>NC_092338.1:369243333-369592916 GCF_046630445.1 Rutidosis leptorrhynchoides
AGAAATAATATAGATAAGATAGAGTCACCGTTTTAAGTTAGATAAACACGGGTATTAGTGTGTAGTCACGGGTTTAATAGTAAGAAAATATAGATATAATATATTGTCAAGGGTGATAATTAAGTTTTTATCCGTTAGTTAAAATCCAATGTATCCTATCTAAATATGATTCAATAATCGGTAAATTTTATATTTATAAAAAAAAATACATCTATATATATATTGTTCGAAATCTTTTATATTTAATTCAAATCAATTATTAATAATATATTTAAATATCGTTTTTATATTTAAATTATATAATAAAGTAATTATAATGTTTATAAATCATGTGTTACGTAATTTATGGGAGTAGTTGGCAAGTGAGTCACGAATTTTGTATCTATTATCTAATATATAATAATAATAATAATAATAATAATAATAATAATAATAATAATAATAATAATAATAATAATAAACAGAATTATTAGTTTGAATTATTAGTGTATATAACTATGCACATACATGTAGAAACGTTTGTATAATATGCGTATAAATACTTGTTGAATACCAATAAAAATATAAGTATTGACATCCTACTTAATTAAAATGATTTTTAAAACTCAATTGTTATATAACATAATTATTAAAATTAATAATCATACGTTTTGTTGTCTTAAAATATATTTTTTCGTTTTCACTAACCGTAGTGTTTTTAAAAAAACATATAACCAATATTAATAATAATATATTAAAAAAAATTACATACAAAATTGTAAATTTTAAGTAACAGTTGTTAAGTTTTTAACGAAAAGTTAACGTAAAAAGTCGGGTTATTACATATATCGTGCACTCTTCATCAGCTTATGTTAATAATAGGTGTGCATGGTTGTTAGTAGTTAGACTTCCCAGGACGGACTGCCACATCAGCGTCATATCACCACCTCATTTCCTATCACTAACCAAAGACTAACTGCTAACAATCATGACACACCTATCACACACTTCCTCACACCCATTAAATTAATTAATTATTTACGAGTACAAATAATAAGGTAAAATGTACAACAAATAAATGCTTTCGGTTTCATGATCAATTGTGTGTGGCAACGACGAAATGGAGTACGGGACATCAACCACTAGCCAACGGCTAATTGCTAATATTTGTGTGATGGGAAGGCGGAGGCAACGGCGGGTGCAACGACATAACCGTTACTAGCCCTCTAATAAAAATGCCAAACATATTTAACTCGTACCCTGGTAAATGCTTGATCTTCTTCTTATTCTTAGGCATCATAAGCTTACTTTCAACACTAATATGGACTTATTGTTGATGATAAAATAATAGTAAATGCATTCCAAATTTACAATGGACAACACAGTGATGGTATTTAATTGAACAAAAACAAAGTTCGAATTAATTGAAATGGGTTCCACATGCATATACTGTAGTTATCATCCAATACGATACATACAACCCTCAGTTCAACCAAGTAGTAACCAACAACAATGTCACATAATTTACTACTTTTAGTATTTATTGTTGTATGTTGTATACGGTTGAAATTGACGAAAATAGTATATGTATGAATGAATAATATGAATATTAAAATACACGGTCTCAAGAACTTTAGTCCTCGTGAATATCTACAGGGTGGTGTATAACAATCCATTTAGTCCACGAATAATAATTCAATATAGATTTGATTAATGTCCCTTTTTTTCTTTGGCAAAAACAGATTCTTATTCTTATTATTATTTTATAATTAGATTTAATAATTATATATTATATATTATATAAACAAGTTGAATTATTAACCATATATACTAATACTAATAGGGAGTTGATTCGTACACCATCTTGTTTTTGTCATACACCACCAAAACAATTATTTAGACAGTTTTACCCTTCCTTTGAAAAGTTAAGGGGAGTTGGTGGTGAACAAAAAGAAGGGTAAAAATGTCCAAAAAATTTATTTAGTGGTGTATGGCAAAATAGAGGTGGTGTACGGATCACTTCCCATACTAATAGCCACCAAAGTTTTTGTAGTTTCACTGTATTATTAATTAACCATATATACTACTAGCCACCAAAGTTTCTGTAGTTTCACTGTATTCGGAATGTAGTTTTGCGTTTTCGTTCACACTGCATCCGGTCCCTCATCTTTTCCTCAATTTACACAAAGACCCCGCAAATTTACATTTTCTCGGGGGTAAAAAGTGTAAATATACAACTTTATTAAAATAAAATAAACTAACTCCACCCGAATTTTTAACGACCCCTATCTTTTCGCTCGGTGCGAGTTAAATTTTTCCGAGCCCACCGTTCAACTCAAAAAAATCCTACGAACACAACGGGACTAACTATACGCGAAACGGACACTTAAAAAAAACGCTCAATACCTCGGACTATATTCAATACATATACACACCTATAACACGCTCCGTTAACTATGAATACGCAACCCAAAGGTCCCGCGGCATCGCGCGGGCTCATTTTTCTAGTTCTTCACATAGATGAACAGCTCAGGGTACAGAACACAAAACAGGCCCATTACATGAGTTCAAAACTCTTGGGCTAAAATAAAATCAACGTTAGTTTTAGACAAATAAAAACGATTAACGTTAGTTGAACTTACATTTTATTACTTTTTTTTTTTTTTTTGGCCAGAATTTTATAAAACAAAACCAGCAAGCTGACAAATACGACACTAGGGGCGAAACTACTTGGGGCAGGGGGCGCCCGCTCCTGGTGGATTTTTTTTTTCAGTGTAAAAATTTTGGGTTTTTCGACTTTGCCTTAAGTGGATTTTTTGTGTCCCAAAACCTGCATATTTTGCCCCAAAACCTTTAAATTTGCCCCAAAACCTTCTACTTTTGCCCAAAGATCTTCACAATTTGCCTAAAAACCTCAATTTTTTACCCCAAAAGCTCCATATTTTGTCCAAAAAATTGCTACGATTTAATTTTTTTTTTTGCTCCCGATAAAAAAGATCCTAATTCCGCCACTGAGAACACTAGAGATCACACCTAATACTACATCACCACACATCATCAGGAGAACACAAAAGTAAAGGATCACACTAACATTTTGTCCAAACGCAACTAAAATCACCACTATAACCCAGATAAATGAGAGATGAGAATGAATATGGAAATGAAAACCACAGAAGTCTATTAATCTGATGGTAAATTTATAGATTGAGATTAATTAATGAAAGTTAATTCAGAAGTTTATTGGAGTATTTTTTTCAAAAATAATTTAATGCAAATAGACAATTAGTTATAGACAAATAAAAACGGTAATGTGAATTATAAAATTGAGACAGAAGAATATAAATAAAACAATGAAAGATAAATAAAACAAAAACAGTGAGTTAATTATATTGATTTTTTTGAAAAGCAAGTAAAAACTTTCATTAATATATGAAATATTTACAAAGCCCTATATACTATACATTATGATGTGTCATGACATATGGATAAAAAATAAGAACCCGGAAACACAAAAAACATGCACAAAGAGATACTAAACACCGCGGCACTTGAGTGATTCGAGCTGGGCTGGAGCAGCCAGACAGTACCGCTATTGCGATGACAAAGTTGACCACTACAACCCATTTAACCAAGTGAATAGTGGGATCTTGTAGTGACCCGAACTTTTCCATGTATATATATATATTAATTGAGATTGATATTTACATGATTAAATGTTTCCAATATGTTAAGCAATCAAACTTGTTAAGACTTGATTAATTGAAATATGTTTCATATAGACAATTGACCACCCAAGTTGACCGGTGATTCACGAACGTTAAAACTTGTAAAAACTATATGATGACATATATATGGATATATATATATATAGTTAACATGATACTATGATAAGTAAACATATCATTAAGTATATTAACAATGAACTACATATGTAAAAACAAGACTACTAACTTAATGATTTTTAAACGAGACATATATGTAACGATTATCGTTGTAAAGACATTTAATGTATATATATCATATTAAGAGATATTCATACATGATAATATCATGATAATATAATAATTTAAAATCTCATTTGATATTATAAACATTGGGTTAACAACATTTAACAAGATCGTTAACCTAAAGGTTTCAAAACAACACTTACATGTAACGACTAACGATGACTTAACGACTCAGTTAAAATGTATATACATGTAGTGTTTTAATATGTATTTATACACTTTTGAAAGACTTCAATACACTTATCAAAATACTTCTACTTAACAAAAATGCTTACAATTACATCCTCATTCAGTTTCATCAACAATTCTACTCGTATGCACCCGTATTCGTACTCGTACAATACACAGCTTTTAGATGTATGTACTATTGGTATATACACTCCAATGATCAGCTTTTAGCAGCCCATGTGAGTCACCTAACACATGTGAGAACCATCATTTGGCAACTAGCATGAAATATCTCATAAAATTACAAAAATATGAGTAATCATTCATGACTTATTTACATGAAAACAAAATTACATATCCTTTATATCTAATCCATACACCAACGACCAAAAACACCTACAAACACTTTCATTCTTCAATTTTCTTCATCTAATTGATCTCTCTCAAGTTCTATCTTCAAGTTCTAAGTGTTCTTCATATATTCTACAAGTTCTAGTTACATAAAATCAAGAATACTTTCAAGTTTGCTAGCTCACTTCCAATCTTGTAAGGTGATCATCCAACCTCAAGAAATCTTTGTTTCTTACAGTAGGTTATCATTCTAATACAAGTTAATAATCATATTCAAACTTTGGTTCAATTTCTATAACTATAACAATCTTATTTCAAGTGATGATCTTACTTGAACTTGTTTTCGTGTCATGATTCTGCTTCAAGAACTTCGAGCCATCCAAGGATCCGTTGAAGCTAGATCCATTTTTCTCTTTTCCAGTAGGTTTATCCAAGGAACTTAAGGTAGTAATGATGTTCATAACATCATTCGATTCATACATATAAAGCTATCTTATTCGAAGGTTTAAACTTGTAATCACTAGAACATAGTTTAGTTAATTCTAAACTTGTTCACAAATAAAAGTTAATCCTTCTAACTTGACTTTTAAAATCAACTAAACACATGTTCTATATCTATATGATATGCTAACTTAATGATGTAAAACCTGGAAACACGAAAAACACCGTAAAACCGGATTTACGCCGTCGTAGTAACACCGCGGGCTGTTTTGGGTTAGTTAATTAAAAACTATGATAAACTTTGATTTAAAAGTTGTTATTCTGAGAAAATGATTTTTATTATGAACATGAAACTATATCCAAAAATTGTGGTTAAACTCAAAGTGGAAGTATGTTTTCTAAAATGGTCATCTAGACGTCGTTCTTTCGACTGAAATGACTACCTTTACAAAAATGACTTGTAACTTATTTTTCCGACTATAAACCTATACTTTTTCTGTTTAGATTCATAAAATAGAGTTCAATATGAAACCATAGCAATTTGATTCACTCAAAACGGATTTAAAATGAAGAAGTTATGGGTAAAACAAGATTGGATAATTTTTCTCATTTTAGCTACGTGAAAATTGGTAACAAATCTATTCCAACCATAATTTAATCAAGTTGTATTGTATATTATGTAATCTTGATATACCATAGACACGTATACAATGTTTCGACCTATCATGTCGACACATCTATATATATTTCGGAACAACCATAGACACTCTATATGTGAATGTTGGAGTTAGCTATACAGGGTTGAGGTTGATTCCAAAATATATATAGTTTGAGTTGTGATCAATACTGAGATACGTATACACTGGGTCGTGGATTGATTCAAGATAATATTTATCGATTTATTTCTGTACATCTAACTGTGGACAACTAGTTGTAGGTTACTAACGAGGACAGCTGACTTAATAAACTTAAAACATCAAAATATATTAAAAGTGTTGTAAATTTATTTTGAACATACTTTGATATATATGTATATATTGTTATAGGTTCGTGAAGCAACCAGTGGCCAAGTCTTACTTCCCGACGAAGTAAAAATCTGTGAAAGTGAGTTATAGTCCCACTTTTAAAATCTAATATTTTTGGGATGAGAATACATGCAGGTTTTATAAATGATTTACAAAATAGACACAAGTACGTGAAACTACATTCTATGGTTGAATTATCGAAATTGAATATGCCCCTTTTTATTAAGTCTGGTAATCTAAGAATTAGGGAACAGACACCCTAATTGACGCGAATCCTAAAGATAGATCTATTGGGCCTAACAAACCCCATCCAAAGTACCGGATGCTTTAGTACTTCGAAATTTATATCGTATCCGAAGGGTGTCCCGGAATGATGGAGATATTCTTATATATGCATCTTGTTAATGTCGGTTACCAGGTGTTCACCATATGAATGATTTTTATCTCTATGTATGGGATGTGTATTGAAATATGAAATCTTGTGGTCTATTATTATGATTTGATATATATAGGTTAAACCTATAACTCACCAACATTTTTGTTGACGTTTTAAGCATGTTTATTCTCAGGTGATTATTAAGAGCTTCCGCTGTCGCATACTTAAATAAGGACGAGATTTGGAGTCCATGCTTGTATGATATTGTGTAAAAACTGCATTCAAGAAACTTATTTTGTTGTAACATATTTGTATTGTAAACCATTATGTAATGGTCGTGTGTAAACAAGATATTTTAGATTATCATTATTTGATAATCTACGTAAAGCTTTTTAAACCATTATTGATGAAATAAAGGTTATGATTTGTCTTAAAATGAATGCAGTCTTTAAAAAACATCTCATATAGAGGTCAAAACCTCGCAACGAAATCAATTAATATGGAACGTTTTTAATCAATAAGAACGGGACATTTCAGTTGGTATCCGAGCGTTGGTCTTAGAGAACCAGAATTTTGCATTAGTGTGTCTTATCGAGTTTGTTAGGATGCATTAGTGAGTCTGGACTTCGACCGTGTTTACTTGAAAAATGATTGCTTAACAAATTTTGTTGGAAACTATATATTTTTAACATGTGAATATTATGTGATATATTAATCTCTTAATGCGTTTGATATTATGTGATAGATGTCTACCTTTAGAACAAGCCCCATTGACTCACCTAATAATAATGAAGAGTCAAATGTAAATTGGAATGATTCGTGGACTGATTCACAAGTTCCCGAAGAGGAACCGGAAGAAGAGTCGGAACCGGAAGAAGAATCGGAACCGGAAGAAGAATCGGAACCGGATGAAGAAATAGAACCGGTGGGGAAAATAATAAAACGGTTAAGTAAAAAAAAATCCTCAACCAACCGACCAAGGTTAATTATGGTCAATGGTGTTTCCGCCAAGGAAGCAAAATATTGGGAGGATTACCAATTCTCCGATGAATCGGATTCCAACGAGAATTCCGATGATGTTATAGAAATTACCCCAACTGAATTTAAAAAGGCAAAAGAAAATAATAAGGGAAAGGGCATAAAAATAGAGAAATCTAATTCCAACCCCGATGAACTTTATATGTATCGTCAACCCCCGAAGTCCTTAAGTTGTAACAATGACCCGGGAACCTCTAAACCACCAGGTTTTTCTAAACCAATGTGGAAAATGACGGCTCGTATTAGGGGAACATCATATATCCCTAGAAACTTGGAAAAACGAACCAAAACCGAAGAAGAAGAAACAAGCGAGTCGGAATAAGATAGTTGTATTCGTGTGGTGTAATATATGTAATATAGTGTGCTTATGCTTTATGATATATGTAAAAATTGCTTGTATTAATAAGTATTTTTTTTTATGAATCTAACTCTTGTCTATTTTACAGTAAAAAACACAAAATGGATAGACAACCCAATATTTTAAGAGACCTACCCGGAGACATGATTGATGAAATCTTGTCTAGAGTCGGTCAGAATTCTTCGGCACAACTATTTAAGGCGAGATCAGTTTGTAAGACATTCGAAGAACGTTCCAAGAATGCCTTGATTTATAAAAGGCTTTCGTTCGAAAGATGGGGGATATCACATTGGGAAATCCATAAGTTACGATGTGTTTACTTTGACGCATATATTGCGGGGAACCCAAATGCTATTTTATGCAATGGGTTAAGAAATTATTTTGACTCAATATATCCGAATATTGGACGTCGTGATTTAGAAAAAGCGGCTAACATGCAACATAAAGAAGCATGTTATGCTTACGGATTAGTAATGTTCGCTTCTCACCAAAGTGAGAACAAGAACATCGGGCTACAACTATTAAACAAAACGTTCCCACAAGTGACGGAGTCGGTAATTGGGGTAAGAAATGAGGTTTTTAGATTGTTACGGGACTGTTGGACATTACGTAACCCTCGTCCCTTTGACGACGTTACAACACGCTGTCTTATCAACGGCCATAAAGGTTATGTTCCACAAGACCAAGGATGGGAAGTAATCCTAGTAAAACCAGAATGCATGACTTGTTTCTGGACGTATGAATTATGTGTCTTTATTGCCTTTGCTGAACGACTTGTGTACTAGCTAGAATTATCTTCACAACCATCTTGTATCAAATTTATTGTGTGCTATATTTCATGCTATATGTAAAATAAGCGGTATTGTAAGTTTGTAAAATATTGTGTAAAAGTTTGAACGCGAAATATTATTATAATCAGTTTTTCATATAGAATTGTAGTAGTTGAATTGTATATTAGCTACTAAGTATGAACTTAACGGGCAGGTACTACCCGAATTTAAACTTATAAAACGCTAATATGAAGAAAAAGCTTTTATAAATGAGTTCATATTATGCTACGAAATACTATTAACTACTCTTAATATTCTGTATGATTAACTTGTTCCATTTGACTATTTTGAAGGAAATGGCACCGACTACTCGACACACCGTGAATATGAATGAAGAGGAATTCCGTACTTTTCTAGCTTCAAACATAGCCGCAGTACAGGCTGCGCTACATACCAACAATAACCTTGGATCTAGCAGTACAGGAAATCGCGTAGGATGCACCTACAAAGAATTCACTGCCTGCAAACCTTTGGAATTTGATGGAACCGAAGGACCGATCGGATTGAAACGGTGGACCGAGAAGGTCGAATTGGTGTTTGCCATAAGTAAGTGTACTGAAGAGGACAAAGTGAAGTACGCTACGCATACCTTCACAGGTTCTGGGTTAACATGGTGGAATACCTATCTAGAGCAAGTGGGACAAGACGATGCGTACGCACTACCGTGGTCAGCATTCAAACACTTGATGAACGAGAAGTACCGTCCCAGAACCGAGGTCAATAAGCTCAAGACAGAACTTAGAGGGTTACGAACCCAAGGATTTGATATTACCACGTACGAAAGACGATTCACAGAATTGTGCCTATTGTGTCCGGGAGCATTCGAAGATGAGGAAGAGAAGATCGACGCGTTTGTGAAAGGATTACCGGAAAGAATCCAAGAAGATATAAGTTCACACGAGCCCACCTCCATACAACAGGCATGTAGAATGGCTCACAAACTAGTGAACCAGATTGAAGAAAGAATTAAAGAACAGACTGCTGAAGAGGCCAATGTGAAGCAAGTCAAAAGAAAGTGGGAGGAAAACGGTGATAAGAATCACCAATACAACAACAACAGCAATTACAACAATAATCGCAACAATTATCCCAACAATCGCAACATCAATCGCAACTACAACAAACGGCCCAACAACAACAACAACAACAACAGCAACTACAACAATCATCGCAACAACAATAATAGCCGCAACAACAACAACAATCAGAAGCAGCTATGCCAAAGGTGTGAAAAGTATCACTCGGGGTTCTGCACCAAATTTTGTAACAAGTGTAAAAGAAATGGTCATAGCGCGGCGAAGTGTGAGGTCTACGGACCAGGGGTTAATAGAACGAAAGGAACAAATGGTGTCGGAATGAGTAATGGCGGAGCAAGTTGTGTCGGAGCAAGTTATGCCAATGTAGTTTGTTATAAATGTGGAAAACCGGGCCACATTATTAGAAATTGCCCGAACCAGGAGAACACGAATGGACAAGGCCGCGGAAGAGTTTTCAATATTAATGCGGCAGAGGCACAAGAAGACCCGGAGCTTGTTACGGGTACGTTTCTTATTGACAATAAATCTGCTTACGTTTTATTTGATTCGGGTGCGGATAGAAGCTATATGAGTAGAGATTTTTGTGCTAAATTAAGTTGTCCATTGACGCCTTTGAATAGTAAATTTTTACTCGAATTAGCAAATGGTAAATTAATTTCAGCAGATAATATATGTCGGAATCGAGAAATTAAACTGGTTAGCGAAACATTTAAGATTGATTTGATACCAGTAGAGTTAGGGAGTTTTGATGTGATAATCGGTATGGACTGGTTGAAAGAAGTGAAAGCAGAGATCGTTTGTTACAAAAATGCAATTCGCATTATACGAGAAAAAAGAAAACCCTTAATGGTGTACGGAGAAAAGGGCAACACGAAGCTACATCTTATCAGTAATTTGAAGGCACAAAAACTAATAAGAAAAGGTTGCTATGCTGTTCTAGCACACGTTGAGAAAGTACAAACTGAAGAAAAGAGCATCAATGATGTTCCCATTGCAAAAGAATTTCCCGATGTATTTCTGAAAGAATTACCGGGATTACCCCCACATCGATCCGTTGAATTTCAAATAGATCTTGTACCAGGAGCTGCACCAATAGCTCGTGCTCCTTACAGACTCGCACCCAGCGAGATGAAAGAACTGCAAAACCAATTACAAGAACTTTTAGAGCGTGGTTTCATTCGACCAAGCACATCAGCGTGGGGAGCTCCTGTTTTGTTTGTCAAGAAGAAAGATGGTACATTCAGGTTGTGTATCAACTACCGAGAGTTGAACAAACTTACCATCAAGAACCGCTACCCACTACCGAGAATCGACGACTTATTTGATCAACTACAAGGCTCGTCTGTTTATTCAAAGATTGACTTACATTCCGGGTATCATCAAATGCGGGTGAAAGAAGATGATATTCCAAAGACTGCTTTCAGAACACGTTACGGTCATTACGAGTTTATGGTCATGCCGTTTGGTTTAACTAATGCACCAGCTGTGTTCATGGACCTTATGAACCGAGTGTGTAGACCATACCTTGACAAGTTTGTCATTGTTTTCATTGATGACATACTTATTTACTCAAAGAATGACCAAGAACACGGTGAACATTTGAGAAAGGTGTTAGAAGTATTGAGGAAGGAAGAATTGTACGCTAAGTTTTCAAAGTGTGCATTTTGGTTGGAAGAAGTTCAATTCCTCGGTCACATAGTGAACAAAGAAGGTATTAAGGTGGATCCGGCAAAGATAGAAACTGTTGAAAAGTGGGAGACCCCGAAAACTCCGAAACACATACGCCAGTTTTTAGGACTAGCTGGTTACTACAGAAGGTTCATCCAAGACTTTTCCAGAATAGCAAAACCCTTGACTGCATTAACGCATAAAGGGAATAAATTTGAATGGAATGATGAACAAGAGAAAACGTTTCAGTTATTGAAGAAAAAGCTAACTACGGCACCTATATTGTCATTGCCTGAAGGGAATGATGATTTTGTGATTTATTGTGACGCATCAAAGCAAGGTCTCGGTTGTGTATTAATGCAACGAACGAAGGTGATTGCTTATGCGTCTAGACAATTGAAGATTCACGAACAAAATTATACGACGCATGATTTGGAATTAGGTGCGGTTGTTTTTGCATTAAAGACTTGGAGGCACTACTTATATGGGGTCAAAAGTATTATATATACCGACCACAAAAGTCTTCAACACATATTTAATCAGAAACAACTGAATATGAGGCAGCGTAGGTGGATTGAATTATTGAATGATTACGACTTTGAGATTCGTTACCACCCGGGGAAGGCAAATGTGGTAGCCGATGCCTTGAGCAGGAAGGACAGAGAACCCATTCGAGTAAAATCTATGAATATAATGATTCATAATAACCTTACTACTCAAATAAAGGAGGCGCAACAAGGAGTTTTAAAAGAGGGAAATTTAAAGGATGAAATACCCAAAGGATCGGAGAAGCATCTTAATATTCGGGAAGACGGAACCCGGTATAGGGCTGAAAGGATTTGGGTACCAAAATTTGGAGATATGAGAGAAATGGTACTTAGAGAAGCTCATAAAACCAGATACTCAATACATCCTGGAACGGGGAAGATGTACAAGGATCTCAAGAAACATTTTTGGTGGCCGGGTATGAAAGCCGATGTTGCTAAATACGTAGGAGAATGTTTGACGTGTTCTAAGGTCAAAGCTGAGCATCAGAAACCATCAGGTCTACTTCAACAACCCGAAATCCCGGAATGGAATTGGGAAAACATTACCATGGATTTCATCACTAAATTGCCAAGGACTGCAAGTGGTTTTGATACTATTTGGGTAATAGTTGATCGTCTCACCAAATCAGCACACTTCCTGCCAATAAGAGAAGATGACAAGATGGAGAAGTTAGCACGACTGTATTTGAAGGAAGTCGTCTCCAGACATGGAATACCAATCTCTATTATCTCTGATAGGGATGGCAGATTTATTTCAAGATTCTGGCAGACATTACAGCAAGCATTAGGAACTCGTCTAGACATGTGTACTGCCTATCATCTACAAACTGATGGGCAGAGCGAAAGGACGATACAAACGCTTGAAGACATGCTACGAGCATGTGTTATTGATTTCG
Source organism: Rutidosis leptorrhynchoides (assembly GCF_046630445.1). Taxonomy (NCBI): domain Eukaryota; kingdom Viridiplantae; phylum Streptophyta; class Magnoliopsida; order Asterales; family Asteraceae; genus Rutidosis; species Rutidosis leptorrhynchoides. The sequence continues at coordinate 369,256,056 of NC_092338.1, forward strand.
GAAACAGTTGGGATCGACATCTACCGTTAGCAAAATTTTCCTACAACAACAGCTACCACTCAAGCATTGAGATGGCGCCGTTTGAAGCACTTTATGGTAGAAAGTGCAGGTCTCCGATTTGTTGGAGTGAAGTGGGGGATAGACAGATTACGGGTCCGGAGATTATACAAGAAACTACCGAGAAGATCATCCAAATTCAACAACGGTTGAAAACCGCCCAAAGTCGACAAAAGAGCTACGCTGACATTAAAAGAAAAGATATAGAATTTGAAATTGGAGAGATGGTCATGCTTAAAGCTGCACCTTGGAAAGGCGTTGTTCGATTTGGTAAACGAGGGAAATTAAATCCAAGGTATATTGGACTATTCAAGATTATTGATCGTGTCGGACCAGTAGCTTACCGACTTGAGTTACCTCAACAACTCGCGGCTGTACATAACACTTTCCAAGTCTCGAATTTGAAGAAATGTTTTGCTAAAGAAGATCTCACTATTTCGTTAGATGAAATCCAAATCAACGAAAAACTTCAATTCATCGAAGAACCCGTCGAAATAATAGATCGTGAGGTTAAAAGACTTAAGCAAAACAAGATACCAATTGTTAAGGTTCGATGGAATGCTCCTAGAGGACCTGAGTTCACCTGGGAGTGTGAAGATCAGATGAAGAAGAAATACCCGCATCTATTTCCAGAAGATTCGTCAACACCTTCAACAGCTTAAAATTTCGGGACGAAATTTATTTAACGGGTAGGTACTGTAGTGACCCGAACTTTTCCATGTTTATATATATTAATTGAGATTGATATTTACATGATTAAATGTTTCCAACATGTTAAGCAATCAAACTTGTTAAGACTTGATTAATTGAAATATGTTTCATATAGACAATTGACCACCCAAGTTGACCGGTGATTCACGAACGTTAAAACTTGTAAAAACTATATGATGACATATATATGGATATATATATATATATATATAGTTAACATGATACTATGATAAGTAAACATATCATTAAGTATATTAACAATGAACTACATATGTAAAAACAAGACTACTAACTTAATGATTTTTAAACGAGACATATATGTAACGATTATCGTTGTAAAGACATTTAATGTATATATATCATATTAAGAGATATTCATACATGATAATATCATGATAATATAATAATTTAAAATCTCATTTGATATTATAAACATTGGATTAACAACATTTAACAAGATCGTTAATCTAAAGGTTTCAAAACAACACTTACATGTAACGACTAACGATGACTTAACGACTCAGTTAAAATGTATATACATGTAGTGTTTTAATATGTATTTATACACTTTTGAAAGACTTCAATACACTTATCAAAATACTTCTACTTAACAAAAATGCTTACAATTACATCCTCGTTCAGTTTCATCAACAATTCTACTCGTATGCACCCGTATTCGTACTCGTACAATACACAGCTTTTAGATGTATGTACTATTGGTATATACACTCCAATGATCAGCTCTTAGCAGCCCATGTGAGTCACCTAACACATGTGGGAACCATCATTTGGCAACTAGCATGAAATATCTCATAAAATTACAAAAATATGAGTAATCATTCATGACTTATTTACATGAAAACAAAATTACATATCCTTTATATCTAATCGATACACCAACGACCAAAAACACCTACAAACACTTTCATTCTTCAATTTTCTTTATCTAATTGATCTCTCTCAAGTTCTATCTTCAAGTTCTAAGTGTTCTTCATATATTCTACAAGTTCTAGTTACATAAAATCAAGAATACTTTCAAGTTTGCTAGCTCACTTCCAATCTTGTAAGGTGATCATCCAACCTCAAGAAATCTTTGTTTCTTACAGTAGGTTATCATTCTAATACAAGGTAATAATCATATTCAAACTTTGGTTCAATTTCTATAACTATAACAATCTTATTTCAAGTGATGATCTTACTTGAACTTGTTTTCGTGTCATGATTCTGCTTCAAGAACTTCGAGCCATCCAAGGATCCGTTGAAGCTAGATCCATTTTCTCTTTTCCAGTAGATTTATCCAAGGAACTTAAGGTAGTAATGATGTTCATAACATCATTCGATTCATACATATAAAGCTATCTTATTCGAAGGTTTAAACTTGTAATCACTAGAACATAGTTTAGTTAATTCTAAACTTGTTCACAAATAAAAGTTAATCCTTCTAACTTAACTTTTAAAATCAACTAAACACATGTTCTATATCTATATGATATGCTAACTTAATGATGTAAAACCTGGAAACACGAAAAACACCGTAAAACCGGATTTACGCCGTCGTAGTAACACCGCGGGCTGTTTTGGGTTAGTTAATTAAAAACTATGATAAACTTTGATTTAAAAGTTGTTATTCTGAGAAAATGATTTTTATTATGAACATGAAACTATATCCAAAAATTGTGGTTAAACTCAAAGTGGAAGTATGTTTTCTAAAATGGTCATCTAGACGTCGTTCTTTCGACTGAAATGACTACCTTTACAAAAATGACTTGTAACTTATTTTTCCGACTATAAACCTATACTTTTTCTGTTTAGATTCATAAAATAGAGTTCAATATGAAACCATAGCAATTTGATTCACTCAAAACGGATTTAAAATGAAGAAGTTATGGGTAAAACAAGATTGGATAATTTTTCTCATTTTAGCTACGTGAAAATTGGTAACAAATCTATTCCAACCATAACTTAATCAACTTGTATTGTATATTATGTAATCTTGAGATACCATAGACACGTATACAATGTTTCGACCTATCATGTCGACACATCTATATATATTTCGGAACAACCATAGACACTCTATATGTGAATGTTGGAGTTAGCTATACAGGGTTGAGGTTGATTCCAAAATATATATAGTTTGAGTTGTGATCAATACTGAGATACGTATACACTGGGTCGTGGATTGATTCAAGATAATATTTATCGATTTATTTCTGTACATCTAACCGTGGACAACTAGTTGTAGGTTACTAACGAGGACAGCTGACTTAATAAACTTAAAACATCAAAATATATTAAAAGTGTTGTAAATATATTTTGAACATACTTTGATATATATGTATATATTGTTATAGGTTCGTGAATCAACCAGTGGCTAAGTCTTACTTCCCGACGAAGTAAAAATATGTGAAAGTGAGTTATAGTCCCACTTTTAAAATCTAATATTTTTGGGATGAGAATACATGCAGGTTTTATAAATGATTTACAAAATAGACACAAGTACGTGAAACTACATTCTATGGTTGAATTATCGAAATCGAATATGCCCCTTTTTATTAAGTCTGGTAATCTAAGAATTATGGAACAGACACCCTAAATGACGCGAATCCTAAAAATAGATCTATTGGGCCTAACAAACCCCATCCAAAGTACCGGATGCTTTAGTACTTCGAAATTTATATCATATCCGAAGGGTGTCCCGGAATGATGGGGATATTCTTATATATGCATCTTGTTAATGTCGGTTACCAGGTGTTCACCATATGAATGATTTTTATCTCTATGTATGGGATGTGTATTGAAATATGAAATCTTGTGGTCTATTATTATGATTTGATATATATAGGTTAAACCTATAACTCACCAACATTTTTGTTGACGTTTTAAGCATGTTTATTCTCAGGTGATTATTAAGAGCTTCCGCTGTCGCATACTTAAATAAGGACGAGATTTGGAGTCCATGCTTGTATGATATTGTGTAAAAACTGCATTCAAGAAACTTATTTTGTTGTAACATATTTGTATTGTAAACCATTATGTAATGGTCGTGTGTAAACAAGATATTTTATATTATCATTATTTGATAATCTACGTAAAGCTTTTTAAACCTTTATTGATGAAATAAAGGTTATGGTTTGTCTTAAAATGAATGCAGTCTTTAAAAAACGTCTCATATAGAGGTCAAAACCTCGCAACGAACTCAATTAATATGGAACGTTTTTAATCAATAAGAACGAGACATTTCAGATCTACGACATGTCTTCATGACCCGTTTCGAGACCGTACGAGAGCTTTGTAACCAATTAGCCGATGCCCGTTCTTTGAGTGTTCAAGGATGTGTAGAACGAGGGATTGATGAGCCACTGATGCCATTCGATTGTTGATTTCTTTGATCTTTTAGATATCCATGAAAATGATTGTGCTTGAATCTCGAAAAGTATAGTGGCGGGACACCAATCTTTTTTACTAAAGACTTTGGCGTTTCGCCATAATATGTAAATTGTGGCCCATTTTGTTGCTTGCCAAATGTATTTACCAGAGGATGATGTGGTGAATGTTTGATCCGCTAAAGTTATGTCGTGGAGGTTGGAAAGCAAGTTTGTGGGAAGGTTCCACCAAGTTAGGATTACATTCCAAATCGTTTGGGTTGATGTGCATTGGAATAGAATATGTTCTATGGTTTCGACGTGTGAGTTACAGAGTGGGCAAAGAACGGTATCGAGATCAATACTTCGCTTATCTAATTCTACTCTAGTCAGAATTCTACCAAGTATGATCCTCCAAATGAAGATGTTAATCTTTTGTGGTATGAGTTTGTTTATGGGCGTATTGAAAGTGTTGGAAGGTATTTCGAGTTTGAGGTTGTCTAAAATGGATGAGAGGGATTTTGTAGTGAAGAATCCGGAATTATCAAGGTTCCATATCCAAGTATCGGGTTTTTCGGAAAGGTTAATGGAAGAAAGCAAGTTGTTTAGTTTCGATAGTTAATTAAGTGTTCGCCCCTATGGTTCGCGAGACCAATTCCAAGTTCCAGAAGTGCGCGAGTTGGTAGAAGAAATGCGTTCCAATACAAATGCGTTTTTATTTGATTCGAGCATGTAGAGTCTTCTGAATTGGTTGCTAAAAGTTTCTGTTCCGTACCATTTTTCAAGCCAAAATTCGGTGTTGTTGCCATTCCCTATGCTTTTTGTTATTGAGGTGGTCAAATTAGCTCCAAGGTTGTTAGCAATTTTTCCGGCCTTGATGATTTCATTCCATATAGTGCACATTGATCATCCTTTATTATCTAAAATTGTACCCTTTTTTCATGATTATAGTGCACATCGATCCTTCAAGCGTTTTTCACGTTATTATAGTTGTGAAGAAACCTTACAAATACAAGAATCGAAACAGAAATCTTCCAAATACACACAAAATCAAAACAGATAGTTTCAACAATAATGGATTCACACTAAACAAAAAACAGAAATTAATCTGCAACTAAAGTCTAACAATGAATTAGACTTATAACGAATTAAGAAACAAAAGAAGATCAAAATCTCATGAATGAATTATCAGAGAATATGCAGCCGATGAAGATGATAGAGTGATTGAGTTGATTCGGCTGAAACCCTAAAACATTCTTTATATACAGCACCAGAATCCCAGAATTGCAGCTTTAGCCCTTATAGAATAAATAATGCACTTTAGCTCCCAAACATCAAAAACAGCTTCAATTCTTCTATTAAAAATAACACTTTGGACCCCTCAACTTTAAAACCTGAAAAATAAACATTCTAGAAAACACCACAAATTAGAACAAGAACAAAACAATGACTTATTCATTAAGCTTGAATGTTTGATATAAATTTAACAATAGTCAAGCGTACATATCTTCTAAAAGTTACACGGATTGTTTACGACCTATTTAAAAGTGCACGTCGTTATGCATGACTTACTTAAAAATACATATACATGTTGAAACGTTAAATATATCTAAATAATATGGTCATGTGATCGATCACCCATTAATAAAATTTAAAGTTAGTCACTGGTTCTCCTCTCACTAGGTGAAGTTGATAACCGCGTTCGTAACTCTTTGGTAGTAAAGGAAGATGAGTTAAATTATTAGAAAACGGAAAAGAAAAGTAAAAAAAAAAAAACTTTAAATAAATAGAAAAACTATTAAAAAATCCATTAAAATAAGAACCACAACAATAGGCCGTGTAATAATTTATTGTGAAAGATGAAATGTGATCAACAAGTTGTGTAGCTTAATTTGCTCTGGTTTAAAATTATTGTTGCTGCGTCTCTTGAAAAGATGTTGGACAAAACTAGGGGAAATTAAACAGTGGCAAGTGAATATATGCTATGTATGGCTGTTAACAATTACTCCATTGCCTCACTAAAACTTTTCACTTTGTTATTTATATACATGCCACAAATGTTATTCAAAACATTTATTAAATTCACTATTTTAACATTATTATTACTTTTTATCATTTAATATTTAGTAATTTCCAATTTAACTTACTTTAAGTCGAGTTTTATTTGAATAAAAAATAAGGTAAGTAAAAAAGAAAGTAAAATATATTTGTGTTATCTGAGATTTTTTTATTTGAAGAGAAAATAAAGTAAGTAAAAAGAAAGTAACTTATATTTGTGTTTTCCAGTTTTATTCTAAGGGGGAAGACAAAGAAAAACAAGTGAATAGATAATTTAATGTAATTTTCTTCTAAATCCTTATATTCAAATCAGAAAGATCACATTCTTTAATCATTTTTACTCTACATTTCATTTTTTTTTTCTTTGATTACAAGTGTGAAGAAGAGAGCTTAATTCAATTCTGATAAATCTAAGAGCACCGGGAATTGTTGCCTTTTTTTTTTTTTTTCCTTTCAAATTCTACCTTTTAAAATGTTGGAATTCGATAGTTCCGCTACTCTGGACAGACGTTTTAGCCCAATATTCCAGAAACAAAGTTACTCAAGCGACGCTGATTTTACGCGTTTCGACCATTATTTTTTTAAAAAATTTAACCCAACGGTTAGAATATTACTTTTTTTTCTTTTATTCCTTATAATCACAATATACTTTCACCCAAAAGTTATTTCTTTCTCAATATTTCTCTTCATTTTTTAACCCACGTTTTTTCTTATATTAAAAAATGTTACAAATAATTGATCTTGTACGTACAAAATCGAGAATCTTATAATGAATAATGACGTTGAAAGTTCAAATTGTCATCGACATCCATGACAATACATAAATCGGGATAAGTTAAATTAAATTAAATCATAGCAAAAATATTAAATTTTATATAAAAAAAAACTAATCCGTATTTATCTCTTCAGTAGACTAACTAAAGACATTGATGTACTCACTCACTAAATTACTTTTGAAGTTTACCGTTTTTTCTCTCATGAACTTTGAAATTACGACGTCACCACTACTCGTACCCTAACAAATCAAGATCAAGAATTTATAATAAATCATAGAAGCTTATAAAAATTGTTAAGAGAAGAGTACATGTAAATGTGTAATCAGTGGTAGGGATGACAATGGATCAGATATGGATCGGGTGATGTTGTATCCATATATCCATTTAGTTTATGTTCATCTGTATCCGTATTTTATATCCATTTAATTTTAGTTCACCCATTCATATCTATATCCAACGGGTTATGTGGGTTAATGGATATCCAATGGATATTCAAAAAACATCATTATATTTCCTAATATATGATAAATATAAAAACGTAATATACTAAAAATATATATAAGGCGACATAATTAAAATATATCCACAAGAACGTATTTTTTTGTCGAAGATATACCAAGATTTGTTAAATTTATTATTAAAGATAGGTTATGACAAAATTAATGTGTAATTTATATGATTATTCAACTAGATTTATGTGTTTTATTGTTATCTTTAGTTATTCATTATATGTATTCATTATATGGTTGCAATTAAAATATGTGTGATGCTAAATATGTTTATAATAGTAAATTTGTTCGCATATATCTATATTTATGTAATTATAAATGTATTTCGAGTATTAATGGATATATCCATGGATGAAAGTTTTCATCCATATCCATATTCATTTAGGTTTATTTATATCCGTATCCATATCCATTTAAATTATCGATATTCATCACGAACTAGATGGATCGAATGAATGTCCGTTGAATCGGATGGCCATTGCCATCCCTAGATTCACTGGTAGTAGCTAGACTACTAAAAATTGCAAAAAAAAAAAAAAAAAAAAAAAAAAAAAAAAATTCTCCAAACAACAACAAAACTTAATACCAAATAAGTCTCGAAAGTACAACATTATTGTGTGGTATCCCATTGTACTAAAACTTTCGTCTCTCCATCTCATCTAGGGTGGCCCACCGCTATCACTGTTCTAACTTAACCCTACCTCTCATTTTTTCTAATTATTAGATTTTGCTATAAGTATTTGTTGTATTGCATGGTATTTTGAAATGAAATGAGTCTTAAAGTCACTACTTGATCCTACTGTCTTTAATTATTCATATAACAATAATAATACCTGTACAAAAAAGTCTTAAACTTTATTATTTTCCTTACAAACAAGTTTCATATGATTGCTACTCTTTCAACTTTTGGGTACTACTTAAACAAGAATCAATCATCTGTTTGTAACAAAATGAGTAGACAAAATCCCAATTCTGAACCTCATGATTGCACCACTTTATCAAACTCCCAAATCCCTGAAACCAAAACCATCAAAAGAAACCGGCGTGATTCGACCACAACCAAACATCCCGTTTACCGAGGTGTACGAATGAGAAGTTGGGGCAAATGGGTGTCTGAAATCCGCGAGCCAAGGAAAAAATCAAGGATATGGCTCGGGACATATCCGACACCCGAAATGGCTGCACGAGCACATGATGTGGCAGCACTTAGTATCAAAGGAAGTTCAGCCATTCTTAATTTTCCCAAACTTGTTGGATCATTGCCACATGCGGTTTCTTGCTCCCCAAGAGACGTACAGGCGGCTGCTGCGAAAGCAGCCGCCATGACTGACTTTGACTTTCAATCACCAACATTTTTACAAGATACAAGTTCAGATGAACTCGATAATATTATCGAATTACCGGTTTTAGGACCGAGTTTTGAATCAGTTGAGTTAAAGAACGATTATATATATACTGATTCCATGGTGGATGGATGGTTTTATCCACCGAATTGTGATGATCAAGAAAGTATGATTTCTACTGCTTTTGAATGTTCATGGTGGAATTATTAGTTGATGTTTTGTTTTTCTTGATTTTTTACTTTGTCACTTTTTCTTTTTACTGTTTCTTCAGCTTTGGCCCTTCTCATTTTTCTCATCCAAGGGTTACATCTTTGCGTGCTTGTCATGTGTATGTTAGTTTTTGTGCATTAAGTGATACCTTTAATTGGATAATAATATATGTAAATACCAATTTATCTCTTTTGTTTGTGTTAATTAGTTCATATATGTGTTGATGACACATTATTTACACCATAATACTTTTATTATTCACCTCGTTATTTTATTTGTTTAGAAGAAATTGTTATTCATGAAAATAAGTATTTGAACATTAGACTCCTAGATTATTTTGGCCACTCGCAACGGCCGCAACTGCCCTTGAGGGCGCTATTGCCATTCCCTCGCCGTGGATTGCCCTCCAGATATTTTCTTGGTAAGGAAATGTTGAGCGCGAGATGTGAGGAGGAAAGGACAAAAAATTATGCGTTAGAATTTGCAACGACTAACTTTTATTTCCTTTCAAAATATATACTCTTTATTACAAATTACTACTCAAACAATGACGGAGGATAGTAGGGGCTAGAGGGGGCTGTGGCCACCCCAAAAGTTAGACTTACAGCTATAAAATTCATGTTAGTGTGACCAAGAAATAGATAACATTTATCCTTTTAGCCCCTCATAAATAAAAGAATTAACATTAATCCATTAATATATATTGATATATGTCATATCTTTAATCGGTATCTCATAAACTTCAATGTTACTCACTCTACTTATCAAAGCTTATTTTTAGAAAAATTCAAAAAATATAAAAGATAACAGTCTCAAATACAATTTTGTTTTGAGTATTGTATGATGATTCAACAATAAAGTTAATTAATGAATGATAAATGTAAGTTCTTATTAGCATGTTTAAACTTTTATTCATAGAAAAGATGATTAATATAAACTTGAAAGTTTCAATAAATCGATATATAATACTACCTCCGTCCCACTACAAGTGTCCACTTACTTTTTGCACACAGTTTTAGGAAATCCCACTAACTCCATTCTCAACCAATCAGAAATCTTCTCTCTCCAGAATAACCTCTTCTTATTGGTTGATACACAAAGTGGACACTTGAAATGGGACATCCCAAAATAGAAATGTGGACACTTGTGGTGGGACGGAGGGAGTACATTTTAGTCGTTTTTGTTAATCGTAAGTTTGTAATACGTTAATATATGTTATGTAATAGTTTGTTGTTCATTTAGTTCATGTATTTGTTTAAAAGATGAATATATAAAATTTTCATATGTATTAGAAGTACATTTAACTTCGAACAATTTTGGCCCCCTCAATTAAATGATTCAAGCTCCGTCCCTGTTAACTCAAATTATACACAACATTTCTTCACATCTCTTTCTATATTTGCAACGGCTAAGTTTTCTTTGTCCTGTGCAAACGGAAACTAAAAAACTCAACAAGTACACCTGTTAGTTTTCTCTATTAATACACGAATCAGATCAAACTGTTATTTACATTGCAATGTCAAATTGGTAAGTTCAGTATGTAAAAACCAAATATATAGTTTTTTTTTAAACCGAATACAACACTAGCATTTATGAATGACTTATTTTTTGCCTTATAAAAGCCTCATTTATTTATTTATTTATTTATTTTTTTTTTTGGCAAAAAAAAAACGATAACATTAAACAAAGTCTTTTCATCAATAGATGAAAAAGACGAACAAAAGAACAAACGAACCAAAAGCATTCCAAGGCTCGGAAAAAGAAAACTAACCCTACCGCTAAACAAAGGAACACGCTAATTAAACCCGAGCCTTGAATACCCGGAACGCCAATTATAAAAGCCTCATGATTTCCTAAAGGTGACTGTTTTTATGTTGGACAAAAGAGTGGTGGCAATAATTAATAAATGCCTATATATAGACGCCAAAATTTGGTAAATGTAGAAAACTATTCACGTTTTTATGATACTTTTATTGATCAACAACTTCACTTATTTCCCATGCTTCTACTTCCTTTTTCTCCTTTTCATTTTTCATATCAATGTCGATATCAAAATATCTATTCACCCTTATTGATTTTCGGGAATGGACATAAATGACACAAAGTTTTGACCTCTTATCGGGCCATGTGTATTTGACTTATTTGGAATTCAAGATGAACTAATTATCGTATAGTCATTGAATCCATGTTTGGTTATCTCATCTGCTAATTAGGGATGCTTAGCTTTAATCGGTTTGCTAGTCCAAGGGTGTTTACGATCATGTTTTGATGCTCATTTGTAATCTCTGGTACTGGAGTATCTCATATTTGTTTATTTTCTTGTTTTGATAGGAGATAGAGAAAAGAAGAGAAATTGAATTTGATTTTTGAAATGATTACATTTTCATTTACTTGAACACCTTTATTACGATACAACTTAATTACATCCATTGATCACTAATTGATGTGTAATTTCGTACTCTAAAATAACTAGTAAAAATATCCAACAATTATCACACAATACAAGCAAGTAATCCCGATCGTACAGTAATTTATAAGTAAAATTGACCAGTACGTCCACAGAGATCAGTTTTATCAGAAACTTTAACTAATAATTATCCTAGTAAAATTTGGGGGAGTTTTTGATGAATTAAAACCAAAATCGTGAAAAGTAAATTAAACTTAAATCAAAGAGAAAAGTATCCGATTAGAGTCAATTCTTTCGGATCAGAATTGCTTGTTAAGTCCGGTGCAAACAATTATAATTATGGTGACACTGCAATTATCTATCGATTCTCACAGATTATTGACTAAATCCCTAGCTCAACTCTCGTTAATCCTAGTTTTCTAATCAAGTCACCAAATAATCACCCAAGATAATAATCTAACTTGAATTGCTTTGGCGTCCCTTCACAATTCCACAATTATCTAAGTCTATCAGAGTTTAATTGCTAATCGTCTAATTATACTGGTGTCCCGCATACAATTATTCGAAGGCCTAAGTTATTCACATTCAATAACCTAGTAAAGATCACAACTTAATTCAACTCTCGTCAAATAGCTAATAATCTCCATAACTTCAACTAGTTAATTAACCTTGATAACGGTCGTTCTTTAGTTAAACAAGATCTGAGTAATAAGATGAATTGTCTAAATTATAAAGATAACAATCTTTCACCTCAGTTCAATCATCTAAGCAGATACTATGAATTTTGCTACTCATATTAATGCAAGAAATGACAAAATACAAAAGATAAACAAACATAGACATTAAATTGAATAAAGATTAAAGTGATTACAAAGATAAAACTAACCAAGATTAATGCAATAGCATAAACCCTCTCAAAATAATGTAGAAAAGCTAAGAAATTCGTAACTGTAGCAAAAGTAGGCTAAAAATCGTAAAGAAAAACTGATACCCTAACTTGAGGCAAAAACCTATTTATATGTAACGACCCGGATTTTTCCGCTAATATATTGAAGATTAATATTTACATAATTAAATATTTCCAACATGTTAAGCAATCAAACTTGTCAAGATATATATATTTGGAATGGATTTTATGCAAATGTTTGACCACCCAGTCTGTCTGACGATTCACGAACATCATAATTTGAAATAATTATATAATGATGTATATATGGATATATATATATACTTATGATTTGTTAAAATGATATTTAAGTATCTCATTATATATAATAACAATTGGTTATATACATAAAATGAGATTACTAACTTAAAGACTTCAAGACTATATACATATATAACGATTAACGTTGTAATAATTTCTAAATTAAAATGTATGTATATGTATTGTATTAATATGTATAAATATACTTTTGAAAGACTTAATAATATATATCAATATATTTATACTCAATAAAGATAGCTATACTCATTTTCTCATTCAATTTTATCAAGAATCCTATTCGTATTCATACGGTATTTATACCCGTATAATACCCAGCTTCTATACGTATTTACTATGGGTATATACATACCAAATCATTGATCTTAGCAGCCCTCAATCAGTTGTGAGACATGTATAAACATGATGTAGACTTGTGGGAACCATGGCTTGGAAACTAGTATGACTAAATGCATAAAATTACAAACCATGGAGCCATGTTGTTGTCCCCATTTTGATGCCAAAATGTAGGATAAATAACCATCCATTTCATTACAATTAACTACATCATTTTACCCTCTAAACACATACTCAAAAACTCTCTCAAACCTCCATTCAATTCAGCAAGTATTGGTCTCATAATCCAAGTTATAATCATCATAACAAAACTTGATCAAGAACACTTCAAGAATTCCAAGCCATCAAGGGTATCTTTGAACTCAAGATATTCTCCTTATTTCTCCAGCAACTTTACTCATTTGATTTGAGGTAGTAACCTTATTCATAATCTTATTCTATTCGTATTCATATAGCTATCTTATTTTGAGTTATAACTAATAACAACAAGAACATAGTTTATATTATTTCTAAACTTGTTTGCAAATAAACTTAATCCTTCTAACTTGACTTTTAAAACACTTCAACACATGTATTATGACAGTATGTCAAGCTAACATGAGGATATAAAACTTGTAAACACGAAGAACACCTTAAAATCGAATATACGCCGTCTTAGTCGAACGGGGGCTGTTTTGGGTTTAATTTTAAAAACCTATTTTAAACTTTGAATTAAAAGATTTCCTTTGGTGAAAAATCTTATTTTATATGGATATGAAATATATCCAAAATCCATGGTTAAACTCAAAGTGGAAGTATGTTTTTCAAAAAGGGTCATCAAGATGTCGTTCTTACGACGGATATGACTATCTTCTATTTTTTGACACCTAAGCTGTATTTTTGACTATAAACCTATACTTTTCTGTTAAGACTAATAATGTTGAGTTCGAAACGAAACCATGGCAACTCGAATCACTCAAAACGGATTTGTAACGAAGAAATTATGGGTAAAACAAAATTGGATATTTTTCTTAATTTTTAGCTATGGACATGATTTATAAAAATGGATGCTAACCTTATCCTAGCTAACTTACCTTGTATCCTACATGTATTTTTACATGTCTTGTTCCCGAACTTATGGAAATACAATTTATAATAGTCGTGATTAAGTTCTACGACAATATATTATAGTCTTAATAAAGATCGTAAGACACCATATATATATATGATTTGATCACCGTGGACTCGTATACAAAGTTTTGACATATCATTTTGATTTCTTCTATATATATTATTGGAACGAACTATTAGACACCATTGGCAGTAATCTCGAGTTAGTTGTGGTTCGAAGTGGATTCCAAAATATTATATACTTTGAGTTGTGATCGAGCCCGAGACATGTATACAATGAGTCGCGGATTGTTTCAGACAATATACATATTATGTGTCTTATTATATTAAGACAATATATTATAGTGTTAGTGAATTCTAACACAATATACGCATTTATATTTATATATATATTTATACTGTTGGACTATTGGACTATTGGACTACGAATGTTGGACTACTAACAATGGACAATTAAAATTATCACAAGTATCATAAGTATGGAATATTAATTATATATATATATATATATATATATATATATATATATATATATATATATATATATATATATATATATATATATATATATATATATATATATATATATATATCTTGATACAAGAATATTATTATTAGGTTCGTGAATTTGTGGAAGGCCAAGTCTTACCACCATCTATTCGGAAATCATCGCAAGTGAGTTATAGTCCCATTTTTACTATTTAAATTATTTGGGATGAGAATACATGCAAAATTTATTAATGTTTTACAAAATAAGCACAAGTTCATGGAACTATATTCTACGATTGAATTGTTATACCGGATATCTGTACTTATTATTATTATGTTTGGTAACCTAAGAATTAGTGAAAAACACTAATTGACGTGAATCCTAAAGGTAGATCAACGGGCACCAACCACCCCCATTTTCGAATAGTGGAAATGCTTTAGTACTTCGAAGGGTTCTTGTCATACATTTGAATAGTGGAATGTATGATGCCAGATATCTTAAGCGCTCTATGTTAAGGTCGGTTACCAGGCAACTCATCGTATGAATGATTTTTACAGTTGTAATGATCCTGCGCATTTAATTAAATGAAATCTTGTGGCTTATTAAATGTTATGATTATTATATAGAAATTAAACCTATGACTCACCAACATTTTTGTTGACGTTTTAAGCAAATTTATTCTCAGGTGAATATTAAAAACGCTTTCGCTGTCGTATGCCAACCCAAGGTCAAGATTTGGAGTCAGCATAATTGTTTATATTGTTTAAACTTGCATTCGGAGTATTTGTTGTAATATATTTGATCATATTGTAATGGGTTGTGTAAAAACTTATTTATTTGAGGAGATTATCTTTGATAGACAATCTAAATTATGTCATTAAGACCTTTATTCAATAATAAAGGTTATGGTTATTTTTAAAAAAGAATGCAAGTTTTGAAAAATGTCTCATATAGAGGTCAAAACCTCGCAAAGAAACCAATTAATATAAAACGTTTATAATTAATATGAACCGGGCATTTCAGTTGGTATCAGAGCGTTGGTCTTAGAGAATCAGAAAATTTTTCGTTAGTGTGTCTAACTGATTTTTGATGCATTAGTGAGTCTGGACTTCGACTGTAATTATTTTAAAAATGATTGCTTAATATAATTGTTGGAAACATAAGATTATTAACATATAAATATTATAAGATATATCATTCTCTTAATGTGCCTGCTATTATGTGATAGATGACTTCATCCGATCATATAAGCATCTCTTGTGATTCAGATTTCATTTACTTATCAAGTGATTCGGAGGCTGAGTCAAAGCATACGACTTATGAACCAACGAAAAAGTTGACTTTTGGTGCTACCATTAAAGTGGAAAATTGTTGGAAAAATTGGGAAGATTCACAATTGCCAGTAGAGGTTCCAGAAGAGGATCTAGAAGAAGATCCCGAAGAGGAACCCGAAGAAGAGGATCCTGAAGAAGTTGTGGAAATTACCGAACCACAACGTGATTTGGGAAAATCTTTGGCTATTATACCCGATCCTAAACCCGATGAACCTATTATGACCCAAAATGTTTGTGATCATCCACCTGAACCACCTAAGAGACCAGTTTATAAAATGACCGCTCGTATAACGACTGTTGGTTTTACTCCCAAACAATTAGCCGAAAGAACCAATTGGGAGGAATTGGAAAAAGAACTATCCAAACGAAAATCCAAACGTTTGGCCGAGAAAGAAAAAATGTCAACATCTAAGAAATCTCGCAGTTCTTGAACCATCGGTAGCTATCCTGTATTCCATGCATTGTATAATATGTATTATATTGTGTGTTTAAGTTTGTAAGAAAATCCGCAATGTAATTTTCCTTATGATTGTATAATAATAAGAATAAGCATGGAAGGTTTATTATTATTATTACAACTTATTATTACGTAGTAACGTAATAACTTACCATAGTTTTTCATATTAGAATTTTAGTAGTTAATTTGTGTGTTAGCTGCTAAGTATGAACATTATTATAGTTATAAAACGCTAATATGAAGAAAAGGCTTTTATAATAATAAGTTCATATTAAGCTACAAAATACTTTTTGGCTACTTCTAAAATTCTATATGATTAACTCAGTCGGCTATTTTTGAAGGAAATGGCTCCTCCAGCTACTAGACAACAACAATTGAACACAGAAGAACTTCAAGCTTTCGTTGCAAATATGGCTGCAGTGGTGAATGCAATGAACAACAATAACCAATCGGGTTCCAGCAGTGGAGGAAACAATGGCAACCGGGTAGGATGTTCCTACAAAGCTTTTATGGCCTGCAAACCCAATGAGTTTGAAGGAACTGAAGGACCAGTTGAACTAAAGCGGTGGACAGAGAAGGTTGAAGCCGTGTTCGCAATCAGCAACTGCGCAGAAGAGGATAAAGTTAAGTATGCCACACATACTTTCAGGGGTACTGCTTTGACATGGTGGAATACCTACATGGATTACGTAGGACAGAATACCGCCTACGCACTTCCATGGTCCACTTTCAAGCACATGATGACGGAAGAGTACCGTCCCAGAACCGAAATCAACAAGCTCAAGGAGCTGAAAGCACTGACAACCCAAGGGTTAGATGTCACTACCTACGAGCGACGTTTCAATGAACTGGCTTTAATGTGTCCTGGAGCATTTGAGGATGAAGAAGCAAAAATTGAAGCATTCATAAAAGGGTTGCCGGAACGAATCCAAGAGCATGTAGGTGCTAACGACCCTGCAACAATGCAGAAAGCGAGCCGTATAGCCTACAAATTGATAGGCCAAATTACAGGAAGGATAAAGAAAGAAGCGGCCGAGGAGGCTATAATGAAACAGGGAAAAAGAAAGTGGGAGGAAAGCAATGATCAAGGTCACCAGTACAACAACAACAATAATCAAAACAACAACTACAACAACAATCGCAACCACCCCAACAACAACAATAATCTCAACAACAACCGCAACAACCATCCCAATAATAATAACAACAACAATAATCCCAATCACAACAATAACAACAACAAACGACTCAACAACAATAACCCTAACAACAACAACAACAACAACAACAACAACAACAACAACAACAACAACAACAACAACAACAACAACAACAACAACAACAATGACAACAACAAAAGGCAAAGAACTATATGCCCCAGGTGTGATACATTTCATCCGGAATGGTTTTGTAGAGAATTATGTACCAAGTGTAATAGGAATGGCCATATTGCGGCAAAGTGTGAAGTCTACGGACCAAATAGAAACAAAGGAGCAAATAATGTCGGAACAAATAATAACGGCGTTGTTTGCTATGGATGTGGAAAACCGGGCCATACCATAAATCAGTGCCAGAATGGAAATAGGCAAGGCCGTGGGAGAGCTTTCAACATTAATGGGGAGAAAGCACAGGAAGACCCGAAACTTGTTACGGGTACGTTTCTTATCAACAATACACCTGCTTATGTTTTATTTGATTTGGGTGCCGATAGAAGTTATATGAGTAGAGAATTTTGTGCCAAATTAAATTGCCCGTTAACGCCTTTGGATAAAAAGTGTATAGTTTAAGTAGCAAACGGTAAACTAATTAAGGTTGATAAAATTTTCCGAAATCGAAAAATTAGTTTACTTAGCGAAACGTTTGCAATTGATTTAATACCTGTGGAATTGGGAAGCTTCGACATAATTATTGGAATGAACTGGATGTCCAAGGTGAAAGCCAAAGTTGTTTGTCATGAGAAGGCGATTCGCATTCCGAGAGAAGACGGATTACCCTTAATGGTGTACGGAGAAAGGGGTAATGCCAAATTAAATCTTATTAGTAGTTTGAAGGCGCGCAAACTAATAAGAAAAGGTTGCTATGCTATACTAGCACACGTCGAGAAGGTTGAAAAAGAAGAAAAGAAAATCGATGACGTTCCCACTGCAAGAGAATTTCCTGAGGTGTTTCCGGACGAATTACCGAGACTACCTCCACACCGATCCGTTAAATTCCAAATAGATCTTGTACCAGGAGCCGCATCAATAGCTCGTGCTCCATATAGACTTGCGCCCCCCGAAATGAAAGAGTTACAAAGTCAGCTACAAGAATTATTAGAACGTAGTTTCATCCGACCGAGTACGTCATCATGGGGAGCTCCAATTTTGTTCGTTAAAAAGAAAGATAGGTCTTTTAGCATGTGTATCGATTACCGTGAGCTGAACAAAGTCACCATTAAAAACTAATACCCTTTACCCCGAATCGATGACCTATTCGATCAACTCCAAGGTTCAAGCGTATACTCCAAAATCGACTTAAGGTCGGGTTATCATCAACTGAGGGTTAAATAAGCCGATATACCAAAAACAGCCTTCAGAACTTGTTATGGCCATTACGAATTCATGGTTATGCCATTCGGTTTAACCAATGCACCCGCAGTTTTCATGGACCTCATGCACTGAGTATGTAGTCCATATTTAGATAAGTTTGTTATTGTCTTTATTGATGACATCCTTATCTATTCGAAGAATAACCAAGAACACGAACAACACTTGAGACTTGTGTTAGAGCTGTTAAGAAAAGAATAACTTTATGCTAAGTTCTCTAAATGTGTTTTTTGGTTAAATGAAGTACAATTTCTTGGCCACGTAGTTAGTAGTAATGGAATCAAAGTTGATCCCGCCAAGATTGAAGCCATCAAAAATTGGGAGACCCCGAAAACTCCAACGCAAATACGTCAATTTTTGGGTTTAGCCGGTTATTATAGGAGATTTATTCAAGATTTCTCCCGAGTAGCCAAACCTTTAACCGCATTGACACATAAGGGGAAGAAGTATGAATGGACTTCCGAACAAGAGGGTGCCATCCAATTGTTGAAAAAGAAGTTGAGTGCCCACCTATTTTATCGTTACCTGATGGAATGGAAGATTTTGTTATCTACTGCGACGCATCAAGAATGGGTTTTGGGTGTGTTCTTATGCAACGGAAGAAGGTGATTGCATATGCTTCTCGATAACTCAAAATTCATGAACAAAACTACACCACACATGATCTGGAATTGGGCGCCATTGTTTTTGCATTAAAGATGTGGAGACATTACCTATATGGAGTCAAGTTTATTGTATACACCGACCACAAAAGTCTCCAACATATTTTAAATCAAAAGCAACTAAACATGAGGCAGCGTAGATGGGTTGAGCTGCTAAATGATTATGATTGTGAAATCCGTTACCACCCGGGGAAAGCGAATGTGGTAGCCGATGCCTTGAGTCGAAAGGAAAGAGAACCTATTCGAGTAAAAGCTATGAACATGATTATTCATACTAATCTTACTACTCGAATAAAAGAGGCACAACAGGAGGTTTTGAAGAAAGGAATTTTTGGAAGGAAAATACCCAAAGGATTAGAAAAACAGCTTAATATTCGGGAAGACGGAACCAGGTATTTAGCTGAAAGAATTTGGGTACCAAAGAATGGAGATTTGAGGAAAGTGGTACTAGATGAAGCACATAAAACCAGATATTCAATACATTCCGGAGCGGGGAAAATGTACCAAGACCTCAAGAGAAACTTTTGGTGGCCAGGAATGAAGGCCGATATAGCCACATATGTAGGAGCATGTTTGACTTGTTCTAAAGTCAAAGCTGAACATCAGAAACCATCGGGCCTACTCCAATAACCTGAAATCCCAGAATGGAAATGGGAAAACATTACCATAGATTTCATTGCTAAGTTACTGAGAACCGCAGGTGGTTATGATATGATTTGGGTAATAGTCGATCGTCTTACTAAGTCAGCACACTTTCTGCCAATAAAATAAGAGGATGGTATAGAGAAATTAGCATGATTATGTGATGACCCGAAAAATTTCGACTAATTTAAACCAATTCTCTATACGATTTATTATTTTGACACGTTAAACAAAGTCTGTTAGATTGAGTCTCATAAATTTTAGAACTGTTTCATATATACAATTACCTTTGACTACTCTTGACGATTCATGAACAATTATATGTATGTATATATATATGTACAAGTAAAAACGACTTTCCTACAGTAAAACACTATTTGCTACAGTAAAACACTATTTGCTACAGTGAAACCGTAGTTTGCTACAGTAAAACACTATTTGCTACAGTGAAACCGTAGTTTGCTACAGTGCTACAGTGAACACTATTTGCTACAGTAAAAAACTATTTGCTACAGTAAAACACTATTTGCTACAGTAATACTATTTGATGTCGACGAACTAGCAAACAAAACGGGAAAGGCGGCCATGCGATCGCATGGCAAAAACACTGAAAACTCATGCGATCGCATGAGCTACAGTAAATCGAAAAGTACTATAAAAAGGCCAGTTTGTTCGACGAAATACTTCACAACATATTTTCTTATGTAATATAAATTTTAATTTATAATTATAATTATAATTATAATTTTAATTTAAGTTAATAATAATAAAGTATATTCGAGGGTGTTTTAATTCGGGTTTCAAACCGCTTTAAGCTAGGGAAATATTGGGTATTGTTTGGGGTATTGTTCTTGAATCCAAGGCCAACCATACAGTCATCTACCGTCATTACGTCTACGCAATTTGCCTACAATATTGAGTCTCAATATTGAACTGTGAGTTTATAGTCTCCCTTTTTAAATACTTTAAATATTTTTGGGCTGAGAATGCATGCAATTTATTTTAAACGCGATAAGACACAAGTACATACTAAATTCTACACTGAGTTAAACCGGAAATCCCTTAGCTTTGGTAACTAGTAGCTGCCAGTACATAGGATATGGACTGGTGGGCGCGAATAATTGTATATGGATCCATAGGGCTTGACATCCCCGTCCGAGCTAGAGCGCTAGCCTTTTAACGGACGTATGTTATTTGAGTTTAAGACACGTTGGTTTGCGTGTATTAAAACGAATGGGGTAATTATCACTATAGCGTTAAGTTTAGTTACCAGGGTGCTCTGTTACGTAGAATCTATTGATAAACTTTTGATGAAATCTTGTGGTCTATCTTTATACATGTTTATGACTCGAGCAATTAAACCTATAACTCACCAACATTCGTGTTGACTTTTTTTTAGCCTGTTTTATTCTCAGGTCCTTAGAATGCTTCCGCTGTGATGTGCTTGTTGCCTGCATGGAGTCTCTCATGCTTTGTACAAAGTTTATTGCATTCAAAATAAAACTGCATTGTGTAATAAATAATTGGACTGTGATGTCAACCTGTAAATTAAAGACTTATGTATTTCGGGGTTTTGCTTATACCTAAGCACTCGCCCACATGTTTATAACTTTCTATGTTTAGAAAGTCACTTATTTTAATGAATGCAATATTTTATCAAAACGTATCATATAGAGGTCAAAACCTCACTGTGGAATCAATGATTAACGTGCCGCGTTAATAGCGATTTTGACGGGTCGTTACAGTTGGTATCCGAGCTTGAGGTCATAGGGAACCAGAAATTACATTAGTGTGTTTAACTTGTAATTGTTAGGATGCATTAGTGAGTCTGGACTATGACCATATCTGTTGTTACTGATTTTTGCTTATTATTTGGTCAAAAACATTATATGTGATATATTTATATGCTAACGTAATTGTTGTTTCAATTATGTGATAGATGACTTCCTCTAATCCTATCATTTTGTACGACTCGGAATCGGACACTGAATCTATTCTATCCACAACTGAAAAGGGCATTCCAATACCTATTAAAGAAGAAATTGTGTTAGCCGGGGAATCTCAACTCCCGGTAAACCCAGAGGAGGTTCCAGCTCCACCCAGCTTTAGTTTTCCAGAGCCACAGTATCGTTGGCATGGACCCATGATCCCTGGAGTAAACGAGGATCGTCCATTTCTAAACAAATATGGACATTGGTCCAGATATACCGCCGACGGGTGGGTTGTGCCGATTACGCCTGGCAGATTTCGGTTCATGACCACCGGTACATATTCTTGCAGTTCGTCATCATATTCTACTACACATGACTCAGACAGTTCGTCATCAGAAGAGATCAGTAAGGAGGAGGATTTCGCTAATGAAATAAAAGAGATCACTAAGGAGAAATTCCAACTTGCAATAGATAATAAAAACAACCACAATAATAAAATGTCCTTAATTATTAAAAAAGAACATGACCATTCGATCCGTAACCACCCTTATTGTATTAAACCCACTGAGGCAATGGGTGTAACACCCCAGGTAAAACGATCCCCGTAGCATGATATTGTCCGCTTTGCAGAGATAGGGACGTACCCTTGTCTCCCCCGTAGGTTGCTCACGGATTTTTCTTGGCAACCAAACACGACGAGCACTTTCCCAGTAGGTCACCCATCCTGGTAGTGCTCTCGCCTGAGCACGCTTAACTGCAGAGTTCTCATGGGATCTGCTGCGCTTGTGGTCCCAAAACGCGTCATGCTAGGAAAGGTCTCCACACCCTTATAAGGCATGCTTCGTTCCCCTCTCCAACCGATGCGGGACGGATGTAACACGGATGTTACAATCCTCCGCCCTAATGGGACACAGCGTCCTCGCTGTGCACGTTTGGTCCGGGGCCTGGCTCTGATACCATTATATAACACCCCAGGTAAAACGATCCCCGTAGCATGATATTGTCCGCTTTGCAGAGATAGGGACGTACCCTTGTCTCCCCCGTAGGTTGCTCACGGATTTTTCTTGGCAACCAAACACGACGAGCACTTTCCCAGTAGGTCACCCATCCTGGTAGTGCTCTCGCCTGAGCACGCTTAACTGCAGAGTTCTCATGGGATCTGCTGCGCTTGTGGTCCCAAAACGCGTCATGCTAGGAAAGGTCTCCACACCCTTATAAGGCATGCTTCGTTTCCCTCTCTAACCGATGTGGGACGGATGTAACACGGATGTTACAACGGGTACCTCAAAACCCCAACTAAAAATAAAATACACTGCCAGAATGTCTGTCGGACCATGTGCACACAAACAATTGGCAGAGAGAACCAAATGGGAAGAAGTTTCTGATAGTTCTGAATAAACGACATCGCAACCATAAATCTTCCATGCTCTATTTTATTTCTTATGTGTGCTACTCTATCTTGTTATGTAAAATAAGCATATGTAAAATATCAGTATTGTATGGTATTGTATTATTTTGGTTTATTAATAATAAATGCATGGAATGATTATTTGTATTATTACTACTTCTTATTATTATTATTACATAATAATGTAGTAACTCGCTATAATTTTTCATAGTGGAATATTATTAGGATTTTAGTAGTTAATTCCTTGTACTAGCTATTATGTATGAACTTAACGGGTAGGTAATACTCTAGAAATAATTATAAAATGCTAATAAGAAGAAAAGGCTTTTATAATAATCGGTTCATATTATTAATATGCTACGATTAACTATTGACAACTCATTTTACCTATAATATTCTATATGATTAAATTATATCTGTTGTGTTTATTGAAGAAACATGTCTCAAATGTCGGATGCTGAGTTTGAGCAACTAGTCGAGAAACGTGTGAATGAAAGAATTGCTGCAGCCGAGGCAGCAAAAGCAACAGCCGAAGCAGCAGCCAAAGCAGCAGCCGTAAACACAAACTCACGAAACGGATGCTCATACAAAACTTTTCAAGGATGCAAACCACAGACGTTTAGTGGAACCGAGGGACCAGTCGGTCTAACCCGATGGTTTGAAAAGATGGAGTCCGTTTTCAAAATCAGTAATTGTGCGAACGGAGACAAGTCAAAGTATGCTTCGTGCACGTTGCAAGATGGTGCACTTACTTGGTGGAACAATTATGCTAAAGCAGAAGGAATAGATACGGCATATGATATCTCTTGGGAAGAACTGAAAAAGATGCTAATCGAGGAGTACTGTCCTCGAAACGAGATCAGAAAAATGGAATCTGAGTTACGTAATCTGAAGGTTATCGGCGCGAATCTCAATAACTATGAAAAGCGTTTCATGGAACTAGCCTTGTTGTGTCCCGAATTGGTGCCAAACGAGAAACGAAAGATAGAAATGTATATTGACGGTTTATCGATCAATATCAAAGGAAATGTTACATCGTCCAAACCAAATACGATGCAGGAAGCCATGACAATGGCACACCAACTCATGGACCAGATCACAGAGAGTTCGATTAAGGCACCAATTACCGAAGTCAAGACAACTGAAGGAAAGAGGAAATAGGAAGACTATAAGGGCAAAAGTACTCATCTGAAGAAACAAGAAACTTTTAAAGGTAAACAAGATGGGGCAACTGCAAGTCCAAACTATAAGGGACCTCATCCGTTCTGCAAAAGATGTTACACACATCATGCAGGCTATTGCCAAGTGGTCTGTGATAAGTGCAACAAGAAAGGACATGTGGCGAAAGATTGTTATGCCACCGTTTCTGAAGTAAAGACAAAATCGACCGATGTCAAGAAATGTTATGGATGCGGGAAGTCTGGTCACTTTATAAATCAATGCCCTGATAAGGAGAAGAACAAAGAACCCGCACGTGGGAGGGAATTTAATGTTAGTGCCAGTAAAGCACGTGAGGATCCTAATCTTGTCACGGGTACGTTTACCGTTAATAATCAACTAGCTTCTATTATGTTTGATACGGGTGCTGATAGAAGTTATATGTGTAAAGACTTTAGTTTTAAACTAAAATGTGCATCATTACCTCTAGACGATAAATATACTATTGAATTAGCTAATGGTAAACTGATAAAAGCCGATAAAATTTGCCATGGTTGCGAAATGAATCTCGCTGGTGAAACCTTCAAAATTGATTTGATACCCGTAGAATTAGGAAGTTTTGATGTAATCGTTGGCATGGACTGGATGTCCAAAACAAGAGCGGAAGTTGTTTGCGCTGAGAAAGCAATCCGCATCCCTCGTAAGGATGAAACGTCATTAATGATTTATGGGGAGAAGAACAACTCAAAACTGAACTTTATCAGCTGTATGAAGGCCCAGAAACTTATAAGAAAAGGTTGTTATGCTATTCTGGCACACGTAAAGAAGATCGATACTGAAGAAAGAAGCATTGATGACATGCCGGTTGTAAGAGAATATCCCGGAGTATTTCCAAAAGAATTACCGGGGCTACCTCCACTCAGATGTGTAGAATTCCAGATTGATCTCATACCAGGAGCTGCACCTGTAGCCCGATCTCCATATAGACTTGCACCTTCAGAAATGCAAGAATTACAAGACCAGTTGCAAGAATTATCGGACCGTGGATTTATTCGTCCTAGTTTTTCACCTTGGGGTGCTCCTATTCTGTTCGTCAAAAAGAAGGATGGATCTATGAGAATGTGCATAGATTACCGAGAATTAAACAAATTAACGATCAAGAATCGGTACCCATTACCGAGGATTGATGATTTGTTTGATCAATTGCAAGGATCAAGTGTTTATTCTAAGATTGATCTACGCTCCGGATATCATCAGTTGAGAGTGAAGGAAGAAGATGTTCCTAAAACAGCGTTCAGAACCCGTTACGGTCACTATGAATTTTTAGTCATGCCTTTTGGATTGACTAATGCTCCAGTAGTATTCATGGATCTAATGAATCGCATCTGTAGACCGTATTTAGACAAATTTGTCATTGTTTTTATCGACGACATATTGATTTACTCGAAGAACGAGGAAGAACATGAGCAACACTTAAGACTGGTACTAGAGATACTCAAGAAAGAAGAATTGTACGCAAAATTTTCGAAGTGTGATTTCTGGTTACAAGAAGTACAATTTTTGGGCCATGTTGTCAGTAAACATGGAATTAAAGTTGACCCCGCCAAGATCGAAGCCATTAGTAAATGGGAAACACCGAAGACTCCAACACAAATCCGCCAATTCTTAGGTCTTGCTGGTTACTACCGAAGATTCATTCAAGATTTCTCTAGAATCGCCAAACCCTTAACTGCATTGACTCAAAAGGGAAAGAAGTATGATTGGTCCACAGAACAGGAATCCTCATTCCAGTTATTAAAGAAGAAGTTAACGTCTGCACCCATTTTGTCATTACCGGAAGGAAATGATGATTTCGTGATCTATTGTGATGCTTCACGCCAAGGTTTAGGATGTGTATTAATGCAACGCACAAAAGTCATCGCATACACCTCACGACAACTAAAAATTCATGAAAAGAACTATACGACGCACGATTTGGAACTTGGAGCAGTAGTTTTTGCACTCAAAATATGGAGACACTATCTATATGGCACCAAGTGTACAGTGTACACCGACCATAAGAGTCTTCAGCATATTTTTGATCAAAAACAACTCAATATGAGGCAACGTCGCTGGGTAGAGTTGTTAAACGATTACGATTGTGAAATCCGTTACCACCCCGGAAAGGCTAATGTTGTAGCTGATGCCCTAAGTCGAAAAGAAAGAGTAAAACCTCTTAGGGTCCGAGCTTTGAATATTACAATTCGTACTGATCTCACAAAGCAAATTCAAGTAACACAGTTAGAGGCTTTAAAAGAAGAAAATGAAAAAGGCGGAATGAGCAGAGGGTTAGAAAAACAGCTTGAAGTAAAAGCCGATGGAACCCTGTATTTTGCTGATAGGATATGGGTACCAAAACATGGTAATCTAAGGCAACTAGTACTAGATGAAGCACACAAAACGAGGTACTCAATTCACCCAGGAAACGGGAAAATGTACCACGATCTCAAGAAGTTTTATTGGTGGCCTAATATGAAGACAGAAATTGCTACTTATGTAAGCAAATGTTTGACGTGTGCAAAGGTCAAAGCTGAGCACCAAAAGCCGTCAGGATTACTGCAACAACCAGAAATTCCGCAGTGGAAATGGGAAAGAATAACTATGGATTTCATTACGAAATTGCCAAGGACTGCAAGTAGTCATGATACTATTTGGGTGATAGTTGATCGTCTAACTAAATCAGCTCACTTTCTACCAATAAAGGAGACAGACAGTATGGAGAAATTAGCACGCCTATATTTGAAGGAAGTAGTTTCCAGGCATGGTGTACCCATCTCTATCATATCTGATCGCGACACCCGATTCACATCACGTTTCTGGCAGTCATTACAAAAAGCATTGGGAACTCGATTAGATATGAGCACCGCTTATCACCCACAGACAGATGGTCAAAGTGAAAGAACAATACAAACATTGGAAGACATGTTACGGGCATGCGTGATTGACTTTGGAACCGGTTGGGATCGACACTTACCGTTGGCAGAATTTTCATACAATAACAGCTATCATACGAGCATCAACGCAGCGCCATTTGAAGCACTTTATGGTAGAAAGTGCAGATCTCCTATATGTTGGAGTGAAGTAGGAGAAAGACAACTTACTGGACCAGAAATTATTCACGAAACCACCGAAAAGATCATTCAAATACAACATCGATTGAAAACGGCCATGAGTCGCCAAAAGAGTTATGCTGATGTAAGAAGAAAACCGCTAGAATTTCAAGTGGGCGACAAAGTCATGTTGAAAGTGTCACCCTGGAAAGGCGTTGTACGATTCGGTAAACGAGAAAAGCTAAGTCCTAGGTACGTAGGACCCTTTGAAATCACCGAAAGAATTGGAGCAGTTGCTTATCGATTAAAGCTACCGCAAGAACTTAGTAGTGTTCACGACACATTTCACGTGTCAAATTTGAAGAAATGTTTAGCTGAAGAGGATGTCGTAATTCCTCTTGACGAAATACGAATCAATGATAAACTCCATTTTGTCGAAGAACCTGTTGAAATCATGTACCGTGAGGTCAAACAATTAAAACAAAGCAAAATACCGATAGTTAGGGTTCGTTGGAACGCAAGACGAGGACTCGAGTTTACTTGGGAACGTGAATATCAAATGAAGCAAAAGTATCCACATTTGTTCACTGATATCGCTCATGAAACAGGTACTGCTCAAAATTTCGGGACGAAATTTTCTTTAACGGGGAGGTACTGTGATGACCCAAAAAATTTCGACTAATTTAAACCAATTCTCTATACGATTTATTATTTTGACACGTTAAACAAAGTCTGTTAGATTGAGTCTCAAAAATTTTAGAACTGTTTCATATATACAATTACCTTTGACTACTCTTGACGATTCATGAACAATTATATGTATGTATATATATATGTACAAGTAAAAACGACTTTCCTACAGTAAAACACTATTTGCTACAGTAAAAAACTATTTGCTACAGTGAAACCGTAGTTTGCTACAGTGCTACAGTGAAAACGACTTTGCTACAGTAGAGGTTCCAATTGGGAAGATTGGGAAGATTCACAATTGCCAGTAGAGGTTCCAGAAGAGGATCTAGAAGAAGATCACGAAGAGGAACCCGAAGAAGAGGATCCTGAAGAAGTTGTGGAAATTACCGAACCACAACGTGATTTGGGAAAATCTTTGGCTATTATACCCGATCCTAAACCCGATGAACCTATTATGACCCAAAATGTTTGTGATCATCCACCTGAACCACCTAAGAGACCAGTTTATAAAATGACCGCTCGTATAACGACTGTTGGTTTTACTCCCAAACAATTAGCCGAAAGAACCAATTGGGAGGAATTGGAAAAAGAACTATCTAAACGAAAATCCAAACGTTTGGCCGAGAAAGAAAAAATGTCAACATCTAAGAAATCTCGCAGTTCTTGAACCATCGGTAGCTATCCTGTATTCCACGCATTGTATAATATGTATTATATTGTGTGTTTAAGTTTGTAAGAAAATCCGCAATGTAATTTTCCTTATGATTGTATAATAATAAGAATAAGCATGGAAGGTTTATTATTATTATTACAACTTATTATTACGTAGTAACGTAATAACTTACCATAGTTTTTCATATTAGAATTTTAGTAGTTAATTTGTGTGTTAGCTGCTAAGTATGAACATTATTATAGTTATAAAACGCTAATATGAAGAAAAGGCTTTTATAATAATAAGTTCATATTAAGCTACAAAATACTTTTTGGCTACTTCTAAAATTCTATATGATTAACTCAGTCGGCTATTTTTGAAGGAAATGGCTCCTCCAGCTACTAGACAACAACAATTGAACACAGAAGAACTTCAAGCTTTCGTTGCAAATATGGCTGCAGTGGTGAATGCAATGAACAACAATAACCAATCGGGTTCCAGCAGTGGAGGAAACAATGGCAACCGGGTAGGATGTTCCTACAAAGCTTTTATGGCCTGCAAACCCAATGAGTTTGAAGGAACTGAAGGACCAGTTGAACTAAAGCGGTGGACAGAGAAGGTTGAAGCCGTGTTCGCAATCAGCAACTGCGCAGAAGAGGATAAAGTTAAGTATGCCACACATACTTTCAGGGGTACTGCTTTGACATGGTGGAATACCTACATGGATTACGTAGGACAGAATACCGCCTACGCACTTTCATGGTCCGCTTTCAAGCACATGATGACGGAAGAGTACCGTCCCAGAACCGAAATCAACAAGCTCAAGGAGCTTAAAGCACTGACAACCCAAGGGTTAGATGTCACTACCTACGAGCGACGTTTCAATGAACTGGCTTTAATGTGTCCTGGAGCATTTGAGGATGAAGAAGCAAAAATTGAAGCATTCATAAAAGGGTTGCCGGAACGAATCCAAGAGCATGTAGGTGCTAACGACCCTGCAACAATGCAGAAAGCGAGCCGTATAGCCTACAAATTGATAGGCCAAATTACAGGAAGGATAAAGAAAGAAGCGGCCGAGGAGGCCATAATGAAACAGGGAAAAAGAAAGTGGGAGGAAAGCAATGATCAAGGTCACCAGTACAACAACAACAATAATCAAAACAACAACTACAACAACAATCGCAACCACCCCAACAACAACAATAATCGCAACAACAACCGCAACAACCATCCCAATAATAATAACAACAACAATAATCCCAATCACAACAATAACAACAACAAACGACTCAACAACAATAACCCTAACAACAACAACAACAACAACAACAACAACAACAACAATGACAACAACAAAAGGCAAAGAACTATATGCCCCAGGTGTGATACATTTCATCCGGAATGGTTTTGTAGAGAATTATGTACCAAGTGTAATAGGAATGGCCATATTGCGGCAAAGTGTGAAGTCTACGGACCAAATAGAAACAAAGGAGCAAATAATGTCGGAACAAATAATAACGGCGTTGTTTGCTATGGATGTGGAAAACCGGGCCATACCATAAATCAGTGCCAGAATGGAAATAGGCAAGGCCGTGGGAGAGCTTTCAACATTAATGGGGAGAAAGCACAGGAAGACCCGAAACTTGTTACGGGTACGTTTCTTATCAACAATACACCTGCTTATGTTTTATTTGATTTGGGTGCCGATAGAAGTTATATGAGTAGAGAATTTTGTGCCAAATTAAATTGCCCGTTAACGCCTTTGGATAAAAAGTGTATAGTTTAAGTAGCAAACGGTAAACTAATTAAGGTTGATAAAATTTTCCGAAATCAAAAAATTAGTTTACTTAGCGAAACGTTTGCAATTGATTTAATACCGGTGGAATTGGGAAGCTTCGACATAATTATTGGAATGAACTGGATGTCTAAGGTGAAAGCCGAAGTTGTTTGTCATGAGAAGGCGATTCGCATTCCGAGAGAAGACGGATTACCCTTAATGGTGTACGGAGAAAGGGGTAATGCCAAATTAAATCTTATTAGTAGTTTGAAGGCGCGCAAACTAATAAGAAAAGGTTGCTATGCTATACTAGCACACGTCGAGAAGGTTGAAAAAGAAGAAAAGAAAATCGATGACGTTCCCACTGCAAGAGAATTTCCTGAGGTGTTTTCGGACGAATTACCGAGACTACCTCCACACCGATCCGTTAAATTCCAAATAGATCTTGTACCAGGAGCCGCATCAATAGCTCGTGCTCCATATAGACTTGCGCCCCCCGAAATGAAAGAGTTACAAAGTCAGCTACAAGAATTATTAGAACGTAGTTTCATCCGACCGAGTACGTCATCATGGGGAGCTCCAATTTTGTTCGTTAAAAAGAAAGATAGGTCTTTTAGCATGTGTATCGATTACCGTGAGCTGAACAAAGTCACCATTAAAAACTAATACCCTTTACCCCGAATCGATGACCTATTCGATCAACTCCAAGGTTCAAGCGTATACTCCAAAATTGACTTAAGGTCGGGTTATCATCAACTGAGGGTTAAATAAGCCGATATACCAAAAACAGCCTTCAGAACTTGTTATGGCCATTACGAATTCATGGTTATGCCATTCGGTTTAACCAATGCACTCGCAGTTTTCATGGACCTCATGCACCGAGTATGTAGTCCATATTTAGATAAGTTTGTTATTGTCTTTATTGATGACATCCTTATCTATTCGAAGAATAACCAAGAACACGAACAACACTTGAGACTTGTGTTAGAGCTGTTAAGAAAAGAATAACTTTATGCAAAGTTCTCTAAATGTGTTTTTTGGTTAAAAGAAGTACAATTTCTTGGCCACGTAGTCAGTAGTAATGGAATCAAAGTTGATCCCGCCAAGATTGAAGCCATCAAAAATTGGGAGACCCCGAAAACTCCAACGCAAATACGTCAATTTTTGGGTTTAGCCGGTTATTATAGGAGATTTATTCAAGATTTCTCCCGAGTAGCCAAACCTTTAACCGCATTGACACATAAGGGGAAGAAGTATGAATGGACTTCCGAACAAGAGGGTGCCATCCAATTGTTGAAAAAGAAGTTGAGTGCCCACCTATTTTATCGTTACCTGATGGAATGGAAGATTTTGTTATCTACTGCGACGCATCAAGAATGGGTTTTGGGTGTGTTCTTATGCAACGAAAGAAGGTGATTGCATATGCTTCTCGATAACTCAAAATTCATGAACAAAACTACACCACACATGATCTGGAATTGGGCGCCATTGTTTTTGCATTAAAGATGTGGAGACATTACCTATATGGAGTCAAGTTTATCGTATACACCGACCACAAAAGTCTCCAACATATTTTAAATCAAAAGCAACTAAACATGAGGCAGCGTAGATGGGTTGAGCTGCTAAATGATTATGATTGTGAAATCCGTTACCACCCGGGGAAAGCGAATGTGGTAGCCGATGCCTTGAGTCGAAAGGAAAGAGAACCTATTCGAGTAAAAGCTATGAACATGATTATTCATACTAATCTTACTACTCGAATAAAAGAGGCACAACAGGAGGTTTTGAAGAAAGGAATTTTTGGAAGGAAAATACCCAAAGGATTAGAAAAACAGCTTAATATTCGGGAAGACGGAACCAGGTATTTAGCTGAAAGAATTTGGGTACCAAAGAATGGAGATTTGAGGAAAGTGGTACTAGATGAAGCACATAAAACCAGATATTCAATACATCCCGGAGCGGGGAAAATGTACCAAGACCTCAAGAGAAACTTTTGGTGGCCAGGAATGAAGGCCGATATAGCCACATATGTAGGAGCATGTTTGACTTGTTCTAAAGTCAAAGCTGAACATCAGAAACCATCGGGCCTACTCCAACAACCTGAAATCCCAGAATGGAAATGGGAAAACATTACCATAGATTTCATTGCTAAGTTACTGAGAACCGCAGGTGGTTATGATATGATTTGGGTAATAGTTGATCGTCTTACTAAGTCAGCACACTTTCTGCCAATAAAATAAGAGGATGGTATAGAGAAATTAGCATGATTATGTGATGACCCGAAAAATTTCGACTAATTTAAACCAATTCTCTATACGATTTATTATTTTGACACGTTAAACAAAGTCTGTTAGATTGAGTCTCATAAATTTTAGAACTGTTTCATATATACAATTACCTTTGACTACTCTTGACGATTCATGAACAATTATATGTATGTATATATATATGTACAAGTAAAAACGACTTTCCTACAGTAAAACACTATTTGCTACAGTAAAACACTATTTGCTACAGTGAAACCGTAGTTTGCTACAGTAAAACACTATTTGCTACAGTGAAACCGTAGTTTGCTACAGTGCTACAGTAAACACTATTTGCTACAGTAACACACTATTTGCTACAGTAAAACACTATTTGCTACAGTAATACTATTTGATGTCGATGAACTAGCAAACAAAACGGGAAAGGCGGCCATGCGATCGCATGGCAAAAACACTGAAAACTCATGCGATCGCATGAGCTACAGTAAATCGAAAAGTACTATAAAAAGGCCAGTTTGTTCGACGAAATACTTCACAACATATTTTCTTATGTAATATAAATTTTAATTTATAATTATAATTATAATTATAATTTTAATTTAAGTTAATAATAATAAAGTATATTCGAGGGTGTTTTAATTCGGGTTTCAAACCGCTTTAAGCTAAGGAAATATTGGGTATTGTTTGGGGTATTGTTCTTGAATCCAAGGCCAACCATACAGTCATCTACCGTCATTACGTCTACGCAATTTTCCTACAATATTGAGTCTCAATATTGAACTGTGAGTTTATAGTCTCCCTTTTTAAATACTTTAAATATTTTTGGGCTGAGAATGCATGCAATTTATTTTAAACGCGATAAGACACAAGTACATACTAAATTCTACACAGAGTTAAACCGGAAATCCCTTAGCTTTGGTAACTAGTAGCTGACAGTACATAGGATATGGACTGGTGGGCGCGAATAATTGTATATGGATCCATAGGGCTTGACATCCCCGTCCGAGCTAGAGCGCTAGCCTTTTAATGGACGTATGTTATTTGAGTTTAAGACACGTTGGTTTGCGTGTATTAAAACGAATGGGGTAATTATCACTATAGCGTTAAGTTTAGTTACCAGGGTGCTCTGTTACGTAGAATCTATTGATAAACTTTTGATGAAATCTTGTGGTCTATCTTTATACATGTTTATGACTCGAGCAATTAAACCTATAACTCACCAACATTCGTGTTGACTTTTTTTTAGCATGTTTTATTCTCAGGTCCTTAGAATGCTTCCGCTGTGATGTGCTTGTTGCCTGCATGGAGTCTCTCATGCTTTGTACAAAGTTTATTGCATTCAAAATAAAACTGCATTGTGTAATAAATAATTGGACTGGGATGTCAACCTGTAAATTAAAGACTTATGTATTTCGGGGTTTTGCTTATACCTAAGCACTCGCCCACATGTTTATAACTTTCTATGTTTAGAAAGTCACTTATTTTAATGAATGCAATATTTTATCAAAACGTATCATATAGAGGTCAAAACCTCACTGTAGAATCAATGATTAACGTGCCACGTTAATAGCGATTTTGACGGGTCGTTACAGTTGGTATCCGAGCTTGAGGTCATAGGGAACCAGAAATTACATTAGTGTGTTTAACTGGTAATTGTTAGGATGCATTAGTGAGTCTGGACTATGACCATATCTGTTGTTACTGATTTTTGCTTATTATTTGGTCAAAAACATTATATGTGATATATTTATATGCTAACGTAATTGTTGTTTCAATTATGTGATAGATGACTTCCTCTAATCCTATCATTTTGTACGACTCGGAATCGGACACTGAATCTATTCTATCCACAACTGAAAAGGGCATTCCAATACCTATTAAAGAAGAAATTGTGTTAGCCGGGGAATCTCAACTCCCGGTAAACCCAGAGGAGGTTCCAGCTCCACCCAGCTTTAGTTTTCCAGAGCCACAGTATCGTTGGCATGGACCCATGATCCCTGGAGTAAACGAGGATCGTCCATTTCTAAACAAATATGGACATTGGTCCAGATATACCGCCGACGGGCGGGTTGTGCCGATTACGCCTGGCAGATTTCGGTTCATGACCACCGGTACATATTCTTGCAGTTCGTCATCATATTCTCCTACACATGACTCAGACAGTTCGTCATCAGACGAGATCAGTAAGGAGGAGGATTTCGCTAATGAAATAAAAGAGATCACAAAGGAGAAATTCCAACTTGCAATAGATAATAAAAACAACCACAATAATAAAATGTCCTTAATTATTAAAAAAGAACATCACCATTCGATCCGTAACCACCCTTATTGTATTAAACCCACTGAGGCAATGGGTGTAACACCCCAGGTAAAACGATCCCCGTAGCATGATATTGTCCGCTTTGCAGAGATAGGGACGTACCCTTGTCTCCCCCGTAGGTTGCTCACGGATTTTTCTTGGCAACCAAACACGACGAGCACTTTCCCAGTAGGTCACCCATCCTGGTAGTGCTCTCGCCTGAGCACGCTTAACTGCAGAGTTCTCATGGGATCTGCTGCGCTTGTGGTCCCAAAACGCGTCATGCTAGGAAAGGTCTCCACACCCTTATAAGGCATGCTTCGTTCCCCTCTCCAACCGATGCGGGACGGATGTAACACGGATGTTACAATCCTCCACCCTAATGGGACACAGCGTCCTCGCTGTGCACGTTTGGTCCGGGGCCTGGCTCTGATACCATTCTATAACACCCCAGGTAAAACGATCCCCGTAGCATGATATTGTCCGCTTTGCAGAGATAGGGAAGTACCCTTGTCTCCCCCGTAGGTTGCTCACGGATTTTTCTTGGCAACCAAACACGACGAGCACTTTCCCAGTAGGTCACCCATCCTGGTAGTGCTCTCGCCTGAGCACGCTTAACTGCAGAGTTCTCATGGGATCTGCTGCGCTTGTGGTCCCAAAACGCGTCATGCTAGGAAAGGTCTCCACACCCTTATAAGGCATGCTTCGTTTCCCTCTCCAACCGATGTGGGACGGATGTAACACGGATGTTACAACGGGTACCTCAAAACCCCAACTAAAAATAAAATACACTGCCAGAATGTCTGTCGGACCATGTGCACACAAACAATTGGCAGAGAGAACCAAATGGGAAGAAGTTTCTGATAGTTCTGAATAAACGACATCGCAACCATAAATCTTCCATGCTCTATTTTATTTCTTATGTGTGCTACTCTATCTTGTTATGTAAAATAAGCATATGTAAAATATCAGTATTGTATGGTATTGTATTATTTTGGTTTATTAATAATAAATGCATGGAATGATTATTTGTATTATTACTACTTCTTATTATTATTATTACATAATAATGTAGTAACTCGCTATAATTTTTCATAGTGGAATATTATTAGGATTTTAGTAGTTAATTCCTTGTACTAGCTATTATGTATGAACTTAACGGGTAGGTAATACTCTAGAAATAATTATAAAATGCTAATAAGAAGAAAAGGCTTTTATAATAATCGGTTCATATTATTAATATGCTACGATTAACTATTGACAACTCATTTTACCTATAATATTCTATATGATTAAATTATATCTGTTGTGTTTATTGAAGAAACATGTCTCAAATGTCGGATGCTGAGTTTGAGCAACTAGTCGAGAAACGTGTGAATGAAAGAATTGCTGCAGCCGAGGCATCAAAAGTAACAGCCGAAGCAGCAGCCAAAGCAGCAGCTGTAAACACAAACTCACGAAACGGATGCTCATACAAAACTTTTCAAGGATGCAAACCACAGACGTTTAGTGGAACCGAGGGACCAGTCGGTCTAACCCGATGGTTTGAAAAGATGGAGTCCGTTTTCAAAATCAGTAATTGTGCGAACGGAGACAAGTCAAAGTATGCTTCGTGCACGTTGCAAGATGGTGCACTTACTTGGTGGAACAATTATGCTAAAGCAGAAGGAATAGATACGGCATATGATATCTCTTGGGAAGAACTGAAAAAGATGCTAATCGAGGAGTACTGTCCTCGAAACGAGATCAGAAAAATGGAATCTGAGTTACGTAATCTGAAGGTTATCGGTGCGAATCTCAATAACTATGAAAAGCGTTTCATGGAACTAGCCTTGTTGTGTCCCGAATTGGTTCCAAACGAGAAACGAAAGATAGAAATGTATATTGACGGTTTATCGATCAATATCAAAGGAAATGTTACATCGTCCAAACCAAATACGATGCAGGAAGCCATGACAATGGCACACCAACTCATGGACCAGATCACAGAGAGTTCGATTAAGGCACCAATTACCGAAGTCAAGACAACTGAAGGAAAGAGGAAATGGGAAGACTATAAGGGCAAAAGTACTCATCTGAAGAAACAAGAAACTTTTAAAGGTAAACAAGATGGGGCAACTGCAAGTCCAAACTATAAGGAACTCATCCGTTCTGCAAAAGATGTTACACACATCATGCAGGCTATTGCCAAGTGGTCTGTGATAAGTGCAACAAGAAAGGACATGTGGTGAAAGATTGTTATGCCACCGTTTCTGAAGTAAAGACAAAATCGACCGATGTCAAGAAATGTTATGGATGCGGGAAGTCTGGTCACTTTATAAATCAATGCCCTGATAAGGAGAAGAACAAAGAACCCGCACGTGGGAGGGCATTTAATGTTAGTGCCAGTAAAGCACGTGAGGATCCTAATCTTGTCACGGGTACGTTTACCGTTAATAATCAACTAGCTTCTATTATGTTTGATACGGGTGCTGATAGAAGTTATATGTGTAAAGACTTTAGTTTTAAACTAAAATGTGCATCATTACCTCTAGACGATAAATATACTATTGAATTAGCTAATGGTAAACTGATAAAAGCCGATAAAATTTGCCATGGTTGCGAAATGAATCTCGCTGGTGAAACCTTCAAAATTGATTTGATACCCGTAGAATTAGGAAGTTTTGATGTAATCGTTGGCATGGACTGGATGTCCAAAACAAGAGCAGAAGTTGTTTGCGCTGAGAAAGCAATCCGCACCCCTCGTAAGGATGAAACGTCATTAATGATTTATGGGGAGAAGAACAACTCAAAACTGAACTTTATCAGCTGTATGAAGGCCCAGAAACTTATAAGAAAAGGTTGTTATGCTATTCTGGCACACGTAAAGAAGATCGATACTGAAGAAAGAAGCATTGATGACATGCCGGTTGTAAGAGAATATCCCGGAGTATTTCCAAAAGAATTACCGGGGCTACCTCCACTCAGATGTGTAGAATTCCAGATTGATCTCATACCAGGAGCTGCACCTGTAGCCCGATCTCCATATAGACTTGCACCTTCAGAAATGCAAGAATTACAAGACCAGTTGCAAGAATTATCGGACCGTGGATTTATTCGTCCTAGTTTTTCACCTTGGGGTGCTCCTATTCTGTTCGTCAAAAAGAAGGATGGATCTATGAGAATGTGCATAGATTACCGAGAATTAAACAAATTAACGATCAAGAATCGGTACCCATTACCGAGGATTGATGATTTGTTTGATCAATTGCAAGGATCAAGTGTTTATTCTAAGATTGATCTACGCTCCGGATATCATCAGTTGAGAGTGAAGGAAGAAGATGTTCCTAAAACAGCGTTCAGAACCCGTTACGGTCACTATGAATTTTTAGTCATGCCTTTTGGATTGACTAATGCTCCAGCAGTATTCATGGATCTAATGAATCGCATCTGTAGACCGTATTTAGACAAATTTGTCATTGTTTTTATCGACGACATATTGATTTACTCGAAGAACGAGGAAGAACATGAGCAACACTTAAGACTGGTACTAGAGATACTTAAGAAAGAAGAATTGTACGCAAAATTTTCGAAGTGTGATTTCTGGTTACAAGAAGTACAATTTTTGGGCCATGTTGTCAGTAAACATGGAATTAAAGTTGACCCCGCCAAGATCGAAGCCATTAGTAAATGGGAAACACCGAAGACTCCAACACAAATCCGCCAATTCTTAGGTCTTGCTGGTTACTACCGAAGATTCATTCAAGATTTCTCTAGAATCGCCAAACCCTTAACTGCATTGACTCAAAAGGGAAAGAAGTATGATTGGTCCACAGAACAGGAATCCTCATTCCAGTTATTAAAGAAGAAGTTAACGTCTGCACCCATTTTGTCATTACCGGAAGGAAATGATGATTTCGTGATCTATTGTGATGCTTCACGCCAAGGTTTAGGATGTGTATTAATGCAACGCACAAAAGTCATCGCATACACCTCACGACAACTAAAAATTCATGAAAAGAACTATACGACGCACGATTTGGAACTTGGAGCAGTAGTTTTTGCACTCAAAATATGGAGACACTATCTATATGGCACCAAGTGTACAGTGTACACCGACCATAAGAGTCTTCAGCATATTTTTGATCAAAAACAACTCAATATGAGGCAACGTCGCTGGGTAGAGTTGTTAAACGATTACGATTGTGAAATCCGTTACCACCCCGGAAAGGCTAATGTTGTAGCTGATGCCCTAAGTCGAAAAGAAAGAGTAAAACCTCTTAGGGTCCGAGCTTTGAATATTACAATTCGTACTGATCTCACAAAGCAAATTCAAGCAACACAGTTAGAGGCTTTAAAAGAAGAAAATGAAAAAGGCGAAATGAGCAGAGGGTTAGAAAAACAGCTTGAAGTAAAAGCCGATGGAACCCTGTATTTTGCTGATAGGATATGGGTACCAAAACATGGTAATCTAAGGCAACTAGTACTAGATGAAGCACACAAAACGAGGTACTCAATTCACCCAGGAAACGGGAAAATGTACCACGATCTCAAGAAGTTTTATTGGTGGCCTAATATGAAGACAGAAATTGCTACTTATGTAAGCAAATGTTTGACGTGTGCAAAGGTCAAAGCTGAGCACCAAAAGCCGTCAGGATTACTGCAACAACCAGAAATTCCGCAGTGGAAATGGGAAAGAATAACTATGGATTTCATTACGAAATTGCCAAGGACTGCAAGTAGTCATGATACTATTTGGGTGATAGTTGATCGTCTAACTAAATCAGCTCACTTTCTACCAATAAAGGAGACAGACAGTATGGAGAAATTAGCACGCCTATATTTGAAGGAAGTAGTTTCCAGGCATGGTGTACCCATCTCTATCATATCTGATCGCGACACCCGATTCACATCATGTTTCTGGCAGTCATTACAAAAAGCATTGGGAACTCGATAAGATATGAGCACCGCTTATCACCCACAGACAGATGGTCAAAGTGAAAGAACAATACAAACATTGGAAGACATGTTACGGGCATGCGTGATTGACTTTGGAACCGGTTGGGATCGACACTTACCGTTGGCAGAATTTTCATACAATAACAGCTATCATACGAGCATCAACGCAGCGCCATTTGAAGCACTTTATGGTAGAAAGTGCAGATCTCCTATATGTTGGAGTGAAGTAGGAGAAAGACAACTTACTGGACCAGAAATTATTCACGAAACCACCGAAAAGATCATTCAAATACAACATCGATTGAAAACGGCCATGAGTCGCCAAAAGAGTTATGCTGATGTAAGAAGAAAACCGCTAGAATTTCAAGTGGGCGACAAAGTCATGTTGAAAGTGTCACCCTGGAAAGGCATTGTACGATTCGGTAAACGAGGAAAGCTAAGTCCTAGGTACGTAGGACCCTTTGAAATCACCGAAAGAATTGGAGCAGTTGCTTATCGATTAAAGCTACCGCAAGAACTTAGTAGTGTTCACGACACATTTCACGTGTCAAATTTGAAGAAATGTTTAGCTGAAGAGGATGTCGTAATTCCTCTTGACGAAATACGAATCAATGATAAACTCCATTTTGTCGAAGAACCTGTTGAAATCATGGACCGTGAGGTCAAACAATTAAAACAAAGCAAAATACCGATAGTTAGGGTTCGTTGGAACGCAAGACGAGGACTCAAGTTTACTTGGGAACGTGAAGATCAAATGAAGCAAAAGTATCCACATTTGTTCACTGATATCGCTCATGAAACAGGTACTACTCAAAATTTCGGGACGAAATTTTCTTTAACGGGGAGGTACTGTGATGACCCGAAAAATTTCGACTAATTTAAACCAATTCTCTATACGATTTATTATTTTGACACGTTAAACAAAGTCTGTTAGATTGAGTCTCAAAAATTTTAGAACTGTTTCATATATACAATTACCTTTGACTACTCTTGACGATTCATGAACAATTATATGTATGTATATATATATGTACAAGTAAAAACGACTTTCCTACAGTAAAACACTATTTGCAACAGTAAAAAACTATTTGCTACAGTGAAACCGTAGTTTGCTACAGTGCTACAGTGAAAACGACTTTGCTACAGTAGAGGTTCCAATTGGGAAGATTGGGAAGATTCACAATTGCCAGTAGAGGTTCCAGAAGAGGATCTAGAAGAAGATCCCGAAGAGGAACCCGAAGAAGAGGATCCTGAAGAAGTTGTGGAAATTACCGAACCACAACGTGATTTGGGAAAATCTTTGGCTATTATACCCGATCCTAAACCCGATGAACCTATTATGACCCAAAATGTTTGTGATCATCCACCTGAACCACCTAAGAGACCAGTTTATAAAATGACCGCTCGTATAACGACTGTTGGTTTTACTCCCAAACAATTAGCCGAAAGAACCAATTGGGAGGAATTGGAAAAAGAACTATCCAAACGAAAATCCAAACGTTTGGCCGAGAAAGAAAAAATGTCAACATCTAAGAAATCTCGCAGTTCTTGAACCATCGGTAGCTATCCTGTATTCCATGCATTGTATAATATGTATTATATTGTGTGTTTAAGTTTGTAAGAAAATCCGCAATGTAATTTTCCTTATGATTGTATAATAATAAGAATAAGCATGGAAGGTTTATTATTATTATTACAACTTATTATTACGTAGTAACGTAATAACTTACCATAGTTTTTCATATTAGAATTTTAGTAGTTAATTTGTGTGTTAGCTGCTAAGTATGAACATTATTATAGTTATAAAACGCTAATATGAAGAAAAGGCTTTTATAATAATAAGTTCATATTAAGCTACAAAATACTTTTTGGCTACTTCTAAAATTCTATATGATTAACTCAGTCGGCTATTTTTGAAGGAAATGGCTCCTCCAGCTACTAGACAACAACAATTGAACACAGAAGAACTTCAAGCTTTCGTTGCAAATATGGCTGCAGTGGTGAATGCAATGAACAACAATAACCAATCGGGTTCCAGCAGTGGAGGAAACAATGGCAACCGGGTAGGATGTTCCTACAAAGCTTTTATGGCCTGCAAACCCAATGAGTTTGAAGGAACTGAAGGACCAGTTGAACTAAAGCGGTGGACAGAGAAGGTTGAAGCCGTGTTCGCAATCAGCAACTGCGCAGAAGAGGATAAAGTTAAGTATGCCACACATACTTTCAGGGGTACTGCTTTGACATGGTGGAATACCTACATGGATTACGTAGGACAGAATACCGCCTACGCACTTCCATGGTCCGCTTTCAAGCACATGATGACGGAAGAGTACCATCCCAGAACCGAAATCAACAAGCTCAAGGAGCTTAAAGCACTGACAACCCAAGGGTTAGATGTCACTACCTACGAGCGACGTTTCAATGAACTGGCTTTAATGTGTCCTGGAGCATTTGAGGATGAAGAAGCAAAAATTGAAGCATTCATAAAAGGGTTGCCGGAACGAATCCAAGAGCATGTAGGTGCTAACGACCCTGCAACAATGCAGAAAGCGAGCCGTATATCCTACAAATTGATAGGCCAAATTACAGGAAGGATAAAGAAAGAAGCGGCCGAGGAGGCCATAATGAAACAGGGAAAAAGAAAGTGGGAGGAAAGCAATGATCAAGGTCACCAGTACAACAACAACAACAATCAAAACAACAACTACAACAACAATCGCAACCACCCCAACAACAACAATAATCGCAACAACAACCGCAACAACCATCCCAATAATAATAACAACAACAATAATCCCAATCACAACAATAACAACAACAAACGACTCAACAACAATAACCCTAACAACAACAACAACAACAACAACAACAACAATGACAACAACAAAAGGCAAAGAACTATATGCCCCAGGTGTGATACATTTCATCCGGAATGGTTTTGTAGAGAATTATGTACCAAGTGTAATAGGAATGGCCATATTGCGGCAAAGTGTGAAGTCTACGGACCAAATAGAAACAAAGGAGCAAATAATGTCGGAAAAAATAATAACAGCGTTATTTGCTATGGATGTGGAAAACCGGGCCATACCATAAATCAGTGCCAGAATGGAAATAGGCAAGGCCGTGGGAGAGCTTTCAACATTAATGGGGAGAAAGCACAGGAAGACCCGAAACTTGTTACGGGTACGTTTCTTATCAACAATACACCTGCTTATGTTTTATTTGATTTGGGTGCCGATAGAAGTTATATGAGTAGAGAATTTTGTGCCAAATTAAATTGCCCGTTAACGCCTTTGGATAAAAAGTGTATAGTTTAAGTAGCAAACGGTAAACTAATT
This sequence comes from Rutidosis leptorrhynchoides, assembly GCF_046630445.1. Classification (NCBI taxonomy): domain Eukaryota; kingdom Viridiplantae; phylum Streptophyta; class Magnoliopsida; order Asterales; family Asteraceae; genus Rutidosis; species Rutidosis leptorrhynchoides. The sequence goes on from NC_092338.1 coordinate 369,299,877, forward strand.
AAGGTTGATAAAATTTTCCGAAATCGAAAAATTAGTTTACTTAGCGAAACGTTTGCAATTGATTTAATACCGGTGGAATTGGGAAGCTTCGACATAATTATTGGAATGAACTGGATGTCCAAGATGAAAGCCGAAGTTGTTTGTCATGAGAAGGCGATTCGCATTCCGAGAGAAGACGGATTACCCTTAATGGTGTACGGAGAAAGGGGTAATGCCAAATTAAATCTTATTAGTAGTTTGAAGGCGCGCAAACTAATAAGAAAAGGTTGCTATGCTATACTAGCACACGTCGAGAAGGTTGAAAAAGAAGAAAAGAAAATCGATGACGTTCCCACTGCAAGAGAATTTCCTGAGGTGTTTCCGGACGAATTACCGAGACTACCTCCACACCGATCCGTTAAATTCCAAATAGATCTTGTACCAGGAGCCGCATCAATAGCTCGTGCTCCATATAGACTTGCGCCCCCCGAAATGAAAGAGTTACAAAGTCAGCTACAAGAATTATTAGAACGTAGTTTCATCCGACCGAGTACGTCATCATGGGGAGCTCCAATTTTGTTCGTTAAAAAGAAAGATAGGTCTTTTAGCATGTGTATCGATTACCGTGAGCTGAACAAAGTCACCATTAAAAACTAATACCCTTTACCCCGAATCGATGACCTATTCGATCAACTCCAAGGTTCAAGCGTATACTCCAAAATCGACTTAAGGTCGGGTTATCATCAACTGAGGGTTAAATAAGCCGATATACCAAAAACAGCCTTCAGAACTTGTTATGGCCATTACGAATTCATGGTTATGCCATTCGGTTTAACCAATGCACCCGCAGTTTTCATGGACCTCATGCACCGAGTATGTAGTCCATATTTAGATAAGTTTGTTATTGTCTTTATTGATGACATCCTTATCTATTCGAAGAATAACCAAGAACACGAACAACACTTGAGACTTGTGTTAGAGCTGTTAAGAAAAGAATAACTTTATGCTAAGTTCTCTAAATGTGTTTTTTGGTTAAATGAAGTACAATTTCTTGGCCACGTAGTCAGTAGTAATGGAATCAAAGTTGATCCCGCCAAGATTGAAGCCATCAAAAATTGGGAGACCCCGAAAACTCCAACGCAAATACGTCAATTTTTGGGTTTAGCCGGTTATTATAGGAGATTTATTCAAGATTTCTCCCGAGTAGCCAAACCTTTAACCACATTGACACATAAGGGGAAGAAGTATGAATGGACTTCCGAACAAGAGGGTGCCATCCAATTGTTGAAAAAGAAGTTGAGTGCCCACCTATTTTATCGTTACCTGATGGAATGGAAGATTTTGTTATCTACTGCGACGCATCAAGAATGGGTTTTGGGTGTGTTCTTATGCAACGGAAGAAGGTGATTGCATATGCTTCTCGATAACTCAAAATTCATGAACAAAACTACACCACTCATGATCTGGAATTGGGCGCCATTGTTTTTGCATTAAAGTTGTGGAGACATTACCTATATGGAGTCAAGTTTATTGTATACACCGACCACAAAAGTCTCCAACATATTTTAAATCAAAAGCAACTAAACATGAGGCAGCGTAGATGGGTTGAGCTGCTAAATGATTATGATTGTGAAATCCGTTACCACCCGGGGAAAGCGAATGTGGTAGCCGATGCCTTGAGTCGAAAGGAAAGAGAACCTATTCGAGTAAAAGCTGTGAACATGATTATTCATACTAATCTTACTACTCGAATAAAAGAGGCACAACAGGAGGTTTTGAAGAAAGGAATTTTTGGAAGGAAAATACCCAAAGGATTAGAAAAACAGCTTAATATTCGGGAAGACGGAACCAGGTATTTAGCTGAAAGAATTTGGGTACCAAAGAATGGAGATTTGAGGAAAGTGGTACTAGATGAAGCATATAAAACCAGATATTCAATACATCCCGGAGCGGGGAAAATGTACCAAGACCTCAAGAGAAACTTTTGGTGGCCAGGAATGAAGGCCGATATAGCCACATATGTAGGAGCATGTTTGACTTGTTCTAAAGTCAAAGCTGAACATCAGAAACCATCGGGCCTACTCCAACAACCTGAAATCCCAGAATGGAAATGGGAAACCATTACCATGGATTTCATTGCTAAGTTACTGAGAACCGCAGGTGGTTATGATATGATTTGGGTAATAGTCGATCGTCTTACTAAGTCAGCACACTTTCTGCCAATAAAATAAGAGGATGGTATAGAGAAATTAGCATGATTATGTGATGACCCGAAAAATTTCGACTAATTTAAACCAATTCTCTATACGATTTATTATTTTGACACGTTAAACAAAGTCTGTTAGATTGAGTCTCAAAAATTTTAGAACTGTTTCATATATACAATTACCTTTGACTACTTTTGACGATTCATGAACAATTATATGTATGTATATATATATGTACAAGTAAAAATGACTTTCCTACAGTAAAACACTATTTGCTACAGTAAAACACTATTTGCTACAGTGAAACCGTAGTTTGCTACAGTAAAACACTATTTGCTACAGTGAAACCGTAGTTTGCTACAGTGCTACAGTAACACTATTTGCTACAGTAAAACACTATTTGCTACAGTATACTATTTGATGTCGACGAACTAGCAAACAAAACGGGAAAGGCGGCCATGCGATCGCATGGCAAAAACACTGAAAACTCATGCGATCGCATGAGCTACAGTAAATCGAAAAGTACTATAAAAAGGCCAGTTTGTTCGACGAAATACTTCACAACATATTTTCTTATGTAATATAAATTTTAATTTATAATTATAATTTTAATTATAATTTTAATTTAAGTTAATAATAATAAAGTATATTCGAGGGTGTTTTAATTCGGGTTTCAAACCGCTTTAAGCTAAGGAAATATTGGGTATTGTTTGGGGTATTGTTCTTGAATCCAAGGCCAACCATACAGTCATCTACCGTCATTACGTCTACGCAATTTGCCTACAATATTGAGTCTCAATATTGAACTGTGAGTTTATAGTCTCCCTTTTTAAATACTTTAAATATTTTTGGGCTGAGAATGCATGCAATTTATTTTAAACGCGATAAGACACAAGTACATACTAAATTCTACACTGAGTTAAACCGGAAATCCCTTAGCTTTGGTAACTAGTAGCTGCCAGTACATAGGATATGGACTGGTGGGCGCGAATAATTGTATATGGATCCATAGGGCTTGACATCCCCGTCCGAGCTAGAGCGCTAGTCTTTTAACGGACGTATGTTATTTGAGTTTAAGACACGTTGGTTTGCGTGTATTAAAACGAATGGGGTAATTATCACTATAGCGTTAAGTTTAGTTACCAGGGTGCTCTGTTACGTAGAATCTATTGATAAACTTTTGATGAAATCTTGTGGTCTATCTTTATACATGTTTATGACTCGAGCAATTAAACCTATAACTCACCAACATTCGTGTTGACTTTTTTTTAGCATGTTTTATTCTCAGGTCCTTAGAATGCTTCCGCTGTGATGTGCTTGTTGCCTGCATGGAGTCTCTCATGCTTTGTACAAAGTTTATTGCATTCAAAATAAAACTGCGTTGTGTAATAAATAATTGGACTGTGATGTCAACCTGTAAATTAAAGACTTATGTATTTCGGGGTTTTGCTTATACCTAAGCACTCGCCCACATGTTTATAACTTTCTATGTTTAGAAAGTCACTTATTTTAATGAATGCAATATTTTATCAAAACGTATCATATAGAGGTCAAAACCTCACTGTGGAATCAATGATTAACATGCCGCGTTAATAGCGATTTTGACGGGTCGTTACAGATTATATCTGAAAGAAGTTGTTTCTAGACATGGTATACCAATCTCTATTATCTCTGATCGTGATAGCAGATTTACTTCTAGATTCTGGCAGGCATTACACGAAGCGTTGGGAACTCGTCTAGATTTAAGTACTGCCTATCATCCACAAACTGATGGGCAGAGTGAAAGGACGATTCAGACACTCGAAGACATGCTACGAGCATGTGTTATTGATTTTGGAAGCAGTTGGGATCGACATCTACCATTAGCTGAGTTTTCCTACAACAACAGCTATCATTTTAGTATTGAGGCGGCACCATTCGAGGCACTTTATGGGAGGAAGTGCAGGTCTCTGATTTGTTGAAGTGATGTGGGAGAAAAACAGATTACAGGTCCGAAAATTATCAAGGAAACTACCGACAAGGTCATTCAGATTCAGCAACGATTGAAAATAGCCCGGAGTCGGCAAAAGAGCTACGCTAATGTTAGAAGGAAACCTTTAGAGTTTGAGGAGGGTGATATGGTTATGCTTAAGGTATCACCTTGGAAAGGTGTTATTCGTTTTGGAAAGCGAGGGAAATTGAGCCCAAGATACATTGGGCCATTCAAGATCGAAAAACTCATTGGGCCGGTGGCCTATCGACTTGAATTACCTCCACAATTAGAAAAGATTCACAACACCTTCCATGTTTCGAACCTGAAGAAATGCCTAGCTACCGAAGATCTCATTATCCCTTTAGACGAAATTAAGATTGACGAGAAACTAAATTTCGTCGAAGAACCCGTCGAAATTATGGATCGTGAGGTCAAACGACTCAAACAAAGTAAGATACCAATCGTTAAGGTTCGGTGGAATGCTCGTAGAGAACCTGAATTCACTTGGGAACGAGAAGACCAAATGAAGCTGAAGTACCCACATTTGTTTTCTGATATCGCAAATTAACTAGGTACTATTCTAAATTTCAGGACGAAATTTAATTTAACGGGTGTGTAATGTAACGACCCGGATTTTTCTGCTAATATATTGAAGATTAATATTTACATAATTAAATGTTTCCAACATGTTAAGCAATCAAACTTGTCAAGATATATATATTTGGAATGGATTTTATGCAAATGTTTGACCAACCATTCTGTCTGACGATTCACGAACATCATAATTTGAAATAATTATATAATGATGTATATATATATATATATATATATATATATATATATATATATATATATATATATATATATACACTTATGATTTTTTAAAATGATATTTAAGTATCTCATTATATATAATAACAATTGGTTATATACATAAAATGAGATTACTAACTTAAAGACTTCAAGACTATATACATATATATAACGATTAACGTTGTAATAACTTCTAAATTAAAATGTATGTATATGTATTGTATTAATATGTATTAATACACTTTTGAAAGACTTAATAATATATATCAATATATTTATACTCAATAAAGATAGCTATACTCATTTTCTCATTCAATTTTATCAAGAATCCTATTCGTATTCATACGGTATTTACACCCGTATAATATCCAGCTTCTATACGTATTTACTATGGGTATATACATACCAAATCATTGATCTTAGCAGCCCTCAATCAGTTGTGAGACATGTATAAACATGATGTAGACTTGTGGGAACCATGGCTTGGAAACTAGTATGGCTAAATGCATAAAATTACAAACCATGGAGCCATGTTGTTGTCCCCATTTTGATGCCAACATGTAGGATAAGTAACCATCCATTTCATTCTAATTAACTACATCATTTTAACCTCTAAACATAACTCAAACACTCTCTCAAACCTCCATTCAATTTAGCAAGTATTGGTCTCATAATCCAAGTTATAATCATCATAACAAAGCTTGATCAAGAACACTTCAAGAATTCAAAGCCATCAAGGGTATCTTTGAACTCAAGATATTCTCCTTATTTATCCAGCAACTTTACTCATTTTATTTGAGGTAGTAACCTTATTCATAATCTTATTCGATTCGTATTCATATAGCTATCTTATTTTGAGTTATAACTAATAACAACAAGAACATAGTTTATATTATTTCTAAACTTGTTTGCAAATAAACTTAATCCTTCTAACTTGACTTTTAAAACACTTCAACACATGTATTATGACAGTATGTTAAGCTAACATAAGGATATAAAACTTGTAAACACGAAGAACACCTTAAAATCGAATATACGCCGTCTTAGTCGAACGGGGGCTGTTTTGGGTTTAATTTTAAAAACCTATCTTAAACATTGAATTAAAAGATTTCCTTTGTTGAAAAATCTTATTTTATATGGATATAAAATATATCCAAAATCCATGGTTAAACTCAAAAGTGGAAGTATGTTTTTCAAAAAGGGTCATCAAGATGTCGTTCTTACGACGGATATGACTATCTTCTATTTTTTGACACCTAAGCTGTATTTTCCACTATAAACCTATACTTTTCTGTTAAGATTAATAATGTTGAGTTCGAAACAAAACCATGGCAACTCGAATCACTCAAAACGGATTTGTAACGAAGAAATTATGGCTAAAACAAAATTGGATATTTTTCTTAATTTTTAGCTACGGACATGATTTATAAAAATGGATGCTAACCTTATCCTAGCTAACTTACCTTGTATCCTACATGTATTTATACATGTCTTGTTCTCGAAATTATGGAAATACAATTTATAATAGTCGTGATTAAGTTCTACGACAATATATTATAGTCTTAATAAAGATCGTAAGGCACCATATATATATATATATATATATATATATATATATATATATATATATATATATATATATATATATATGATTTGATCACCGTGGACTCGTATACAAAGTTTTGACATATCATTTTAATTTCTTCTATATATATTATTGGAACGAACTATTAGACACCATTGGCAATAATCTCGAGTTAGCTGTGGGTCGAAGTGGATTCCAAAATATTATATACTTTGAGTTGTGATCGAGCCTGCGACATGTATACAATGGGTCGCGGATTGCTTCAGACAATATACATATTATGTGTCTTATTATATTAAGACAATATATTATAGTGTTAGTGAATTCTAATACAATATACGCATTTATATTTATATATATATTTATACTGTTGGACTATTGGACTATTGGACTACGAACTTTGGACTACTAACAATGGACAATTAAAATTATCACAAGTATCATAAGTATGGAATATTAATTATATATATATATATATATATATCTTGACACAGGAATATTATAATTAGGTTCGTGAATTTGTCCAAGGCCAAGTCTTACCACCATCTATTCGGAAATCATCGCAAGTGAGTTATAGTCCCATTTTTACTATTTAAATTATTTTGGGATGAGAATACATGCAAAATTTATAAATGTTTTACAAAATAAGCACAAGTTCATGGAACTACATTCTACGATTGAATTGTTATACTGGATATCTGTACTTATTATTATTATGCTTGGTAACCTAAGAATTAGTGAAAAACACTAATTGACTCGAATCCTAAAGGTAGATCTACGGGCACCAACCACCCCCATTTTCGAATAGTGGAAATGCTTTAGTACTTCGAAGGGTTCTTGTCATACATTTGAATAGTGGAATGTATGATGCCAGATATCTTAAGCGCTCTATGTTAAGGTCGGTTACCAGGCGACTCATCGTATGAATGATTTTTGCAGTTGTAATGATCCTGCGCATTTAATTAAATAAAATCTTGTGGCTTATTAAATGTTATGATTATTATATAGAAATTAAACCTATGACTCACCAACATTTTTGTTGACGTTTTAAGCATGTTTATTCTCAGGTGAATATTAAAAACGCTTCCGCTGTCGTATGCCAACCCAAGGTCAAGATTTGGAGTCAGCATAATTGTTTATATTGTTTAAACTTGCATTCGGAGTATTTGTTGTAATATATTTGATCATATTATAATGGGTTGTGTAAAAACTTATTTATTTGAGGAGATTGTCTTTGATAGACAATCTAAATTATGTCATTAAGACCTTTATTCAATAATAAAGGTTATGGTTGTTTTTAAAAACGAATGCAAGATTTGAAAAACGTCTCATATAGAGGTCAAAACCTCGCAAAGAAACCAATTAATATGAAACGTTTATAATTAATATGAACGGGGCATTTCATTATAGGTTAACAAAAGTTGCTGAGTCGGCTACCACCTCGCGACCGTGAGATGAACCTCGCTACTGGGATTCTCTAAAAGCCTCGTGAGCGCGATCCGGTAAATTGCGAGCGCGATCTTGGCCATTCAAAATTTTGGGACTTCTGTAAATAAATCACGAGAACGAAGAAAATCTCTTGAGCACCAAGCAACCTCATGATCGCGAAGTGGAAATTGTGGTCGCGAGATGTTAAATTCCCGTTAGTTTCTGTTTCTTGAACTCTTAGTAATAGCATAGCTGATCCTTTCTTCCATTTGACTTATAAATACTGGAATCTCTACCCGAATTAACTCTAGAACATCCAAAATTCTTCAATTCACATTCATGAACCTAAAAACTCGATCTTTAACGGATATCTTCATAAAATCTTCAACTTAGTTCTTAAAACCAATAAATTGAAACTGATATTGCGACTAAAAATATATATAAATGAAGCAATATCACTAACTAACCAAACTTGAGGATGATAACACGTCATAATTAACTAACTCTAACAAGTAATCATTATTCTCCTTTCGCTATTAGAAAGTTGATAATCGAGTGTCCACGCTAACAATCTCACCCTTCTCCTTAGCCTTTCTCGTGTTTCCCTTGACTCAGCCATTTTAACTTTTGCTTTTGCTAACTTTTGGTGAACTGCAATTCCAGGCACATTAATATGATCCATGAAGTTTGTTGTAGGATTTTCATCGAATTATTGAATCATATACTTATTTATAAACTCTTGTTTTTAAAAAAGTTATAGATATATCAATATCAATACAGTGTACTATTTACCAAATTAATTCATTGATAACCTTATCGTATCACTATAGGCTAGTGATCGCTATGTTCACCAAAGTGAATAACAAAGAGGCGGGGAGTGATAGTGCATCCCATAACTTTGGACTAATATATTGTATTGCTAGTAATGTGTGTGTTAAAAAGATAATAATTTATTTAGGGTATGTTTGACAAAACTAGCTCGTAGCTGGAGCTAGTAGCTGGTAACTCATAGCTAGTAGCTGATAGTTGAAAGCTGTAAGTTGTTAGCTGGTAGCTGAAGCTTTTTAAATATGTTTAGGTGTTTGGTAGAGTAGCTGAAGATGTTAAAAAAATAGTAAAATGACAAATATGAACACGAGAAAAAAACACCGATTAGAACAATATAGTTACGAATATGAGAAGAAAAAAACACTTATACAAGCCTAATAAAAAAAAATTTCAAAACCAAATACGAAAATAATAGAATTTAAAGAAGAAATGAAACAAAATAAACGGTAGAGCAAGGGCAGTTATTGTATGAGGTCCACCCAGTGCTAGATGCAAAGGCGCATAATAGATCGCTATGAACACTATGAGTTGTCCCGTAATAAAACTAGTTATTGCTGATACCTTCTTCTCGGTTCATTCTTCTCCTTCTTCCATAACGTGAGCTCAGAGAAGGAAGAGATATGAGGGTCCTATGAAGAATGTGGTCAGAAATCCATATTAGAGTCCAACCACAACGATCGAATTAATTATCTTCATGCATAAGAATACTAGATTACCTAATAGAAAAGAGTTCAAAATCATCACAACCCTCCCTTTTTCTTTTCTATTGCAATTTCTGGTTTATTATATGACGATTTTGAAAAAAAAAATTATTTTGTTGAGTAAAAAGAGAATGGAAAATTTTGGTATCTCTTTTGCATTGCATATTGTGATGACCCGAAAATTTCCGACCAAATTTAAACTTAATCTTTATATAATTCCGACTTGATAAGCAATGAATTTTAATAAATCTTGAACCTCCGAAAAGAGTTTTACACAAGCTTTTGGTCACCCTTTTATTCCGACGATTAACGAACGTCATAACTTGATTTAATTGTTTAATTATTGTGTATATATATGGATTTATATATATTTAACTTGAAAATATGATAATTAAATATCTCATTAAGTAGATTAACAAAGTATTATATATATATATATATATATATATATATATATATATATATATATATATATATATATATATATATATATATATTTTCATACTACTAATTTAAAGAGTTTTCAAACAATATATATATATATTACTATTTAAACGACGTAATTAACTTATGTTAAAATGTATTTACATATAATATATTACGAGTGTAAATACATCCTTACAAGTATTGAATACAGTTTATAATATACCAATACATATAAAGGATAGCTATACTCATATTTCCGTTCAATTTCCTCAAAGAATTCTACTCGCATTCGTACGGTATTTTTACCCGTATTATACACAGCTTCTAGAAGTATTTACTATTGGTATATACCAATAGAAATCTGCAATTATTTTTGTAATATGTCATTCATGACCTAATCAATTTAATATGTCATGCATGACTTAATACAATTTAACTTATCTTAGATATTTTCACTAAAAGCCAAAATTATAAGCTTATAAATAAGGACCATTTTAACTCATTTTTACTCCACATTTTCTTAAACTAAAAACACATACTTGAATACTCTCATATCATACTTTAATCTCAACAACTTTCCTCTTCATAATCAAGGTAAAATACTTCTCAAAATTCTTGTTCAATTTCTTGTATAGTTGCTATCTTATTATACTTATAAAACTTGTAAAAACTAGAACTTGTTTTGGTGAACACCAAGCTTGTTTGAAAAACTAATCTAATCTTTCTAAATTAACTCTAATAACACTTATTTATATGTATTATGATGTTATATTAAGTTAATATAAGAACTTATAACTTGTACATATGAAGAACACCTTGGAACTTAACATATATCCTTTAATCTCCATTCGGTAAAAAGCGGGCTGTTTTGGGTTGGGAATTAAAAACCTATCTTAGACTTTGAGTTCGAGGCTAAGACTTTGGAAATATGTTAATATATATAAATAAGACTTCCAGTATTGTTTTCATGATTTTAGACAAAGTGAAAGTATTTTATCAAAAATCATATATTGGGTGGATGCCGGGATTTTTCCAAATCTGTCCACCGACATAAAAAGAGGGTAAAGCTCTAAAAATTACTACTTGGTTTGAACGTTTCGAATTGGTTTTGTAAAATTTACTTCTTAATGAATCCATAGCAATTTGATTCACTTTAAACGGAGTTGTAATGAATATTTGGCGAGCAAAACAAAATCTGCTAAAATTAAACGTTGTATGGACGAAATTTATATTATAAAAACTATATTAACCATATCCTTGTTAACTTTTCCTATATCCTATATATATTTGGATATGTTATCAGTAGTATAACAAAATATTATAATCTTGGTTAATTCTGTGATTGTATATATGTATAATAATATTCTTGGTACGTCCTAACACAATAAGTATACAATACGTTTTGATAAATCCTAAGACAATACGTACACAATACGTCTTAGTTAATTCTAAGATAATACGTCTCTGGGTTTATGCAGAGACAATACGTATACAATACGTCGTGGGGGTAATTCTAAGATTATACTAGAACAAAGGACTACTAACAAAGGACTACTAACATAAAATGTTAAAAATTATTATATAAGTATTCTATGAACTTGCTTTATTTTATTCATATGTCGTATTATTATCTGAATCGTTATTATTGTTATAGGTTCATGAATCCAAGGACGACGGCCATATTTTTAATAAGTGGAAAACTTATTATTAATATACTTTTACTACCGTGAGTATATAGTCCCATTTTTAAACTACAAAAATATTTTGGGATGAGAATACATGCATTTTATGTTTTACGCTATGGACACAAGTACTTAAAATGTATTCTACGTTGAGTTGTACCACCTTGCATATCTTCCCTAATAACTTGGTAACTAATATTTACATGTTGTAAGAACATGTATACGCGAATCCTATTGATAGATCTATCGGGTTTGACAACCCCAACCGGGCTAGTCGCTCTAGTATCATAAACAGTTGCATAGTACTTCGTTTTTACTACACTTGGTACAGTGTAGGGAGATTTCATAATAAAGGGAATATGCTACGTTAATTGTTAAGTATGGTTATCGAAGCGCTCAACAACTTATAGAATACTTTTATACACCTGCGAGTGTACATATATTTATAACTATGAAATCTTGTGGTCTATATTTATATCGATGATAAACCTATATATCTCACCAACCTTTGTGTTGACTGTTTACGCATGTTTATTCTCAGGTCCTTAAGAAAGTCTTCCGCTGTTGCATTATTTGAGGAAGCTGTGCATGGAGTCTCATACTTTTATTTAAATAAAGTGTTGCATTCAATAAAACCTTTGTCATGTATTATATTCAACTGTTACTTCACGTGTGTAGTATTTGGAAACCGATGTATTTTGGGGATTATTTCTTAAATAATCGCCCACTTGTTTAAAACATGCATCATGTATAATAATGATGTGCTTTTTATAAAACGAATGCAATATTTTCTAAAACGTATCATATAGATGTCAAATACCTCGCTATGGGACCAATGAGAACGTACTGCGTTTATAGTAATATGGACGGGTCATTTCAGTTGGTATCAGAGCAGTGGTCTTAGCAAACCATGTCTTGCATTAGTGTGTCTAACAGATAGTTATTAAGATGCATTAGTGAGTCTGGACTTCGACCTTAACTGCATGTCAAAATTTTTGCTTATCATTTCGAGTCGGAAATCATCTGCTTATCACCCTTAGAAAATTACATGCTTATCATTCTTAGTCTAGACACATCTTACTACATTGATTGCATAAATAGTGTATAGACAAAGTTCATATTTTAATGTATATGCTAATTCATATCTTAGCGTATCTGTTACTGTAAACTTTGCCTAACATATTCTGTAAATTCCTCCGTAATCTATGAAATCTTTTGCTCTATATATATAGATATTCTATGTAATTAGAATACCATCCGATAGCCGGAAATAATTTCATATCGAAAAATCCTTTATTCGATCGTACGAAATGGAACTCTCCACTAGTTCAAGTCCCTCGAATTTCGATATGGAATTTCACCCGAGCTCCGAAAGCAGTGTGACCGGAATGGATCAACCAATTAGCCATCATCTATTTTGGATGAATTGGGGATGAGTTCGTAGTCTACTTAATCATTAGAGACAAGAAGAAGGTGATCCCTTCCATCCACCACATTGCCCTCTTGGTAAAGAACATGAGGCACTTAGCGAACCCGTTCGTAACACCATTTTCTCTCTCCTTTCCAGGATATGCCACAACGAGTATAATATTACTAATATTATTGAGGTTATCCGACCTTTACTCCGTATCTTGCATGGTGAATTATTTAGTAAAAAAAAAAATTTACTGTCATGAAAAGCAAAACTTCATTAGCAAGTGCATCCTACATCATTTCGTTCCCTTTATAAAGCTCTTAACCTCTCTTTTTATTCAAGAAACTTTAAACATCTTCTTTCACAATACAAAACAAAACAAATTCTCATCATCTATACTCACATCAAACCACTACCAGCACCAGCAACAGCATTACCAACAACATTACAAGCCTCAATATCGCAAGCCGCATTACGAGCATCAACATCATACGCACCGCAGGCACTGAGGGATACCAACAATAATGAGTGATGAAGTATTAATTCATTATTTCATTTACGCTGAAGAAATATTCCGCGGCGATTATGTAATCTCTAAAGTTTTAGGGATTATTCATTTCTAGTTCCAACCGTAAACCAAATGAGATTAATATAATATTAACTCATTAAATCCATATTACATCTGAAGAAAATATACATACATATATTTTCATAAAGACTGTAATAAAAATTCTTTTGTACAAAATATTACTTGTGAAATTTTATTTTAATGGGTAGGTAATACCCGAGAAATACTTAAGTTCACATTAATATGTTACACTGTACATTTTCAATGATGTTTCGACAATCGTTAATTATACTCTCTCCTTTCATAGCAATATACATCATTTCACAAAATTCAAGACAATCATTTTCCATACCAATTCAATTACATATTCTGATTTTGACAGATCAAAATCCAAGTCAAGATTTAAGAAGTGCCATCAATCTTAAATTTTTACATCCTTCATAATCATACTTTAAATCCAAACTATACTAGAACATCACTTTCATTCACAGAACTCATAAAGATATTTGTATCATTCAAGATTCACGACGAATTCATTATACGGATATTGACGATGACAACTTGCGTCTAAACCCTTTAAAATTCTTGAAAACATCTCATCTAAGGAACAATCGAGAGAATGAACCGATCACATGATACATACGAAGAATATATGCATATAGATATGCATTCGGAGGACACTTGAACCTAAGCAAAGGTTCAACACGTATCCGTGTCAGATCCTTTAGCATTATTATTACCCAAAATAACTTTACAATCCCTTTTCAAAATAACTAATTTTATCACAGCTCCAAAAAGACAACTTCGACTTTTCATCCAGAGTAGCCTTATTATAACCTTGATATATACGTTATCTTTTCGCCATCGTTACTGGGGAACCTTTTACATTCCACCACATTAGTAGTAAGCTTACCAGCAACTTTATTGCTCTTTGACTTAAATCTATCTGAAAGATCACTATAAAACCTTGTCATGTGCACATCTACATCTTGTAATAATAATTGTCATACCAAACCCCAGGAAGCATCAATAATTATTCTTGAATATCACATCATTTCTGCATATACATATAACGTTATTTCCTGGAATTATTATTCTGAAATCCGGAATAGCACTTCAGCCTAAGAATCAGTACTATGAAGTTTTAAAAAAGCTGAATGAAGCAGCAGAAACTGTAGACAACCGTAACAGTCAAAAGTTGATGATAAAGAATATTATGTTAGCAAAGCACAGAAAAAGAGAAGGTTTAGAACTGGAAAACGGATTGAGCAAACCCTGAAGGAGGCTGTGGACAAATCACAAGGATGAAATCTACCTTCAAAGAATCCAAATGATTCGGTGTCTGCTAAAATCCTTAGCAAATACCTTGCTCCTTACTCTAAAACCCTTGCGGACAATATTCTTCATCATCCTCTTATCTTATTTCTGAATATATTTTCAAAACCATTCTTATCTGAAATCATTTATTCCTTCGCGTTATCTG
Organism: Rutidosis leptorrhynchoides; assembly: GCF_046630445.1. Classification (NCBI taxonomy): domain Eukaryota; kingdom Viridiplantae; phylum Streptophyta; class Magnoliopsida; order Asterales; family Asteraceae; genus Rutidosis; species Rutidosis leptorrhynchoides. The sequence goes on from NC_092338.1 coordinate 369,314,963, forward strand.
TATCACATCATAAAGAAAACTGTTTTAGTTTCTAAATATCTGAAACCTCTGAGTGTAAAGTATGAATGTTTTTGAAGTAATGTTGGGAACTGAAGCATGAGTTAGTATAATATAATGACACTTGATCAACGTGATTATATTACTGTAAGTCATGATGAGTTTCTAAATGGAACGCAATGATTCACAGACCATAACATCATCATGTGCCATGTTACATGACTCTTACATTCAATCTAATCTCTAAACATATCAAGAACATATTCTATTGATAGTTCTATCTTTTCCTTTGGATTCTGGTAATTTCACAAGTCAAATTGTGCTATTACAATTTCTCTCTTAGAGCATTAGCTATGTTCATTTTGAATTTCATATCTATGAATTCTAGACCATTATTCGCTCTACTTGAACTCGGGAAAAGAAGACGGAAGCATGAAACTCCAAAATATAAGGAAAAATATAAGCACGAAGATAACGCAGAAATTATAAACCGTGTATATCGATGCGTATAGCAATATAAAGACACTGGAAAACTAAGAACACTATAAACCTAAGAGCATAGTAGAAATTAACGGATTCCTCCGGTGGAAGATGAAAAAGAAGAATGATAGATGTGATAGTCAAGAATATATCAAGAATTAAAACTGGATGGAGCATATTGACGAATGTTTTGGAAGTACGAATAAAGAAAGAAAGTATAAAAGATGGGAGATGTGGAAATAAGGAAACGTAGGAGGTTAATTTATAGTAAAATATCCGACAGAGAAATCGAGACAGATTATTGCATTAAATCGAAGAGGATCATAATTTCTTTAATCGCCGAAGAATCAAATCTTATATAGATTACAAAGATTTTCTTTAATCCGGAAATCAACCGTGATGACGTCAAAAGATAAGACGAATCCTTATTTTCTCATTTCACTCTTTTACGATAGCTTCACTCATACGTTTCGAGTAATCGAATTATTTTATCCATATTTCTCAATCATGATAAAACCCTATGAATCAACTTATATTCGTCATAATAACATTCTTATTGTAAGCCATGACGACCTCGATCAAATTTCGGGATGAAATTTCTTTAACGGGTAGGTACTGTGACGACCCGAAAATTTCCGACCAAATTTAAACTTAATCTTTATATAATTCCGACTTGATAAGCAATGAATTTTAATAAATCTTGAACCTCCGAAAAGAGTTTTACACAAGCTTTTGGTCACCCTTTTATTCTGACGATTCACGAACGTCATAACTTGATTTAATTGTTTAATTATTGTGTATATATATGGATTTATATATATTAAACTTGAAAATATGATAATTAAATATCTCATTAAGTATATTAACAAAGTATTATTTATATATATTTTCATACTACTAATTTAAAGAGTTTTCAAACAATATATATATATTACTATTTAAACGACGTAATTAACTTATGTTAAAATGTATTTACATATAATTTATTACGAGTGTAAATACATCCTTACAAGTATTGAATACACTTTATAATATACCAATACATATAAAGGATAGCTATACTCGTATTTTCGTCCAATTTCCTCAAAGAATTCTACTCGCATTCATACGGTATTTTTACCCGTATTATACACAGCTTCTAGAAGTATTTACTATTGGTATATACTAATAGAATTCTGCAATTATTTGTGTAATATGTCATTCATGACCTAATCAATTTAATATGTCATGAATGACTTAATACAATTTAACTTATCTTAGATATTTTCACTAAAAGCCAAAATTATAAGCTTATAAATAAGGACCATTTTAACTCATTTTTACTCCACATTTTCTTAAACTAAAAACACACACTTGAATGCTCTCATATCATACTTTAATCTCAAAAAATTTCCTCTTCATAATCAAGGTAAAATACTTCTCAAAATCCTTGTTCAATTTCTTGTATAGTTGCTATCTTATTATACTTATAAAACTTGTAAAAACTAGAACTTGTTTTGGTGAACACCAAGCTTGTTTGAAAAACTAAACTAATCTTTCTAAATTAACTCTAATAACACTTATTTATATGTATTATGATGTTATATTAAGTTAATATAAGAACTTATAACTTGTACATATGAAGAACACCTTGAAACTTAACATATATCCTTTAATCTCCATTCGGTAAAAAGCGGGCTGTTTTGGGTTGGGAATTAAAAACCTATCTTAGACTTTGAGTTCGAGGCTAATACTTTGGAAATATGTTAATATATGTAAATAAGACTTCCAGTATTGTTTTCATGATTTTATACAAAGTGAAAGTATTTTATCAAAAATCATATATTGGGTGGATGCCGGGATTTTTCCAAATCTGTCCACCGACACAAAAAGAGGGTAAAGCTCTAAAAATTACTACTTGGGTTGAACTTTTCGAATTGGTTTTGTAAAATTTACTTCTTAATGAATTCATAGCAATTTGATTCACTTTAAACGGAGTTGTAATTAATATTTGGCGAGCAAAACAAAATCTGCTAAAATTAAACGTTGTATGGACGAAATTTATATTATAAAAACTATATTAACCATATCCTTGTTAACTTTTCCTATATCCTATATATATTTGGACATGTTATCAGTAGTATAACAAAATATTATAATCTTGATTAATTCTGTAATTGTATATATGTATAATTATATTCTTGGTACGTCCTAACACAATAAGTATACAATACGTTTTGATAAATCCTAAGACAATACGTACACAATACGTCTTAGTTAATTCTAAGATAATACGTATATAATACGTATCTGGGTTTATGCAAAGACAATACGTATACAATACGTCGTGGGGGTAATTCTAAGATTATATATGTATATATATATACCGATTATTGGACTTTTCGGACTACTAACAAAGGACTACTAACAATGGACTACTAACATAAAATGTTAAAAATTATTATATAAGTATTCTATGAACTTACTTTATTTTATTCATATGTCGTATTATTATCTGAATCGTTATTATTGTTATAGGTTCGTGAATCCAAGGACGACGGCCATATTTTTAATAAGTTGAAAACTTATTATTAATATACTTTTACTACCGTGAGTATATAGTCCCATTTTTAAACTACAAAAATATTTTGGGATGAGAATACATGCATTTTATGTTTTACGCTATGGACACAAGCACTTAAAATATATTCTACGTTGAGTTGTACCACCTTGCATATCTTCCCTAATAGCTTGGTAACTAATATTTACATGTTGTAAGAACATGTATACGCCAATCCTATTGATAGATCTATCGGGTTTGACAACCCCAACCGGGCTAGTCGCTCTAGTATCGTAAACGATTGCATAATACTTCGTTTTTACTACACTTGGTACAGTGTAGGGAGATTTCATACTAAAGGGAATATGCTACATTAATTATTAAGTATGGTTACCGAAGCACTCAACAACTTATAGAATACTTTTATACACTTGCGAGTGTACATATATTTATAACTATGAAATCTTGTGGTCTATATTTATATCGATGATAAACCTATATATCTCACCAACCTTTGTGTTGACTGTTTACGCATGTTTATTCTCAGGTCCTTAAGAAAGTCTTCCGCTGTTGCATTATTTGAGGAAGCTGTGCATGGAGTCTCATACTTTTATTTAAATAAAGTGTTGCATTCAATAAAACCTTTGTCATGTATTATATTCGACTGTTACGTCACATGTGTAGTATTTGGAAACCGATGTATTTTGGGGATTATTTCTTAAATAATCGCCCACTTGTTTAAAACATGCATTATGTATAATAATGATGTGCTTTTTATGAAACGAATGCAATATTTTCTAAAACGTATCATATAGAGGTCAAATACCTAGCTATGGGACCAATGAGAATGTACTGCGTTTATAGTAATATGGACGGGTCATTTCACATATGGCTGACATTAATTCAATATTATTTTATAATGGATATATCTTTATCCTTATTGCATTATTTTTACGTGGAACAATGGAGTATATGAGTATGGGTACTTAAGTAAATTAAAGATCAAAAAGCTCCGCTATTTTTTTAAATGCTTCTTTTATAGCGTTTCAGAATGAAGCTTTTTCATTCCACCAAAAGCTTTAAGCTTTTGTAAATAAACGAAAATTTTTATTTGATAAGAGTTTTTTCCATAAAAGCTAAAAGCTTCAAAAAACTTGCTGCTAAACATGCCCTTAATGTTAATTTAATATGAAAAATTGCCCCTCTGAAGAATATAAGTTTGAATTTTGTTCTAGATTACTTATGCTTGACAAACCTATTGTTTTTTGTTATTTCCGAATATAGATGTAATTTGTACCAGAATTGAGGGAATATAAATAATTTTTCTTGTAGCCTAGAAACCAAGCCTTTAACCATTTGTAAACAACTCCCCTACATTGGAATACACATACCTAAGTTTTTCCTCTCAACCTCACATTGTAACCAATTCACTCACATTTGTATTTCTAGCACATAATTGAACTAATTCAGATTGATATTCATACAACTTCATATATTCATCTTCATATCATCACATTCATTACACCAAACATATACATACACAACATTCATACAAACTAGAACACGAACTCGAATCAATACACATGCATTCAAACAAACTTGAACACGAACTCGAATTAAACGTAATACTAGCGTGTTCATTTTTTTAGGATTTTACTAACGACAACTCATAGGTTGTTGTTAACATGCTTTATATTATTATAAAATTTTATATTCGTCAATTAAAAAGTAATTGGTAGTCGCTATGTATAGTGAAACGGCACCTTTAAAGGTTGTTGTTAACAAAATTCTTTTCTTAAACAACTAGGAGTATAATTTAAATTTGTTTCAAATTTGAGTAAATGTTTTCATCTTTCCTCAACTACTTACTTCGATCTTGTATGAATTTGAATTTTAATTTGCGTGTGTTTTAATTTTATATGTTGTATGCATGTATATGTTATCAGTTTTTATTAGGAAACGATAATGTATTTTTGGTATATAGATATTATCATTTACATTATGTAGAGATATTTGAATTGTATAGATTGATATAGTTTTCTTGTATTGTAGAGAGTTAGGTACATGCTATTTTATATATATACGTATCAATTTAATAAAAGATCATCATTTGATTCATCATCTTTTATGGTATCAGAGCCAGAAAACTCAATATACCAATCTGCACTTGGAACAACATAATCTTCTAAATCAATCATTGTCAACTGCGATAATGTTGGTGATATCTTTATGTCGAGTAATCCTATACAACATCAACGCACAAAACATATCGATCTAGATCGACATTCGTTTCGTACGTGAGGAAGTTTCACGTGGACAAATTAGAGTTCTACACATGCCTTCTCATTTTCAAATTGCAGATATCTTCATTAAAGGCCTTTCACGGATACTCTGATTATTTTTAGGACAATCTCAACGTCCGCTCACCTACCAATTTGACTGCGGGATCCTATTAGGAAATGATATAGTGCATCTTTTATATATTAATATTATCATTTACATTATATATGTAGAGATATTTGAATTGTATAGATTGATATAGCTTCCTTGTATTGTGGAGAGTTAGGTATATACTCTTGTATGTATTTAATGCGAGAAATCATCAATTGATTCATCATATATTATGGGATCATAGCAAGAAAAACTTAATAAACCAACCTTCACTTTAGAACATAATCCTCTAAATCAACCGTTGTCTATTGCGATAATGTTAGTGATATCTTTATGTCGAGTAATACTATCCAACATCAGCGCATAAAACATATCGAGTTAGACATCCATTTCGTACGTGAGAAAGTTTCACGTGAAAAAGTCAGACTTCTACACATGTCTTCTTGTTTTCATATTGCAGAAATCTTCATCAAAGACCTTCTACGGGTACTTTTTGATTATTTCTAGGACAGTCTCAACGTCTGCTCACCTTCCGATTCGACTGCGGACCCTATTAAGAAACGATATAGTGTATCTTTTATATATGGATATTATCTGATCAAACTAAAATCGTTCTTGATGAAGTGGATTCAGATTTGAGAGCTTGGTTTGTGAAAAAAGAGTGAATCGAATGTTTTAACTCTAATAACTGTGTGAACCCCGATTTGGAATCTGGATTCCAATGAGACGACCCGTCCAAATCCATAAGGACGAATATAATAATATATGATTACATTACAAGGTATTTTACCTCTATATGATACATTTTACAAACATTGCATTCGTTTTAAAAGATAAACTTTCATTACATCGAAAGTTGATGGGCATGCATATCATTTCATAATATCCAACTATAAATGACCTAATCTGTCATTTCCTTAATCGTAATCTTTATTGAACTCAACGACTTGAATGCAACGTCTTTTGAAATATGCCATGACTGACTCCAAGTAATATCTTTAAAATGAGCAAATGCACAACGAAAGATTTCTTTAATACCTGAGAATAAACATGCTTTCAAGTGTCAACCAAAAGGTTGGTGAGTTCATTAGTTTATCATAAACATTCATTTTCTTCACTTTAATAGACCACAAGATTTTAGATATTTAATTGTACACGTAACCCGAGTACAAAATAGTACGCATAACCTGCGAATTAAAAATCATTCATATGGTGAACACCTGGTAACCGACATTAAATAATGCATCTAGAATATCCCCAATATACAGGTACACTCATCTGTATATAAAATCGAAGTACTAAAGCATCCGTAACCCGGATGGGACGTGTCAAAGTCCATAGATCTATCTTCAGGATTCGCGTCAATTTGGAGGTCTGTTCCCAAATTCTTAGGCTACCAAGCTAAAAGGGTGATATCCAGTATAATAATTATACCGTAGAATTTAGTTTCAAGTACTTGTGTCTATTTCGTAAAACAGTTATAAAAGCAGCGCATGTATTCTCAGTCCCAAAAATATATATAAAAAGGGAGTAATGAAACTCACAATACTGTATTTCGTAGTAATTATGCATATGATGGCATTGAACAAGTGCAAGGTTGGCCTCGGATTCACGAACTTATATTAAATGTATATATATATATATATATATATATATATATATATATATTTATATGTTGGTCAATATCTGTTTAACAATTTAGGTCAAGTCGTAGTGTATCACAATCCTAATGCTCGAGATCGATATGCAAAAGTCAACAAAAGTCAATGTGACCCAAAAACAAAATCTATTCATGTTTATTATATAACTTAAATATAGTCGTTTTATATATTTAAATATATTTATCAGATTTTATTAGAGTAAATAATATAAGTCATTTATTAATAAATAAAATTTATATTAAAATTTATATATGATAAAAATATACTTTTATATATCTCAAGTAATAAAGTTCACTTAATATCATAAAAATATAGTAGTATGTATTATTAATGTAATTATGTTACGTGTGGTAAAAATATCTTTTTATCACATATTTATTTGATATACTGATAATAATAATAATGAGTAAAAGTTGTATTATTTTATAATAATAATAATGATAATAATAATAACGATAATGTTATTAAAAGTATTATAATATAAATAATAATGGTAATAATAATGATGATATTAATAATACTAATAAAATTGATAGTAACGATAATTTTAAATAAAACCATAGTTTTAAATTCTATACTTTTTAATAATAATATATTCTAATAAAAATGATAATTTTTAATAATAATAGTAATTTTTAATAGAATGATAGTTTTAATAAAAATGATATATTTTAAATGATAATTGATAGTATCGATACTTTAATATTAGTAAAAATATAATTTATCTTAATAACAATATTTACTATATATAATAATTATCATAATAATAATAATAATAATAATAATAATAATAATAATAATAATAATAATAATAATAATAATAATAATAATAATAATAATAATAATAATAATATGTTATAAAAATAATTCTATCAAAAATGATAATTTTTAATAACAATAATCATAATATGATAATAATGATAATATTTTATAATAAAAATGATATTTCTATTAAAAATGATAATTTTAATAAAAGTGCTAATTTTAATATCAATGATACTTTTAATAATAATAATGATAAAAATAATAAAATGATAGTTTTTATAAAAATGTTAATTTTTAATAATAATGATAATTTCAGTTATAATATCAATGTTAATAATTATAATAATAATAATAATAATAATAATAGTAATAATAATAATAATAATATAATAATAATAATAATAATAATAATAATAATAATAATAATAATAATAATAATAATAATAATAATAATAATAATAATAATAATAATATTGATTATTAGATAATAATAATGACGATAATAACGACAATAACGATAACGATAACGATAACAATATCGATAACGATAATGATAACGATAACGATAACGATAACGATAACGATAATAATAATAATTTTAACAATAATACTTAAAATTATAGATAATTCAATTGACGATATCTTTTAATCCGTTAATCAAAATCATACGCTTTCTAAATGAAAAGTTATTAATTTTTCGCCAGCTTTCCAACGACATGCATATCATATACCTTATCTCAGTCTCATATGTATCAAATTTGTGATTTATCATAAACTATCTAACGACAATATTAAGCATACAAGCATGCATAATCCTATATACTCGAGCACTAGTCAGGGATACACTATTAATATATAAAAGTTAAGTTATGAGTGCTTACGTATCAATATTGTGATTCAATATTGCAGAAAAAGTACGTAGACGCAACGGAGATGATAAACACTAGTTTGACCTCATGAGCATACCCATGAATATTACCCATGACCTCCATAGCTATAACCCATAATTTCCTTAGCTATATCCAGCTCGAAAAACCCGTTTTGAAATAACTCTCTCATGACCTCGTCGTAATATTTTATGTATAATACTAATAATAATATTAATACTATTAATAATAATATTTGGATTAATAATAATAATTAATATAAATAATAAAATAAATAAAATAAATATGGAGTAATATAGAGATCAGAGAGATTGATCGATATATGAATTATGAATTAAATCCAAAACGCGTTCGATATTTAAAGGAATTTTTTGTCTGTGGAGCTCCGCGATCGTGGTACTTTTCAAGCATACACCTCCGCAATCGCGGAGGTTCCTGTCCCAGTTCATCCATGATGAAAAACGTGGGCTGCCGACAGTTTTTATATTATTATTATATATATAATATATTTAAATTATATAATTAATTATATATTATATTATATTTACATGTATAGTTATCTTGTATTTTTTGTCACTCGACTTATGTCCCGGTTTCAGTTTCTCGAACGAATTTTTGTACGCTTAGAAAACTAGTACTTTATGTTTCGCGTAATGTACATTTATACATAACAAGACTCAAATCAATGAAAAATAATCTCACTCAAAGTGTAACTTATTCATTTGAGTGTTTTGATCATTTGCTTCTTTAAATCGTTGTTTCGATATATATATACATATATATATAAAATAGTATTTTTAAATCAAAATATTTATATATTAAGGTTAATATTATATTTTATCATTTTGTTAAATATATATATATATATATATATATATATATATATATATACATATATATATATATATATATATATATACATATACATACATATTCATTTAGAAATATTAATTTTTATATATTAGAAATATTTATTTAATAATATAATATTTAGTTTTTCAAATGCTAACTATATTTCAAAGTATAATTTAGATCCTTTACATAATAGAAAATCATTATATCATATAACGTTTTCCTTTTAAAACTTAACTAGATATAGTTCATTTATGTACTAACGTTTATTTTAACTTCTTAAACATACTAATTAACATATCCAAATATTAATTGAATCACTAATTGAGTGTTACTATTGTTTACTTAATTAATTTGAAATCAAGTATATTTAATATGTCTAAACACGTTTTAAATGATCAAGCATAGAATAATCGGGTCGGGTTCGGTCCATGCTTGACATCAATAAGGGGGGATTTAAGGGTCAATTGAGTTTAACTCTCCGGTCCGGAGTACCGTGAATAACCCTTTGCTAGATGATCATCTCAACATGGGTGGTTAAACGTTAGACCCACCATCAGCTGGTAGTCCGGTCCTTGATGGCTCGCGCAATAGGGTAGGACTTATGTTCGAGGAACGTTACTTGTATATCAAGGATGTCTAGTGAAGTGCTATAAGTTCAGTAGCGTAGGTAAGAGTGGCGTTTTATAGACAGTGCGACTGATCCATACGAATACACTAAAAATAGTATGTGTGTAATTTTCTGAAAGGAACAGGCCCCTGCCTTGTAATTCGAGTCCGTTATTTATAGCTACAGTGATGTTCGTTCATTGGAACCACGTGTTCTACGTTACTTTTTTGCCTGTACTGCCTGGTAACCTCATGGAGGGGACCAGGGAACAGTACTACTACCTTTTTTCCTGCATGTCGGCCTTTCGTACAGAGGCCGTGACAAGTACAGGACACGTCACCTTCTTCCCGCGCACCATCATCTAGTTGGCGCACATAGCGCACTTTTACTTACGCCAAGAGTGCAGAAGCGCGGAGGGTTTACGTACGGTGCAAGTGTGATGCGCAACACGAGCCAATCGGGTATGCGTATCATTAAGTCCCCCCAGTTCGATATTATGCGCAAGAATTGCGCATGGTGTCGAACTCAACTATTTTAAATTCTCTGACAGGTGTGACATGACAGTCGTCACATCACCCATCACGTTGCATTAAATTCTCTTCTGACACGTGTACGGTCAAGATCCGTCATGGTTGTCCCTTTCCTTCATATAAATAGAACATTCTTCATTCATTTTTCACTTTTCACTCTCCTTTCTCCCATTATGGCTTATCGCGCTGAATTTTCTAACGTCGGTTCTATTCCTTCATCCATCACTGCCGAATATGTAGCGCATATCTCCAAGCGCTATCCTCCTATGAGATCTCTATCGCCTACAGTTCCTGATCGCTTAGACCGGGCCAACCGCGCTCCTAGCGGAAAGGTGGCTATTTATAGTGTGGTTTTCGAGTGGGGGAATATGCGCATTCCGCCCACGAACTTCATCTTGCGTATACTTTCCCATTTCAATATTGGGGTGGGGCAGCTGGATCCTGATAGCACCTGTCGTCTTGTTATTTTTCAGATGTGGTGTAGGGAGCATGACTTTATTCCTACCGTAAATTTGTTCAAGAACATTTTTTCGTTTGAGCGGCTCGATATAGGTTGGTTCTCTTTCCATGACAATGTTCGCTTCACCGGCGCTCCCTTGGAGGAGATTCTGCGCGACTGGAAAGAGCGCTACTTCTTTGTGGATGACACATTCATTCCGTTGAAGTTCTCGAATGCGAGTGCCTGGCAATATAGTTTTGATGATAGTTTAAACGTGGTGCCGCCTTTGAGTTCAAGCGAGAGGTCGATGTTAGATAAGTGCATAGGTCGCGTACTTCCCTTACGTGCGTATTGCAATAACGTATTGTATACTGGAGGGATATCGAAACATTGGCCGGATCCCAACTACTACCCTCACTTCAGTCGTCATTTGCAAGGTATGCAAACTCTTTACCCTCTTTTATTCTTTATCTTCCCTAACGCTCTTATCCCTTTGTTGACAGCGATTTCTTTTGCCGAGTACCTCGAGTTCTCTTCTTCTCCTTCTGTAGTGGTAGATCGTATGCCTTTAGGAAAAGGATTTTCTACAAAGCGTCCTGTAGCCGCAGCTTCTACCTCTGGCCCTTCGCACAAGAAAAAGAAGAAGAGAGTTGCGGCTCAATACGCTGACTTGCCCAAGCGATGCCCTCGTGGGAAAGTCATTCCTCCATCTCGTGACGCGCCTGTTTCGAAGAAGCGCAAAAGACCTTTTGCTTCTTCCTCCTCAAAGAGCGCTCGTACTGGTGTGCTGCTCATTTCCTTCGTTACTTTATTTTGTTCGTATTTTGGCCTTACCTTAATCGTTATTATTCTGACGCAGATGATGAGCGTGGTGATAGCGCGAAGAGGTGCGCGGATAGGCCTCATCCGTCTCCCATTCAGATCGACAGTGGCTCCTCTGTCGAAAGGCAGCGCTCGAACTCGGCGGGTTCTTCCAAAGACAAAGGGGTCCAAAACCCCAGGCCGGGTAGCGAGCTTTCCGATGATGAATTCGGCGTGATGAGAGATACCATAATGCATTTCTGTGCCAAGCTCGACAAGGCACATCAAGCAAACAATAAAATTCAGCAACAACTGGATCGCGCTAGGAGTCAGAATAACGATCACGAGGAAACCATTCGGTGCTACCGCGCAATGTACCGAATCAGAACAGCGAGCGAGATCGGCTGCTCATGAGTTCGAAGTGCTGAAGGAAGGTCTACCACGTATAGTGGATCACGCTTTAAATAGCGCTGCTGTAAATGATCGGTATGAGAATGCTCTGAAAGCTATACAAGATATCGAGCGCCTGTACTTTTGGGATATCATAAAGGAACACATTCAGGTGCCCACTATTCTTCCCAAGGCTGTTCGAGACTGCCTCATTCCCGGGGCGCGAAAAATTGCTAGGGAGGCTTGCAGGGCGCTATATCATATCCCCATTCCTCGGTTTGAGGAGTTGTCGCGAAACCCGCGAATTTCGGCACAAGAGTTGATAGATTCTAAGTTGTAGTCTTGTTTTGTAATATAACAAAGCATTACGACGCGTGTAACATTTTGTATCATGTGTATTTTTTGTAATAAATTGAAACTGTATTATCGTGTTCTTGTTTCATTACTTGTTAATTATCGTTGTTTTATACTCTCGGCATGCCGTCGCTAACCTTTGTGTGTGTTGATGTGCACTCAACACACACTTAGGTTGCGCGCCTGTAATCACGCCGTAGAGTCCTCCAAGCGTCAGCTTGGGACTGTGGTCAAACGCGACCAACGCTTTATTGGTTAGAGTCATGACTTGCAGATCCCTAGGTCTGCTCAAGTGGAACTAGGTCAACCCAATGACCGTCGCTCTCCGGTAATAAGTCTAGTCTGTCGCCAAACAGACTTCTGCCGCACGGGAGCTAGGGAAAGTCATCCCTTAAGTAGGTAGGAACGCGCTAGTATTTTACTGTGCGAGTGCAGTTCAAATCATAAAGGTATTCAGCTCTGAGAGGCACATGAAATCTTAACTGAAAATGACTTTATGCTTTAATATAATCGAAAAATGAGTTTACAATAGTGCAGTACACGGTCGACCTACAAAGGCGCGTTTTTTAGTAATTACAAGCAAGTCTAGACAAAGTAGGTGATTGATCAAGTCTCCTATTTTCTATATCACATGTAGCATTTTTTAAGCGTGGTAGCATACCAGGTCCGCTTAATTGGATTTCCCTTAAGCTCTGCCAGTTTGTAAGTTCCGGTGTTACCGATTCCCACGACCCTATAGGGCCCTTCCCAATTCGGCCCCAACTTTCCAGTGTTTTGGGCCCTGCTCGTTTGGTTTTCGTGCCACACAAGGTCTCCCACCTTGTACATTATTTCCCTTACGCACTTATCGTAATACTTGGCAATGCGTTGCTTGTTGGCGGCTTCTCTGATGGTCGCCATCTCTCTGCGCTCTTCTGCGTAGTTCAGGTTAGTGCGCAATCTTTCGTCGTTCTTGCCTTCGCTGTATGACAAGATTCTTTCTGTTGGAAACCGCCTCTGAGCCGTACACCAGACTGAATGGTATTTCTCCTGTGCTATTCTTGTGCGTCGTTCTGTGCGCCTATAGGACTTTGGGTAACTCATCTACCCATCCACTGCGCTTCATCCCCAATCTTGCCTTGATGGCATGCACAATATCTCTGTTGGTGACCTCACATTGACCATTGGCCTGAGGGTATATATATATATATATATATATATATATATATATATATATATATATATATATATATATATATATATATATGCGCAACAGAGGTGAAGCGCTGCTTGATATTTAGATCTTGGCACCAGCTACGGAAGGGATTACCTTCAACTTTTGTGCCGTTATCGCTAACAATCTCGTTAGGTACGCCGAACCTGCACACAATGGCTAACTTGCTTACTGGTAATAGTGCGCAATGGCTTTGCTTCCACCCACTTGGTGAAGAAGCCGATTGCTACCACCAGGTATTCGGCATTTCCAGCGCCCTTCGGGAAAGGTCCCACTATGTCGATGGCCCATTTACAAAATAGCCACGGTGATACAATAGGTATCATGGAATGTTGAGGAGCTCTGCTGACGGGCGCGTGCAACTGACATTCCTGGCAAACTCTGACCCTTTCAGCTATGTCTGCGTACATTCGAGGCCAATAATACCCTAGCCGCTCAATACGCTCGGTTACTGTCCTCCACCCGGAGTGTAACCCGCAGGATCCCTTGTGAACCTCATCAATGATCATGGAAGCCTCTTTAGGTCCCACGCAGCGCAGAGATGCACCTAAATAGGACTTTCGATATAAAATTTCTCCTCGCAACTCGTAGTTTGGTGAATTCACCCTGGTCTTCATCGCTTCCTTCTCTCCCTCCGGTAAAGATCCGGTATTCAGGAATTCTATGATATCTGTCATCCAAGTCGCTTATTCTTCTTCAATGGATGCGATCGTTTTTTCGGGCTCTGTGGACTTCGTGAAGATTTGCTCTACTAATATTTTCTTTTCTAGGTGCTTGAAGGTGAGGGCCGCCAGTTTGCTGAGCACATCTGCCTGCTTGTTCTGGCTCCTTGAAATTTGGCTGATTCTGAAGTCGGTGAACGCGTCGGCGAGAGAATGAACCAGAGCCAGGTATGTTTGCATGGATTTGTCGTTGGCGTCGAAGGTACCGTTTATCTGATTGGCGACAAGCTGTGAATCCACGTAAGCTTGCAGCTTTTTGATTCCCAGCTCTCGGGCTATGTGCATTCCTGCTAGCAGCGTTTCATACTCCGCCTCATTGTTTGTCACCTTAAAGTTAAATCGTAGCGCATATGTATGCTCTTCTTGATGCGGGCCGATGAGGATTAATCCCGCGCCGGCACCTTCAGAGCTTGCCGCACCGTCGGTATAGAGCTCCCACAGTTCGAGTGGTGGCGCGGGAAGTTGCTCAGGGTCGTCAATTGCCGGCATGTCGGTGGCCGTTTCGGCCAAATAGTCAGCCATCACTTACCCCTTGATAGCGCTTCTAGCGCAGTATGAGATCTCATGTTCACCTAGCTCTATGGCCCATTTGGTCAGCCTACCTGATATCTCGGGCTTGTAGAGTAACTGCCGGATAGGTTGATCAGTGAGTACCGTTATCGGATGTGCTTGGAAGTACCTGCGCAAGCGTCGTGCGGTGACGACAAGCACGTACACAAGTTTTTCGATGGGGCAATAATTTAGTTCGCTTCCTGACAGTGCTTTGCTGACGAAGTAAATTGGCATCTGGCCGCTCCCTCGTTCAGCAACTAAGACAGAACTAACAGCCTCCCTAGATACCGCAAGATAAAGTATCAGAGTTTCGATTGCAATCGGTGCTGTTAGCGTCGGGAGGTCTTTTAGGAGCGCCTTCATCTCCTGGAATGCCTTTTCTGCCTCGTCAGTCCACTTAAAAGCCGACTTCTTAGCGCAGTCCTTCAAAGTGTTAAAAAATGGTAGTGATCTTTCAGCGGCCTTGGACAAGAATCGCGTTAATGTGGCTAACTTCCTGTTGAGGCTTTGAACATGCTTCTTTGTTTTAGGGGAGGGCATTTTTTCAATCGCCTCTATCTTCTTTGGGTTAGCCTTGATTCCTCTCAGAGTCACAATGTGCCCCAAAAAGTTCCTTTCTTCTTCTTCTCCAAAGCTGCACTTGGCCGGTTTGAGCTTCATGTTGATGCTTCGTAGCGTGTTAAACGTTTCAAGTATGTCGGCCAACAACTGTTCCTCCGCGTTTCTTTTAATGACGAGGTCGTCGACATACGCCTCAAGGTTGCGCCCTATCTGCTTAGCGAATGCTGTATCGATAGTGCATTGATATGTAGCGCCCGCATTCTTTAATCCAAAGGGCATCTTGGTATAACAGTAGATCCCTTGGTCTGTGTGGAACGCGGTTTTCTCTTCATCCTCATCCACCATTTGTATTTGATGATATCCTTTGTAGGCGTCTAGGAAGCACTTAAAGCTAAAACCAGCAAGCGACTCTACCTTCCGGTCAATTTCTGGCAAAGGATAGTTATCTTTAGGGCAAGCTTTGTTGATGTCTTTGAAATCAATGCAAAGCCGCCATGTTCCATCCTACTTGGCTACCAGCACATGATTGGCTACCCATGTCTGATAGTTTACTTTGCGCAGTATGTTGGCTTTAACCAGCTTATCCACTTCTCTCCGCAGCCATTCGCTTCTTTCTGGGGCCATTGGCTGCTTCTTTTGTTTGATTGGGGTCAGATTGATGCTGGCGCAGAGGTGATGCTGCGCTATCTCTCGTGGTACTCCAGTCATGTCAGCATCGTGCCAACAAAATACATCAGAGTTAGCGATGAGGATATTCCTCAGCTTTTCCTTAGTCTCCTTTTTGAGGCTTCCCCCTATTTTTACCTTCTGTTTCGGATACTCGGGATTGACTATAACCCACCATTCATTCGCGCCTTTTTCTTCGAGAGTAGCGCTTCCCTTATCATTAATGGATGTGTACAAAGCGTCCAGTAGCGTTGACTCAAGTGTGGCAACTCCTTGATCCGTCAGGAATCGGACCATCCCATGAATTGTGGATGGTATAGCGCCAAATTTCTGAATGGAAGTCCTTCCCAGTATAGCGTTGTACCTAGAGTACGAGCGTACAATGCAGAACTTTATGCTCTCGGTGCACCTCTTTGATCTATCTCTGCTGTCTCTCAGCTCTAGCTTTAAATCCAAGATTTCGATGGGCCACGCTGACTCTCTGGAAAATCCCAACAAGGCCATAGTTGGAGGTTTAATAGTTCGCCTCACTATTGTGGGTAGCTGTCGGAAGCAATGCTCGTACATGATATCAACACTACTGCTGTTGTCTATATGAAGGCGCTTGACGTCGTGCCCTGACTCTGGCAGGTATCCCTGCACTACAATTGGTGCGCAGGAAGTGTTGAATGCCTGTGTGGCGGGAAATGATATCTCCATTGTCGCCGAGCCTCCGGCGGTGCTGGCTTTGCGCTTCGTTCCTTGCTGCGGTAGGCAGTTGGCCATTGAATACACTTATTTTTTCGCGACAGGTGCCTGTATAGAAAAAATAAATGAGAAGTGGATATATAGAAAAAAGATCAAATCAAAACCTTTTAACTTGTATGTCCCACGGATGGCGCCAAATGATCAAGCATAGAATAATTGGGTCGGGTTCGGTCCATGCTTGATATCAATAAGGGGGATTTAAGGGTCAATTGAGTTTAACTCTCCGGTCCGGAGTACCGTGAATAACCCCTTGCGAGATGATGATCTCAACAGGGGTGGTTAAACGTTAGACCCACCATCAGCGGGTAGTCCGATCCTTGATGGCTCGCGCAATAGGGTAGGATTTATGTTCGAGGAATGTTACCTGTATATCAAGGATGTCTAGTTAAGTGCTATAAGTCCGGTAGTGCGGGTAAGAGTGGCGCTGTATAGACAGCGTTAGTGATCCGTACGAATACACTAAATATAGTATGTGTGCAATTTTCTGAAAGGAACCAGCCCCCGCCTTGTGATTCGAGTCCGTTATTTATAGCTACAGTGCTGTTCGTTCATTGGAGCCACGTGTTCTACGTTACTTTTTCGCCTGTACTGCCTGGTAACCTCATGGAGGGGACCAGGGAACAGTACTACTACCTTTTTTCCTACCTTTCGGCCTTTCGTACAGAGGCCGTGACAAGTACAGGACACGTCACCTTTTTCCCGCGCGCCATCATCTAGTTGGCGCACATAGCGCACTTTTACTTGTGCTAAGAGTGCAGAAGCGCGGAGGGTATGCGCACGGTGCAAGTGTGATGCGCAACACGAGCCAATCGGGTATGCGTATCATTATATACGTTGCAAGTTATTTATATATCCAACTCACGTTATTTAAACAAAGACATTTTAAATAATCAAGTTGTAGTATATATCGAAAAACGTTTTTGTTCATTTGAAACTAAATCAATCAATTATTATGAAATTTAGTCTTCCACTAACTTTTGTCTAATTCTCATTATTTGACATTTTGTTCTCAATGGTATATTACTTTACTAATTATTCCGAATACCGTTAAAAAGAAACGATTTCTTAAATTAACGTGGACCTCATAACAGAGACCCGTAATCATAATCATAATGTATCTTATAATTCAATCATTTGATATTATCTTTTAATTCCTTCGATAAATACGTTAAACATATATTGAAACAAATACGTTCATGTAAAGTATTATACATCTAATACTTTGTTAACATTTTCAAGTTATAATATATACATATAGATATATACATATATAATCATATTCATTTTTATAATAGTTCGTGAATTGTCGGAATTTGGTCAAGGTCAAATGAATGTATGAACACAGTTTAAATTTTTTGAAATTCAACTTAACAAACTTTGCTTATCATGTCGGAGTAATATAAAGATAAAGTTTAAATTTGGTCGAAAATTTCCGGGTTGTCACATCCAAGGGCGTTAAACAATCAATGGGATTAACCTTATTCGATTTGGTCGAGTAAGTTAATATCTTAGAGTAAAAGCTAACTCCGATATCGACCAAAATCTCTATCGGAGTTGTATTTTTAGCTGGATAGTGTTACTGTAATAGATTTGGGTAGAGTAACATTAATACATCGAGTGTTGTGTAATGAATGATCTTGTGCATGTATTTATAGGTGTTATGAGGGAATGATGATGTGACACATATCTCTTTCATGGTTATAACAAACTTCACCAGATTCGAGAGCTGACGCGGCACCTGTCCCTTTCACCAGATACCGTGTGTTTATTCCGGGACCAAATGTTCATTTCGGGACAGAGCACCTACCTTGGAATGGTGCAGTTGTTCCGAGACGGTATGATGGATCCGACTATAGCATGACGGACGACGTTCTTGCCCTTGGCTTAGGTAAGAAGATTTTACCTGATGTTTATTTCAAGTGCTTCTTCACGGTATCCTCTTGGCCGGGTAGATTGTAACTGGTTCGTGTCTCTTCGTAATGATCTTGTAAAGATTGTCGGGTGACCGGTGTGTTTGGTTGAGTAGGCCTTGATGTGAAAATATGATTCGTAGTCACTCGGTGCTTTGTACCCGGGTAAGTGGTGCCGGTGGCTTGCACACTTGTACGGGTAGGATGGGCTCATGTGATGTCACGACCAGCCTTTGTCCGGGACGCTATTTCCCGGGTGTGCTGATATTGCTCAAACCAAAATATATTTAGTCGCAATATCATCCAAATATATAAAGTTTTTAGTTGTAATTATTCTATTTTTAAGTTGTAATCGTTTAAATAAATAAATGCGAAGACGAAGCACGAAGATTAAATAATTGAAGAAAAAGTGCCACTAAAGCCATAGTGCACTCAAAAGTGCCACTAAAAGTGAGTTAAAGACTTGCGCGGATTTTGGGAGTTAAGGAAAATTATTTTTTGTGCAAATTACAAGTTGCGAAACATAAAGTACAAGATATTTAAGCGTACGAAAAGGCGTTCGAAAATTCGGAACGAAGACATAAACCGAGTAACAACATACGACTCAACGGAGCTGAAAGTACAAGTCAACTATGCACAAGAATATAATATAATATATAAATAATTATATATATTATATATTAAAAAATTAACAGCAGCCCACGTTTAAATTGATGGATGAGCTGGATTCCCGTACTCCTCAATCGCGGAGGTTCAAGGCACATTCATACTGCAGTCGCGAAGCACACAGTGTCATAAGTTGCCTATAAAAGGCCACGAAATCTGCCGAGTTTTGTACACCTGTTTCTTTTCCTTTGTTTCAATCTATCGATATATATATATATATATATATATATATATATATATATATATATATATTATAATTTTAAGTTTAATTTAATAATAATAATAGTAATTATAATAATAATAATAATAATAATAATAATAATAATAATAATAATAATAATAATAATAATAATAATAATAATAATAATAAGGTTATTGTAAGAAATGTTTTATGGGTTTTAAAGTCGAAACTCTGTCCGGGTAACGTTACGTTATAAATAATCACTGTAAGCTATGTTCTTCCTTTTTAAATTAATATCTCGTAACTAAGTTATTATTATGCTTATTTAAGCCGAAGTAATCGTGATGTTGGACTAAATATTAAGACGGGGTTATTGAACTTTGGACCATAATTCGTCATGAGTTAAACACTAGGTCGTAGAACTGAAATTGCTTTACCCAAGGACGGGACGAAAAATTTTGTTATCATTATTTTAATATTATTGATCTAAAGTATGCCAAAAATATTATATGAACGTGGGGTTATATACCAAACTTCAAAAATTTGTATGTATATGTTTGTATTTTATGTTATATACAAAACAGGGTAAAACAGCGCACTTTCAAATACTGGTATTAAGTTCAGCAAAAGCTACTAATTTTGACGACAAGACAAACATCAAATGTGTTATAAAACAATATGTTTGCAAACTCGGTAATTTTAATCATTTTTCTACGCTAATCACCCTCATGAATTTAAATTTTTACTGATTTCTTGCAAATGAGGGCATTGCAAGATCTCAAGTGTGGGGAAGGGTTATAAATTCTCTCGGGTTTGCACTTGGTTTATTTGCAAAATTTTGTGAAAATTTGAAAAAAAATTCAACTAAATGAATTCAAAATCATATTTATACATATTTATAAACGATAAAAACTAGGTGTTAATACCGAAATTATCATTACCTCGGAAAGGACATAAATTGAGAAACAACCTAAAATACTTGAATTCATTTAAAATGGAAAAGAGGAGAATAAAAAGGCAAAGAAAGAAATAAATAAAAGTCAAGTGTAGGGAGAATGTACCAAGTTATTCAATTAAAAAACTATCTATCACATGTTTCTGTAAAGTTATTGCATGTGCTTTTGTTTTGGACTAAATTAACTGTTTTACCCGTAAAATTGTAATAAAAAGATGAAAGAAAAGATGAATCTACACGATAAATCAATTCCATCATTAAAAGAAAGTAAAGTCTTTCGAAAAAGACACGCATTTCTTGATTTAGGTCAAGAAGTTGTCGTCCAGACTAGCTGTAGGTTGACGAAAAATCTAGAAAAGTCATCTCTAAAATCAGTAGGAAATCCACGGACCTCAGCATCAAACAGGGTCGCCAAGTGGTCAGACTTATCCTAACCATGAGAGGATCTGTCACGTAAAATGGAGAGGGTGCCGTGAAAATTAGCTTGATAAAACTAATGAATCAGACCCCCAGAAAGGATAATCTCCTTAAAGATTAAAAATCAGCTTTTAAGTCTGATATTACTCAATCCTTGAGATTGACCTTAAAGATTAAGAATTACAAACTCATGGAATTCAATGATATCTAAACTCGAGCTTGAACGAGAAAATATTTTGATCAAATTAAAACCGATTTGTTTTCTGAAAACCTATTTTCAATGCGTTCATTACCATTGAACGTAAAATCCTGAGAATTCATCATAATTCATTAGGTCACCTGAACCAAATCGGGTGTCAACCGTAAGAACGGTGGTTGCATAGCATGGTCAAAGACAGGACCTTGTGCCAGACCGAAAAAAATTATAGGGTGATCTTTACTATTTCTCCTACAAAGGATAGTAACTGCATTCGACACGTTGTGGACCATGATTATCTGCATGTCATTAGACATTGCCTTAATAATTGCTTGTTCAACGCTTTCCTTTACAACCGGACAGTAGTTTACCAAAACTTAATATACGGAGCAAGTATACTGGACATGTTGCTTTCCTAATACAAGGTTAGCAAGTGAGAGACACAAAACCGCAAGTTTTGAGCTAAAATTTTCAAATCTGAAACCCACAAAACCCACAAAAATATTTTGCAAACACCGGTGAAGGGTTATTCCAGAAAACTTGTCTAGGGTAAAAGCTAGAATGAATTTTCAAAAGATCAAATGTTTTCATAAAGATCCAATTTTCTTAAAGGATCTAAATTTTCATAGTCATGTGGGACTGTAAACCACATCGTTACTATCATTGTTCATACCGCTATATCAAAATCACTGATGTTTAAAGTGTGAGAATAAAAAGTGATTCGAGTGAAGTGTGATTTAATTTCGAGTTCTGTATTGCTTGAGGACAAGCAACGTTCAAGTGTGGGGATATTTGATATTGCTCCAAACGAACATATATTTAGTCGCAATATCATCCAAATATGTAAAGTTTTTAGTTGTAATTATTCTATTTTTAAGTTGTAATTGTTTAAATAAATAAATGCGAAGATGAAGCACGAAGATTAAAGAATTGAAGAAAAAGTGCCACTAAAGTTGGAAAAGTGCCACTAAAGCCATAGTGCACTCAGTACAAGTCAACTATGCACAAGAATATAATATAATATATAAATACGACTTAACGGAGCTGAAAGTACGACTTAATGGAGCTGAAAGTACAAGTCAACTATGCACAAGAATATAATATAATATATAAATAATTATATATATATATATATATATATATATATATATATATATATATATATATATATATTATATATTAAAAAAATTAACAGCAGCTCACGTTTAAATTGATGGATGAGCTGGATTCCCGTACACCGCAATCGTGGAGGTTCAAGGCACATTCATACCGCAGTCGCGGAGCACACAGTTTCACAAGTTGCCTATAAAAGGCCACGAAATCTGCCGAGTTTTGTACACCTTTTTCTTTTCCTTTCTTTCAATTTATCGATATATATATATATATATATATATATATATATATATATATATATATATATATATATATATATATATATATATATAAATATATATATAATTTTAAGTTTAATTTAATAATAATAATAATAATAATAATAATAATAATAATAATAATAATAATAATAATAATAATAATAATAATAATAAGGTTATTGTAAGAAATGTTTTACGGGTTTTAAAGTCGAAACTCTGTTCGGGTAACGCTACGCTATAAATAATCACTGTAAGCTATGTTCTTCCTTTTTAAATTAATGTCTCATAACTAAGTTATTATTATGCTTATTTAAGCAGAAGTAATCGTGATGTTGGACTAAATATTAAGACGGAGTTTTTGAACTTTGGACCATAATTAGGGTTTGGGCAAAAGAACGACACTTGTGAAAATTGGACTATTAACTATTAATAGATGGGGGGTATTGTCTAATCGAGTGACAACTCATTGGAGTCTGTCGAACCTATCTTCAAATTAATTAACCTAATAATTAATAATGATTATGGTTGTCCTATTTAGTGACGTTCATACGAAATCTATTATAATCATTTAATTAATTATTCGAGTTAGGCAATTGATTATTCAAACTGATCAAGTGGGTAAATTAATATTCATGTCTAATCAAAACAGGGGTGAATTACATACAGTGATAACTGGTGTAATTGTTGACAGAAGTGATAACTGAGTCACAGTTTTAATCCTTAATTAGTTGGAATATTTGACTTCGGGTATAAGGGTAATTTGACGAGGACACTCGCACTTTATATTTATGACCGACGGACTATTATGGACAAAAACTAGATAGACGTATCAAATAAACCAGGACAAAGGACAATTAACCCAGAGTAATAACTTAAAATCAAAACGTCAAACTTCATGATTACGGAAGTTTAAATAAACATAATTATTTTATTTCATATTCTATCGCAATTTTATTTACTGTTATTTTATTTATCGCCATTTATTTATCGTTATTTATTTTACGCACTTTAATTATTGTCATTTATCTTTACGCTAAAAAATATAAAGTCGACAAACCGATCATTAAACGGTAAAACCCCCCTTTATAATAATATTACTACCTATATATAATTATATATTTTGTATAAATATAGTTGTATAAAAATATAGTACGTAATCAACTAGCTCCATGTGGAACGAACCGGACTTACTAAAAACTATACTACTCTACGATTAGGTACACTGCATATAAGTGTTATAGCAAGGTTTAGGTATATTCCATAAATATATAATTAAAACTTGTGTAATTTGTATCGTATTTTGTAATAAAAATAATAATATTTTGTACGCCACCTCGCACACATCATGTGCACATGAATATCCTTCTGGACGGTTTACCAAAGTAGGGCCGGGAAGAGGTTCTTCACCCTGGATCGCTCATATTGGTTATGTTCCAGACGGAACGTTTGTCAATAATGTGTGTTTTTGATACACATCATTATGCGTATTATCGTTATCATTTACATTATGTAGAGATACTTGAATTTTATAGATTGATATAGCTTTCTTATATTGTAGAGATACTTGAATTTTATAGATTGATATACTTCAAAGTATATATGTACGCATTTGTTTAATGAAAAATCATCAATTGTTTCGTCATCTATTTGTTCTCGTTAATATAATTATGGTGGACCTTTAATTGGTTATTATTCTTGATGTATAAGGTTTTTTTTCTTCTTGTTATTACGTTGATTTTCATTTTTTAGAGAATTTGTTATTAATCTTTATCTTAATACTCTGATATTCACTTTTGATATGTAGTTTGGTTCAAAAATATATTTAGTCTGTTCATTTAAATCGCATCTGGAATATAATTTTGATTTATTTTACTATGATATATTTATGTTCATAAATTTTATAAATAACTTTAAGGTGCATTTAATAAAAATAATGATTAAATGTTGAATGGTTTATAATCTAAATTATTTAAAAGTTTTGAACGTATTTGGTTCTGAATGACAATAACTTGTTTGATAATTATTATGAAAAAAACAATATAAATGAAGTAATTTACGTTATTAAGGTTTTACATTTATAAAATATTTAAAATACTTGTTTGATAAGTGTTTAAGATATAATTTAAATAGTATATTATTGAAAATACATAGGTGTTTCATGGTTAAGAGGGTTTTTTTAATTCAGAATGGATTGACACTGTATATTGAACTTCAGAAGTCAAAAATAAACACACTGAATGCCGAAAGTTTAACAGTCAGTGATGAACCATTAAATTATG
Source organism: Rutidosis leptorrhynchoides (assembly GCF_046630445.1). NCBI lineage: Eukaryota > Viridiplantae > Streptophyta > Magnoliopsida > Asterales > Asteraceae > Rutidosis > Rutidosis leptorrhynchoides. The sequence continues at coordinate 369,340,097 of NC_092338.1, forward strand.
AGGTAAACAAACAAAACCTTATTAAAATATATATTGGTGGTTTGTTTGACCCATCTTCGTTCCTACCTTTCATTTTTCTTTTTTTCACCCTTATTTTCCATTTTAGTTACTTTTATTATTTTTGTATATTTTTAGTTCATTTTCAGAAGGCTTTTTCTTTAATAAATTTATAATTCTTAATTTTAAAAGAAATGTTTTAAAATTTTGTGATAACTTTTTCTTAAATAAAATTACTCGTATTATTGAATATATAAATATTACATTCAGTTGATTCAATGAAATATACATATTACGTTCATTGTAATATATAAATACTAGTTAAAGACCTGCAATTTCGCGGGATTATTAAAGGGATTATTAAAGGGTGAAATCATTTATTAATATCATATTATATTGTATTTGTTATTTTGCTTTGAATTTGGTTATCTAAACAATTTTACAATAGAAGATGATCAATATGAAGTTGATGTTTCCATAAGAATACTATTTGTAATATATTTATATTGGCAATTTTTTTAATATGCAGAAGAATTAGATTATACAAACATATGATAATACATTTTAGTTGTTTAGTTGCAACTTGTGTTTAATGATAAGATCTGTAGCATATCAAAATTACCATCATTCATCGATTGGCATATCATAAAACTCAATTACATTCTAAATTATTCAATGGTTACTAAGCTACCATAAGTTATATCTTGGAGTTTTATATTAGTGTTATTTGCGGTTTAATATTTTGTTTGAAATTGCTACGCTTTTGATCAATTGATTATGTATTTATGTTCCAATTGTTCATCCATATCATTCATGCTTTTTTGATTATGATTAAAAAGTTTGTTTATTTGATGATCTTTCGAAAGTTAATAAATACGAATTCCCATTAAACTTAGAATTAAATAACGAAAAATACTTTTCATTGAAATTGAAAAGGCTGCGTACCTAAGTATGTTCGCCTGGTACAGGAAAGACAACTTTTCAGTCGTTTGGGCTGTGCAGGTCAGTTTTCTTCATTCATTTACTATGTATCAGATTCAGGATCCAATTCTTCATCACTTTGATGTCCCAAGTAAATTAAACCTGGGTTGTTGTCATTTTCATTATTTTCATCATTAGCGATAGGATTATTCTGATACGTGTAATGGACATCAATGTTGGTTTGGCAAGTGTGATCACCCGGACTTCCCAAGTTTCTAAAACTGAAATAAAAATGGGTATAGTAATATTAACATTAACATAATATTGAACGAAACATTGTAATTATATATGATGTGTGTAGACAAAGGAAAATATCAGTTGATGCATATCAGTATCTATAATGTGTTTGATGCAAGATGGAAAACGCATGTGTAGTGCCATTGTTAGTCGTTTAAGGTGGGTTGATGTATTATTGGTATGTGTTACTTCATCTTCAAACTTGGTCAAGCACATTTCTTCATCATAAATCGTTAAATACCAATAAGCTTGTTGTATTACAGTGAAGCAAATGAAATTATCATGTTTTAAATTTAATTGCTACATTATTGAAGGCCAGCCACTGCTTATGAATCCTATATCACCTTTTTAGGTAATTTTAACTTTTAATTCAGCGCCGCTACAGTTGATACATGCATTCCTCTTTTTCACTGTTTTCTTAAACTGTTCACGAACAAAATGTTTGGGAAGTTGTTGTAGATTAATCATTCAACAAAACAACGTTGATCAATATGTAAACTTTTAAGTTGAAGTACTATAAACAAATGTATTAAGTGCTAATTGTATTGAGTTTAGAGAAATATCAATTGTTCTTATCTGTGTGAACGATATGAACAATTAAACATGATAGAAGGGTGACAGTTTAGACCACATTGTCAAATTAATTGAGATTGGGTCAATTGGATTATGTTTTGTCTAATATGGGTTGATTAAAGAAGTTTTAATCTTAAATTAGTTTAATGGGTCAATTGGAACATATGGGTAAAAGACAGGAATCAAATGGGTTAAAAGATACCCAAATTGTACTTTAACTTTTAGCTTCATCAACATATCTCGCTCCCTAAACACTAAACCCTAAACCTAAACCCTAAATCTTAACCTTAAACATACTAAACCCTAAACCTTAAATGCTAATCAATCAATCCTAAACCCTATAACCTAAACCCTACATCATAAATTCTAAAATCTAAACCCAAAACCCAGCCCTGTAAACAATAAACCCTAAACACTAAACTCTAAACGCAAAACCCTATATCTAAACCCTAAACTATCAAACCTAAATCAACCCTAGACCACCAACGCTATACCCTACACACTAAATCCTAAACTCTAAACCTCAAAATCCTAAACTCTAAACCCTAAACTCTAAACCCTAAACCATAAACCCTAAACTATAAACCCTAAACCTTAAACTCTAAACCCTGTACACTAAACCCTAAACCCTAAATCCTATACATTAAACCCTAAACCCTATATTTATACTCTAAACCATAAATTGTAAAAACAAAACCCTAAACCTGAAACTCTATATCCTAAACCTTAAATCATAAATTCTAAAATCTAAACCTTAAAGTCTAAACCATAAACCCCTAAACACTAAACCTAAACCCTATACACAAAACTCTAAACCCTAAACCCAATTTCTAAACCATAAACCCTAAATCAACCCTAAACCATCAACCCTTAAACTTACACACTAAACCTTAAACCCTAAACCTTAAGCATCAATCTCTTTTAGATAAAAGGTGGCTTAACGAATGAAAGAAAAATTGAACCATATACATTCTTACCTAAACTTTAAACCTTAAACCCCAAACGCTAAACCATATACCCTAAACCCTATACACTAAACCATAAACCATAAACCATAAACCTAAATCCTAAATCCTATACACTAAACCCTAAACACTATATATATGCTCTAAACCATAAATTGTATAAACAAAACCTTAAGCCCTAAACCATATATCCCAAACCTTAAACCTTAAATTATAAAATCTAAACCATAAACCCTAAACACTAAACCTTAAACCCTAAACCACATACACTAAACCCTAAATCCTATATCTAAACCCTTAACCTTACACACTAAACCTTAAACCTTTAACACTATACTCTAAACCCTAAATCATAAATTCTAAAATTTAAACCCTAAACCCTAAACTCTAACACCTATACCCTATAAACTAAACTCTATACACTAAACACTAAACCCTATATGTAAACCCTAAACACTAAACCCTAAATCATAAATCATAAAACCCTAAACCCTATACCATAAATTCTAAAAACTAAACCCTAAACTCTATAGTCTAAACTCTAAACCCTTAATCCTAAACACTAAACCGTTAACCCTATACACTAAATCATAAACCCTAAACCGTAAAGTATAAATTCTAAAATCTCAACCCTAAACCCTAAATTCTAAACTGTAAACCATAAACCGTAAACCTTAAATAGCAATTCCTTAACCTTAAACCATTAACTCTCAACGTGAATCCTTTTTATCCATTAAACTTATATTAGTTTTCAAAATGAATTTAGTTTGTACTATAAGTATATATAATTAGAGTTGTACCAAAAATATTCAAAGGATATTTAACCATAGAACATTTAGATCTCAGTCAAATGCGTCTCAAGGCTTTCTTATAAACAACAATCTTTGTGGTATTTAATCATTTCCATTATCGTCCAATATGATTGGTTACAATGATTGTTTATTCATTTTATTGAAAGAAGTAAATACATATTAATAATTTTTGTAATATGATGTATATGCTACACGACAAATGTAATTTTTCATTATTTTTTTGTTGTTGTTGTTGTCATCACAATGGATGATGGAATGTATGGTATGAAAATGTTCTGGCTTGAACAATTCAGATTGAGAAAAATGCATTTGGTCATATAAAACACAACACCGAGTTGAATGTGTTAATGTGGGGTAAAAAGTTAGATTAAAAAACAAATTCAGAACAATTGATATTTCTCTAAACTTAATACAATTCGTAACTGATCTCATGGCCTGCCTATAAAAATATCAAGATTAAGATAACTAATTATTGATATTGAAATTTGACTATACTTACCTTCGGTACATCAGATGGATGGGATCCACCAACTCACACACGTACCATAAAATAATGCATAATGTTTTAGGCATTTAAATATAGTTTAGATGACTTACACCCCATTAGAATTGTTTTACCTGCTAGCCTTTTAGTTTTTTCACATAATGATAAAATATTGCATTATGTGACTCATTAAGCAGAACTTCGTCAAGACCTTTCGTTGCGACTTCATCAATGACGTGCGTATTAATTTCAAGGCCACTGTGATATGAAGCTATGCTTTTTAAACATGCCACTCTGGAGAGACATATGTAGATGCTTTGACAAAACATGTTACAACATAATGATAAGGAACCAACATACCATTATTACCTTTGTATCAATAAAAAGCTAAACTATAGTTTCAGAAAGAAGACAAAAGGATATGAGTCGAATCTATCTAAGAATACTTCTGTAAATCCTTATAATGTCCACTGCATACTGAGTTTTATTTCCTGAAATATAGTAAAGCGGGGTAGCAAGTTTGGGTGTAGGTAAAAACCTTATGATAGATGATTAAAGAGGTTATGTGCAATAAATTTAACCTTTGGAAATTTTGACCCATTCACTATGTAGCCAACTTTTATTAAAGTTGTTATAGAGTGAATACAACCAAAAACAACTCATTTATATGTTATTAATAACAAACTATCACAATTCCACCAAGGATCAAGCAGTTGAAGTTTGACTGACCTCATTCTTGTTTTTGCATTGCATATCAAGACCACAAGCAGATCTGAATAACCAAAGGAATCCAATGGAGCTAACTTGGTTCCCTAAACGATTTTTATAACATGCACCCATCCTTCTCATTGCGCTTCGATACCAAGATTGTTCCCTGCCAATAATTTGTTGACGTATCTTCATGATCATTATATTCATAGAAGTATATGTGTGTTCATTTTATATATCTATATGTGCATACACACACAGGTTACACATATGTATGTAGTTATAAAGAGCTATTGTGAACATGAGAAAAAACTTACCAGCTTACCTAAGCAGCCTAGCTTATACGAAATGTGAAACCATGATATAAATGCGCTCCAAGTTGAACAAAATTATATGACACATAATCAGTGTTGAGAAATTACGGCCTCACTAATTCCCAACACCCAGCCCAATGATAATAGTAAAGAAATAAGAACAATACACAACACAAGATTTAACGTGGAAACTCCAAAACAGGAGAAAAACAACTGGCCCCCAAAGAGAGAAACACACAATATCACAAATTGTTACAATGATATAGACGACTCTCTTAAGCCAACTACACTCTCCAAAATATTTAACTAATACAACTCTCAAACAAGGGTAAGAAAGAAAGAAATAATCAAATACTTAAAGTGTATTGATTGGTGCAATTTGGAAGTGAGGCTTAACACTTCTTTTATAATCAAGTCACCCCCTCCCACTTCTTCCTCCCACCTATGTGGGATAACATCCATTCACAAATACAAAGCAACCATATCCATTTCTTCTAACCAAAACTATAACCAACAAATCTCCACCTTTTAGATAGAAGAAGATAACCATGCTTCCATATTGCAAGGATAACCGATGTAGATGCTTCCTCGACGACAACTTCAAGATCCCCATCTTCATGCCGCTGACATTACCTCTAACCCAAGAAATAAAATTTGCATCTTCATCGAACATTGTCAAGACCCGACAATCATTGTCATAACAGACAATCATACCTCTAAACAGAATTATCATACTCCACCATAAAGAGTATAGCACTGAGAATATCACATTCCAAGCATTTCACCTCTGCACATGTTGTTGAACAACCAGCTGAAACTTTATGGTGCAACTTCCTTTTTGGCTTTCCCTGGAAGTTTCATCAGCTACAACATCAGTTTCCACCACACAACCTGCATCAATGCCAAACCAATGCCCATGTGCAATTGTGGAACTGCTAACAAACATCCCTTTCCATGGTGGCGCGGACACACCATGAGGACGGTGTGACTTCAAAGGAATTCGTCACTCTCCGTAACAACGGAGACAATGTTAGCGTCTTTGGAGCCATTTGCCGAATTAGCTCCACCTGGACAATTAACCCTTACATGCCCAGTCTTCTCGCACCTCCAGCATACCAGATTCTTCCCAGAGTTTCTCTTTCCCCTATCTGAACACAACACTATCGTATCTCCTGATGACGAGACCCCGTTACCTTCCAGTCTTTTCTCCTCGGATAGGAGCTTGCTAGTAACGTCTTCAAACTTCAGAGTTTTCTTCCCATACATCAAAATAGGTTTCATGTGTTCATAAGATGATGATAAAGATAATATCAACCTCAAAGCTTTATCTTCATCATCCGTTTTAACTCCAATAGCCTCCAGTTCTGAAACAATACCGTTAAGAATACTTAGATGATCTGAAATCTTTGAACCCCCATCCATACGAAGAGTATGAAATTGTTCTTTAAGACACAACCGATTTGAGATGCCCATGCCCTGGTACAACTGCTCTAGTTTAACCCAAAGCTCCTTTGCCGTTGATAACCCGTGCACATTTGCAAGCACGTTCTTTGCAAGACACAAACGAATCGCACTTGCTGCCCTCAAATCCATATCATCCCATTTTTCTTCATCGAACTTACTGCTAGAATCACTGCCAGGAACAAAGGTGGGTTTACCTTTCAATGCCTTGTGTAACCCGGACTGAATCAACACATCCTTGACTTGAACCTGCTATAAGCCAAAATTGATCATCCCATCAAATTTCTCTACATCAAACCTCATTGGACTGAACTTCGACATCGTATCCATATCCTATAAACAACACTTTCTCTGATTTTGCTCACGTTTCGAATAGCCAAAAGATGTAGCAGGTAGCCAGGACCCTTTAAATCGGAAATCCACAACTCGCCACTAACAAATCCAACTATTACTACGAATCAGAAAAAATATTGTCTAACCAAATACCCTGTACGATCAATAGAACTCATTTCTGATGTGAACGATCCACTCCCGTGGCAACCACATAGCATACTCCGACTCCTATAACCGAGACCCCCGTCAAACCTAACGCTCTGATACCAGTTGTTGGGAAATTACGCTCTCACTAATTCCCAACACCCAGCCCAATGATAATAGTAAAGAAATAAGAACAATACACAACACAAGATTTAACGTGGAAACTCCAAAACAGGAGAAAAATCAACGGCCCCCAAAGAGAGAAATACACTATATCACAAATTGTTACAATGATATAGACGATTCTCTTAAGCCAACTACACTCTCCAAAATATTTAACTAATACAACTCTCAAACAAGGGTAAGAAAGAAAGAAATAATCAAATACTTAAGGTGTACTGATTGGTGCAATTTGGAAGTGAGGCTTAACACTCCTTTTATAATTAAGTCACCCCCTCCCACTTCTTCCTCCCACCTATGTGGGATAACATCCATTCACAAATACAAAGAAACCATATCCATTTCTTCTAACCAAAACTATAACCAACAATCAGCTCACCACAAATATCCAGAAATTCAAGGCCCTAGCATGAATTATAGTCGGCCTACATATAAATATATGCACAACAACATAAAGGACCATCATAATGGTGGACACTACAGTGAAGTTACAATAATAACCCATCATGTGCTAATTATCCATCTGATGAAGGGTGCTCTTTTTCAACGTTGCCAACGTATGGCTTTTATATACTACATTCAGATGATTGAATATTTGACCAAGTAACACCACATAATGCTCAAACTCTACTTCAACACTTGCTTAGCTCCACTTTCGATCATACATTTCATCAGTGTGCTTTGGTGAAAACTGATACTCCATTACATAACAAGGGTTGTTCCATCTCCACCGATCTTGAGCCTGTGCATTATCGTGTATACTAAAGTAATTTAACTTGAAAAGCACTTCCCATAGGTAACATTGGGCGTATTCAATCTTACGGGAACGTCATACCCATTCCCATTTGCTTAAATATAAGTATGTTCTTCAGTAAGTGTCGAAGAAGCTTTTTGATCATATTCCCATGTCCACGTGCTCTCATGAGCCTCTTTCTCGTGAACATCAATATTCAATATAACCTGTTATTCAGCACAATAATAGAAAAATTGTTACTCAAGATCTTATTTAATGCCTTTATTTAATATTTTATCCTGAATTTTGAGAAGATTTACAACAGATGATGCTATGTACATATGAACTTATAACTCATCATATATGGCAAACGTTCAATATAGAAATTAATTTAAAGCATTCCACTTGCAGTAAAAAGTAAAATAATCATGAATCGCTTATAATAAAAATGGGTCGATTTGTGTTACTTTAATATAAAGGTTCAAACCATTACCACCATGGTAAAGTGTATTTTTTGAGCAAATGTTTTTCTATACCCTTTTTGTTTCCCACATCCTTTTATACTAAAGCGTATATAAAAATTTAGCAATTGTGTTTATGTTTTAACATGGTAATCATGTGTTGAACAACAAAATTTGGGTCAAACTTGAATAGTGACCCGTGCCAAGGATGATCAGACACAACGTGACCCATACATTTTTAATTTGTACAAATTATTACCCATTTGGTTGCATAAATTTAACGTGTTACCAGACCCAACTATTTTGACTGCTTCAAAGCCATATATCTATACTAAAAATTCACCATAGAAAACACAAATGTCAGTCCCCTTACTATCTATAGATATGAGAGAACGTCATCCACCTAACATTCTAATGAAAGTAGATATTTTAGAGGCTTAAAAAATGTAATATTTAGCTCTTGCCACCATTTCATAACTTTTGAGAAATAAAACTCAAGAATGTAACGGTAAAACTAACAATTATACATGCCCTTACCTTCAGGTTCTGCTCACCACCATCAACAGCATCAGATTGAAGGGACTCGTATTCCTTGAGAATTTTGACCCATTTAAAAGTATTAAAACCTCCAAAAGAATATATCAGTATTAGTATGATTAATTAAATCATAGATATATAGTGTTACTAAACAAGGTTTTGAAAAGCGTCTATCAAGCCTTATATTATGCATCTAATATTCTAAAGTAGTAAAAGTTCTCACTTATCCCACTTATCGAAAGGTCATGTTGGTGTTTTGCTATGGCCATTCATAAATATTTAGAAAAATTTATAAAAAGGAAAGAAAAGCATCCTTGGCATGGAATTTAAGCTTAGGGACTAAATTAAAAAAAGTCAAGAAGTTAAAATGAACCACCTGCTTATCTTTTGTAAGGTGGTTGCTCCACACTAAAGATTGTAACCCTTGCATTTGACAAGCCACTCCATCCAGGTATCTACAAAGAGAACCTTCAGTAAAAGGTACATGTGCAATCGACACCAAAATAAAGCTTGTCCATGTGTGCCAAAAAAATATAAATTAGTATAATTGTGAACCACTAATGTACACCTTGGATTAGTCACACATATTATACCCAAGTGTGTAATTATATTAAATATGCATTTAGTATTAATCTAGAAAAATGTTACCTGAATATTCCATCGTCTCAAACACGATAAGCACAATATACCCATCTCTCTACCAAAGAACAACTAACATTTAGAAACTCACTCTTTGAGATTTTCCATTAACCTAAGAGTCACAATTAACATAAGATGCGAAGTCAGAAAATCCATTACTACAGAAATCGACATTTTATAATAAGTATTTCGAATTCTGTATCATAATCCCTAATTTAATTATCAACCAACACTTCAAAAATATTCATAAAACGTGAACACTAATTTCAAGCTACTCAGTGTAATAAACGATTGAATCAAGGTTTAAAAAAACGAAAACGCGCCTAGAGGTGTTTTCCCTTTGTGAGGCGAGGCGTATGCCTCGAGGCGAACCGAGGTGTACGTTCAAGGCGGAGTTAAAAAATACATAAATAAATATATTTCGATAATATATAAATAACAAGGACTGTTATTGTTATTTCATTAAAGGTTCAAGAGTGATCCTCAAGTTTGTTCTTGTTATTTAAGTTTAGTAAAAGTTCAGGGACTGTTTTTGTCATTTGATTATTGTCATTTGATAAAATATCAACGTGCTTCTATCATCTTCCAGATACTTTCCACTTTATTTGCTTGATTCATGGATAATTATTACGAAAGAAAACATATCGTCGTTGTTATCAACAACATCCACTGATCCACTATTTCATTTTCCTCAAAAGAAAATTGATAAACTGATGTGTCTCTCTTCTGATATATTTCTACAACTTATTGATATGTAAAGGTATTGTTATACTTTTGATTTAATCTAAAAGAACACGTGTTTCTTCATCAAGGTATTGTTTCCTTCTTCTCTTTTTTTTTCTTTTTTCTTTTTCCTGTTTTCTTTCTTCATCTTTTCTTCTGGAGGCTAATTGATGAGTTTTGGAGGCCAAAAGTACTTTCATAAAACATAAATATGCCGCCCTAGTTTTAGCGGGCCTAATTTTGCCGCCACCCAAATTTTCCCTCTATTTTCATGAGGCGTGCGTTTTTTCTGTAACCAGTGAGGCGTAAAAAATCGCACCACCTCTCCCAATTGAGGCGTACGTTTTTAGTTAGCCTTTGAGGCGTACGTTTTGAAATGGCAAAATCAAAAAACGCACTGAGGCGCGCCTGTTTTTTAAAACCTTGGTTTGAATAACTGTTTAGGAAACATAAGTTACAAAGAGGAAGTGAAAACTAAAAATCTTAAAATGAAGACTTACTTTCGAAAAGAGATACTCTCAGGTTTGAATTAGCTCTTGGTGGTATGCATTACTTTCTTACGATCTGCATAGTACGAACATTTATAATTAATTAATTTGGTGCACTCGGTGTAATCCCCTACTCCAAAAGAAATAGTGAATCAAACCTTAGAAGTGGCAACGTGAGTAGGTCAGTCAAATTGGTTAACAGGACATAAAGGCCTTGGGCTTAAAGTGCTCCTTCGTGGTGCGGTTCAATATAAACTGACATTTATTTAATTTTAAACTCACTTGTGCACCAATAACATTTAGAACGGGCACACGTCCCGCATGAATTAAGCAAAAGTTTCCGACACCTAAAAGACATGTGTTGCATAAATTTAGCATATATCATCTTTTTTTCCCTTTTACAATAAACTTTAAGTATAAGAAGATTATTTACCAACAAGATATGAGAATTGTCCAAGAGCCTCTATAAACGATAAGTAACCTATGGTACCACCCAATTCAATGACAGAACATTAGGTGGACCATCTTTTGTAGGTAACTACCAACTGGGAATTGAAGTAAAGGAAGTACAAAATCAAAACTAAAACATTCAAAATTATTGTGGCATATAAGCTTGGGTTGAGCAACAATGATGTACGGAGAAGATGATGATAGAGAAAAAAGAAATTTAAAAACTAAAACTCTAAGCAGTAAAAGTATCAAGAATGGTAATAACCCACACAATAACAATGACAATGACCCACCTGAAATTCGACAAGAATGAATTTATAAGAAAAGTTAACACCATGGTCATTGAGCATACCATGGTGATTGTTAACGGTTGGATCTACTGCACCTTCATGACATCAAAGGAAATGCTACCACTGTTGAGAAGATCTCACTCCAAAATGCAACCTGAAAAATGAAATATATGACCAGTTTCAATTACTGTTATGCAATATCAGTAAAAAAAAAAGAAAGAAGTCCAAATGAACGGGGCTCAGCTACTAAGCCTATATGAACTCTATCTAACAACTGGTTAACCATCTTTACACCACTACAAAATAGAACAATTAGCTTGTTTGAATTTCCTTCCACGTGCTATTGTATCAAGTGTACCATGGATGTATACGTATATCATCGGCTTTAAATCGAGTAACTTGAGTGAATCCTATAAACATAAATTCAAGTTAACAATATAGCTTGAGCGTATGCGTATATTTTTTAGTACAACAACTAATTAACAATAGACGTAAATGGGATAGGAGGAAGGACCTGACGAATATATACTTTCCAATCATGAATTCAAGTTAGGGTTTTGAAGAATAATTCCCACATCAGATAGCTAATTTCAAACAACTAAACTGAAAACCATTATCAAATTTTCAAACCACAAGATCAATTCTACCACTTTTATTAGATTCGATAGCAGTTCTAATATCTCGATTTAATTAGGGTTTGAACATAAAAAAATTTCGGAATTTTAGAATTAATTCACCTAAATAAAAACATTTAATTGAAAAACATAAAATAAAATACCTGTATGTATCGTGAAGATCCAAAATACCTGATTGTTTATCTTCAAGATGAGGTGAATTCGCTTTCCAATGATTATCTTGATAAGTGTCGGATGTATTAGGGGAGGAAGTTAGGGTTTTTTGTTTAGATAATGAAGTAGGGTTTATTTTTTATGACGTGAATCTCCGTGTTTTATAATTAAAAAGGGTATTTTAGGGATGTAATGTATCTAAAATTGATTTATTAGCTAATATTTTTAGTGAATGATTAAGGATCGTTGGATCAAGGGGTATTATAATGTAATTTTTTAATCTAATGGTAATTAAGGGGTTTTAAAAATATTTATTAGCTAATCGAGACTCTCTTTTAATGTATATAGTGATATAGTGATATACCTAAATAAGAAATATGTTTCCAAATAATTATAATTGTAATATTGAACATAAAAAATGATAGTAAGTTTTATGTAGTGGTGTTCATTGTTTGATTTTTGTTTTTTCCAGTTAATTCAGTTCGGTTATGAAACTTCTGGAAGCATGATTGAAAAATCGATTCAAATTCAAAATCAAAAACAAAACCGAGTAAAAATTGAATCAACATTCAAAACAAAAACTGAAACCACGATTTTATATTAGTATCCCTTAAAATCGGAAATTAAAAAACATACTTCTACGAGAATAAGCTTAAAAAAATGTAAATTGAATTAGATTTTTGGCTTTGATATCGGGTTGTGGTCTATAGATAAAGAATTTAATATATTATTGGTTGAATGTAGTTGAATCCAGCTCTTGGTGTAATTGAATTAATAAATTAAAATTGAAAACCAAACCAAAAACCATATTTATATTTGTAAATTGAATCACAAACATAGCGAATTGAAATTTAATCTATTTTTTTTAAAGGTAAACACGTACACTTCACAAATAGTCTACTTCGAGACTTGAACTCACAAACATTAAAGTTTATGAGTTACCTTAATGCAACTAGTCTATAAACCGTTTGGTAATTTAATTTTTATTTGGTTTCATTTGTTTCTGCTTTAGTGAAAAGTTTAAAATTGAATATTGAACTTTCATAGTTTTGTAGCCTCAATGTTTGTATTTTTTGTTGGTTATTTATTTATTATTAAAATTATTTTTTATTGTTATTAAAATTATCATTATTATTTATTATTATTGTTATTGTTATTATTATTAAGAAAAAATCTAACTTGTGCCTATTAATTATGCAAATGTTTTCATGAATATTATAGAAATGTAATTAATAAATATGTAAATTTAGAAAATTGAGAATTTAATGAATTAATTTTGTAATATATTTAGAATTTTTGAGTGAAATAAATGAGACTTAACTCATGCTATTAGAGTATAAGTTAGTCAAACCTTAATAATAATAATAATAATAATAATAATAATAATAATAATAATAATAATAATAATAATAATAATAATAATAATGATAATAATAATAATAATAATAATAATAATAATAATAATAATAATAATAATAATAATAATAATTATTATTATTATTATTATTATTATTATTATTATTATTATTATTATTATTATTATTATTATTATTATTATTATTATTATTATGATTATGCTCTTAGGGCATGAATTAGCTTATACCGGCATGAATTAGCCAAAACCTTATTATTATCATATTTTTATAGTGTAGTTTCCTCTTATGGATATTATATTACGGAGTAGTTTATTGGCAATGTCTATAAAGCCATGAAATTTGGTCAAAAGTTCCAAAAATTGGTAGCTTTTATTCATTGATTGGTATGTAGGTCAATGTTCTTTCGTTTCGTTATCAAAGACGAAATAGATAAATGATGAATCAAAATAAACGAATATTATCGTATTAGATGAAAGAATGACTTGGGTTGAAGTTATCGGTATGCCATTTTGTGCTTGGAAAGCATTGGCATTCCGTAAGGTGGTTACTACGGTCGGTAGGTTTATGTTTTTCGATGTTGATAGTCAAGGAGCCGCTTCTCTTGGTAAGGATTGCGTTGCAACCCGTTCCATAGACATCATTCATGAAAAGGTCAAGGTGTTTATTAATGGTACGGGTTTCGGCATTACCATTAAAGAAACGGGCTCTTGGGAGGTTGACCTAGAGGATGACGAAGAGGAAACGGTTGATGAAGACCATGTGTTTAATCACCCGTTAGATAATGTATCGGATAAAAACTATGACGAGGACGAACCTACTCCGGTTGAGGCAACTCACGAAGAGTCCAGTTCGCTAAATCATAAACAGGATGCTAGCACAGAATCGCCCATCGATAAACCACAGAAGGATAGCACCATCCTTCAAGATGATTCTGTGAAGATTCCTACTAGCAACTCCTTTTCGGATTTATTTGCGGATAAGATTGTCGAAGTCTCCAAAACAAAAGCAAAGGCAGGTATGAACGAATCTAAAATGGCAGAACTGATCTCCCAAATGGTAGATCAAATCGGTGTCTTAGCTAGTTATAAATGAGACTCTTATCCGTAAATATAAGGGGGAGTAAGAAGAGGAGGAAACGAGTATGGGTCAAAGATATGTGTTTCGCTAACGATATTCATTTTCTCGGTATACAAGAATCAAAGATGACGCGCCTAGAACTGTTTCGTATTAAGTCTATGTGGGGTAATTTTGCATTCGATTACGCGGTTAGTCTCACTAGAGGTTTTTCAGGTGGTTTGATTTCGATTTGGGACCCGAATTATTTCACTAAAGAGGACATTTGGTGCGATGACAAATTCCTCATAGTCAAAGGTAAATGGGTCTCCTCTAATTTGAATTTTTTTATGATAATTGTTTACGGGCCAAGTACGTCTTTATTGAAATCTCAGTTATGTGTGACGACCCGGAAATTTCCGATCAAATTTAAACTTTATTCTTATATGATTCCGGCACGACAAGCAAAGTCTATTAAACCGAGTCTCAAAATGTAGGAAATATTTTTCATGAATGTATTTGACTTCGACCATTCCCGACGATTCACGAACAACTATTTGTAAATAAATTATGTGTGTATATATATAAATAATAATTGGAAGTATAATTTGAAATATTGAATGTTGTTGTTATGAAATATAGTATTATAATAATTATTATTTAAAACATATTTATATATACATAAAAGTATGTTAAAAATAAATATTAAATGATTGTAATACTCGTTTGACATTCCGATTTATATTAAACCGGTTAAATTCAAACTTATATGATTTTAAAATAAACGATTATTCAAAAATGAGTTTGATAAATTATGGGATTATTAAAAATGTGTTTAGAAGCTACTAGTTAAATTTTAAACTTTCTATATTTTACCCATGATCGGGCACGGTCAATTGATTTAATTTTTATTTATTAATTAATGACCAAATTTACACTCTAACAGACTGAAATAAATAAATATAGTTAATTCAAAAATTTGGAATTTTTCTAAGAACTTTTATTCGCCACTGATTATCAACGGACCACGATTTACAATCCGCATTAAAAATGTTGGTAATTAGAAAATAAATGTTTAATGGCTGCACTATTATTGATTGGTATTATGATGGAATGATTAAGTGAATGATAGTGTTTACACCTATCTACTTCTAATCTCTTATCTAAATATATATATGTTATATACGACTCAACCACCATAAATCCAATTGAGAATCAACAACTTTGAAATAATTGATTTCCTACCTTTAATTTGTTATAAGTCACAATCTTACTTCTCATTCATATATATATATATATATATATATATATATATATATATATATATATATATATATATATATATATATATATATATATATATATATATATATATAAGCATACTGCATATCATATGAAGAAGTATGTCAATTTCCTTTTTCTCTTGCCCTTTCCACCATAACCAAACATCACTCTTAAACAACCTTCACCACCATCATTCTATTTCTTTCTGATTGCTTCTGTTTCTTGTGTTACGATCAATCAAACCCAAACCAAACCACTATCGATCTAATAAGCTTCTATTGTAAACTGTATATTATATATTACAAGCAAACTACATATTACAAACTGCATATTATACAACTGCTATCGTCTCTATTTTACTCTTCATCATCACTCGATCCATGATGAGACCATCACCACGAAACCACCTTTCCACCATCTCTATTCACCAATGAACACTCCATTTTGAACCACCATCACCAAATCATCACTATGACCAACTGCTACTGCACGACTATGTTTCTATATCAGTAAAGCTGCCTGCACATATCCGAAGCTACTAACCTGCTGCTGTCGAAGTTTGCTATTACCAAAGACCCAAACAACACCACAAAACCTCACAACCGTAACTGCTATTGCTGCTGCACTACCATACCTATTGCAGTCATTGAAACCACCCATAACAGCCGTAAATCACCACACCTCTCTTCTTTTTCTGTTTAGAAATCGAAAGCAAACTAGCCATCGCCTGTAACCAAAAGGTATTGAAACCCATCAATATAATCACTTTATGCCTATATACTTAATTTCTACTAATAGCCAATACCATGAACAGTAAAATTAATAATAACAATCAAAAGTAATTTTGTTATCACAATTCTTAAGCAATTAAAATTTTCTGTGCATAACAATCCCTAAATCAGTAAAGACTATCAAATAAAAAATAAAAAAATTTAATTAATAATAATAACATCATAATAATTTGATTATAGGGTATCTTACTTGATCGTCCACAAGAATCATCTCGAATGATGAGACCTGAGATTGGGTTTTATGTAGGTTTGTTTCCATAGCAGAAACACTTGCACAGAATTCTCTAGGGTTCTAGAAATCGAATTTTTAAAATGAACTGAAACTAATTTAGGGTTCGAATTGGAACATATCGTGAATAGAATTCATAGGAAATTGTAAGCTGTTAGGATTCGATTTAGGGTTATCAGATTAAGTATTTGAGCGGTTCATGAATTTTAGCGTGAACAGAGTTGAAAGGAAAGGGATTGTAAGGAGATGAGGAATTGATAGGGTTTGAGAAATAGAAGGAAAGGAAAAATGAATCATGCTTGATCCATCCGATTATCTATCCGATTAAAAAAATATATAAATATATATAAATAAATAACCAAGTTTTAAATAAAATAAATATCGTTAATTGGATATCTATAAACTTGGGCTTAGGAGACCACTGTTGGGCTGAGATCAGATTATATATTGGGCCGAGACTCATTTTATTTTGGTGGGCAGGACTTTCAAATGATCATTACTTAATGAAGATGAAAACAGATATACGGTTTAATAAATTTAAGATACGAATTAATTTAGAAAATAGTAAATGGAGCAGATGGTTAAGGGTGTGGGTTGTTAAGCGAGAGGTCTCAGATTCGAGCCAGGGCTATTGTAATATTTTTTTGGGAAAAGATTATAAACTCTTTTAAGGGTATTATTATTATTATTATTATAAAAATTATACATTTTATTATTATTATCATTAATATTATTATTACTATCATTTTTATAATAATTATTATTATCATTATTATTATCTTTATTATTATTAACATTAATATTAATATAATTATTAACAAGTATTTTTATTTAGCATTAAGAAATTTTATCAAAATTAGTATCTTTATTGTAAAAATAATAAAAATTTTTTTACTTTATTATTATCATTATTAAAATGTTTATATAGTTTATTATTATTATTATCATTTTTATTATTAATATTAACATTATTATTAGTATTATTATTATTATTATTATTATTATTATTATTATTATTATTATTATTATTATTATTATTATTATTATTATTATAAGTATCATTATTATTAATATTATTAATATTACTCCTATTATTAATATTATAACAATTAAATATTAATTGTATCAAAATATATTTAATACGTATAACATAACTCTATTAGTATTTTTATAATAAATAATAATTATCTATCTAAAGTAAATAAAGTAAATATATCTACCTAAATTATTAAGGAAACCTATAAATTATTAAATTAAATATAATAATTATATCACTAAGAATAATACATAAATTTATTCGATTATAATTATGTGTGTTAATATATATATATAAATGATATAGGTTTGTGAATTCGAGGCCAACTCTGCATTGTTCAATGTCGTCATATGTATTTTTACTACAAAATACATTATGTTAGTTAATTTGCTCCCTTTTACTCTTTACATTTTTGAGACTGAGAATACATGCGCTGTTTTTACAACTGCTTTATTAAATGCTTTTGAAATATATTTTTAACTGAAAATACTTGAAATGCTTTTATAAATGTTTGACGAGATAGACATAAGCAAAACATTCCTCAAATGAATTATTATGCAGACAAAAATTCTGTGGATTATTATTGAATTAGTTGGACGTTATAATTGCCACTAATTGTTGTGAATATTTTCCCCTGATTATTATTGCTTGGTAACCTAAGAATTAGAATCGAGTATGGCCCTAATTCACTTGAATCCTAAAGGTAGCTACCGGGTTTAACACCCCCACCTAGAATGTTCACTAGACGGAAGGGCTAGTGGGCGTGGTGTTTAGTACTTCGAAGTTTATATATTATACAGACGAGATGTTCTGTTTTGGGGATATTATTTATGCGCATTATATGTTAAGGTCGGTTACCAAGCCAAGCAATGAATGAAAAGTGAATGTTATTTATCGAGAGAATGATTTTATACACAGTTTATGTGTATGATATTTTTGTACACGAGATATGTGTACGGTTACTAAGATTTATGAAAATGGTTTCATACACGAGATAGATGTACTGTATTTGAATCTTGTGGTCAATCAAAATGATGAATTTTATTGTTTACAATAAACTTATGAACTCACCAACCTTTTGGTTGACACTTGAAAGCATGTTTATTCTCAGGTATTAATGAAATCTTCCGCTGTGCATTTGCTCATTTTAGAGATATTACTTGGAGTCATTCATGGCATATTTTGAAAGACGTTGCATTCGATTCGTTGAGTTCATCAAGATTATTATTATGTCAATTATAGTTGGATATATTATGAAATGGTATGCATGCCATCAACTTTCAATGAAATGAAAGTTTGTCTTTTAAAAACGAATACAATGTTTATAAAATGTATCATATAGAGGTCAAGTACCTCGCGATGTAACCAAATGTAATGTATTCGTCCAGATGGATTAGGACGGGTCGTTATATGTGGTATAAGAGCGGTGGTCTTAGCGAACCAGGTCTTGCATTAGTGTGTCTAACTGATAGTTGTTTAGATACATTAGTGGGTCTGGACTTCGACCGTGTCTGCATGTCAAAAGTTTTGCTTATCATTTTGTGTCGAAAATCATCTGCTTATCATCCTTAGGAAATTACTTGCTTATCATTCTTAGTCTAGACAAGTCTTACTGCATTGATTGCATGAATAGTGTATAGACAAAATTCATATCTTAACGTATCTGCTACTTCATATCTTAGCGTATCTGTTACTGTAAACTTTGCCTAACATATTCCGTAAATCCCTCCGTAATCTACGGAATATATATATATATATATATATATATTCTATGTAATTAAAATACCATTCGATAGCCGTAAATCTTTTCATATCGAAAAATTCTTTACTCAATCGTACGAAATGGAACTCGCCACTAGTTCAAGTCCCTCGGATTCCAACATGGAGTCCCACTCAAGATCTGAAAGCAGTATAACCGGAATGGACCAACCAATCAGCCATCCTCAATTCATCTGATGGGTTCGTAGCCTACTTAATCATTGGAGGCAAGAAGAAGGTGATTCCTTCCACCAACCGAATTCACCTCTTGGTGAAGAACCTGATGCACTTATCGGCGAATCTGTCTGGAAAAAAAAACCATATTCACCCTCATTTTCAGGATATCTCGCCATGATTATATACTATCTAAAATTCTAAACCTTATTCATCCGCTCGTTCCAACCGACAATCATCCCTGAATAATAGAAAAAGTCAACGAATTTCGCGCTCGGGTAGTGACTTTGGAGAATATGATGCAAAATTTACCAGCTTCAGCAACATCCGCATCCCACACCTCAACATCTCATTCTGTACCTCGAGTATAATCATCGTTCTACACGATGTTCTACATCATTTATCTTCGTTCGACATGACGATTATGTAATCTCTAATGTTTTAGAGATTATATATTATTGTTCTAACGGTAAATCAAATGAGTTTAATATCATATTAACTCATTAAATCCATGATTACACCTGAAGAAAATGTATATGTATATATATTTTCATAAAGATTGTAATTGAAAAATTCCTTTGTACAAACTGTTAATGGTGAAAATATTTTAACGGGTAGGTAATACCCGAGGAATATTTAGATTTCACATTAATAAGTTACATTGTACATTCTTCGAATCTGATTCAACGGTCATTTACTATCCTACTTACATCTACAGAGATACGTATCTGTTCACCGCAGAATAACCATTTTTATTCAATTTCATATATGGATTTTGACTTATTAGAATCCAACAAGTGGCATAATGAAGAAAACATTTGACAAAATAAAATTTGTTAGAAACAAACAAATTAACTATGAGAAATTTTGTTAAGAATCCACGCTAACGAAATCCTAGCTAATGGTTCCTAGCTAACTGATTACATTTATTTATCACAATTTTATTTACCGTCATTTAATTCCTGTTATTTAATTTACGCACTTTAAATATCGGGACACGTATACAAGGTTTTGACATATCATATCGATGCATCTATATATATTATTTGGAATAACCATAGACACTCTATATGCAGTAATGCTTGAGTTAGCTATACAGGGTTGAGATTGATTCTTAAATAATATATATAATTTGAGTTGTGATCGAGTCTGAGACATGTACACGGGTCACGATACATATTAATTAATTCGAATATTATAAACTATATATAAATTATTGAGTTAGTGACTGTGGACTGCTAACTGTGGACTACCAAGATTGGACAATTAAAATGAATTAAAATATTGATTATAACATATGAAACTAAACAATTCTTCAAGTTTGCCACTTGATTTCATCTTAAACCGCATTTGTATCTTGACAATTACAATCCGCGTTTAAACCTTTCACGATTCTTGAAAACACCTCAATCGAGAGGATGAACCAACCGCACTTCATCTATGGAAGGAAAGATTTATGCATATAGTATTGCACCTGAAAAACTCTCAGAAACTGAGTAAACGTTTAACGCGTTGTTGTGCAAATTCCTTTAGCGTTACTATTACCGAAAATAACTTTGCAATCTCTTTCCAAATTAGCCAATTTTGTCACAGCTTCAGCAAGTCAACTTTGACTTTTAAATCGTACTAGTCTTATTATAACCTTGATGTATACGATTGCCCTTTCTTTATCGTTACCGGAGAAACATTTATATTCCACCACATTAGCAGTAAACTTCCCAGCAACTTCATTACTTATTGGCTTAAGTCTCTCCGAAGAACCGTTATAATTGTTCGTTAAAACCTATTCATATACTCATCCACATCTTTAACAAGAACTACCATACCAATTATCGGGAATCAGCAATCAGTACTTTGAAAACTCGCAGCATGCCTACATCAACAGTTATATGTATACATATAACCATTATCTCTTAGAATTATGATCTTTCGTTCTGAATTTCTGAAAAGCGCTTTAGCCTATGAATCAGTTTGATGAGTTTTGAAAAAGCTGATGAAGCAGTGAAAACTGAAGACTGCCTTAACAGTCAAAAGTTTGATAATAAAAATTGAGCAAACCATGAAGGAGACTCTGAACAAATCACAAGGACTAAACTTGTACATAAAGAATCCTAATGATTCTGTATCTGATGAAATATTTAGCTAACACCTTACTTCTGAATCTAAACCCTTACGGATAAATCTTCTTCATCATCCTTCGATATTAGAAATTCCAAGATATCATCGTATCGTTCATTATAAATATCCTCAACATTTCTGAAGATATTTTCATTCTTGCCTGATATTATTTACCTCTCCGCGTTATCAGTATTACATCATATAAGAAACTATTTAGTTTCTATATTCTATAAACTTTCGAGTTTAAATTATGAATGTTTTGAAGAAGTGTTGGGAATTGAAGCTTGAGTTAGTATAATATAATGACACTTGATCAACGTGATTATATTACAGTAAGTCATGCTGAGTTTCTAAATGGAACGTGATGATTCACAGATCATAACTTCATCATGTGCCATGTTACACGACTCTTACATTCAATCTAAGCTATAAACATATCAAGAATAAATTTTCTTGATAGTTCTATCTTTTCTCTGGAATTCTGGTAATTTAACCAATCGAAATCATGCTATTACAATCTCTCTCTTAGAACATCAGTCATGTTCATTCGAAACTCTATACCTACGAATTCTAGACCATTATTCGTTTGACTTAAAGTCGGGAAGAGAAAACAAAAGTATAAATTGAGAAAGTGAGAATAGATGGTATGAGCTGTCAAAATAAGAAAATGAAGAGGGTGGATTTATAGTAAAATATCTGACAGAACAATCAAAACAGATGATAGCATTTAATCAAGGAAGATTCTAATTTTCTTAATTACCGAAGAACCAAATCTTATTACTAGATTTCCTTTAAATTCCGGAAATCAACCGTGACTACGTCACCGGTTAAGACGAACTTGCATCTACTCTTTTTACTCTTTTGATATAGCTTCACTCGTACTCTTCATAAAAATCAAATTGTTTTATCTATATTACCCACTGATAATGAAATTCTATTTTATCAACTCATATTTGTCATGAAGACATTCTTATTGATAACCAAGACAACCACACTCAAATTTCGGGACGAAATTTCTCTAACGGGTAGGTATTGTGATGACCCGGAAATTTCTGATCAAATTTAAACTTTATTCTTATATGATTCCGATATGACAAGTAAAGTCTATTAAACAGAGTCTCAAAATGTTGGAACTATTTTTCATGAATGTATTTGACTTTCGACCATTCCCGACGATTCACGAACAACTATTTGTAAATAAATTATGTGTGTATATATATAAATAATAATTGGAAGTATAATTTGAAATATTGAATGTTGTTGTTATGAAATATAGTATTATAATAATTATTATTTAAAACATATTTATATATACATAAAAGTATACTAAAAATAAATATTAAATGATTGTAATACTCGTTTGACATTCCGATTGATATTAAACCGGTTAAATTCAAACTTATATGATTTTAATATAAACGATGATTCGAAAATGAGTTTTATTAATTATGGGCTTATTAAAAATGTGTTTAGAAGCTACTAGTTAAATTTTAAACTTTCTATATTTTACCCATGATCGGGCACGGTCAATTGATTTAATTTTTATTTATTAATTAATGACCAAATTTACACTCTAACAGACTGAAATAAATAAATATAGTTAATTTACAAATTTGGAATTTTTCTGAGAACTTTTATCTGCCACTGATTATTAACGGACCACGATTTACAATCCGCATTAAAAATGTTGGTAATTAGAATATAAATGTTTAATGGCTGCACTATTATTGATTGGTATTATGATGGAATGATTAAGTGAATGATAATGTTTACACCTATCTACTTCTAATCTCTTATCTATATATATATATATATATATATATATATATATATATATATATATATATATATATATATATATATATATATATATATATGTTATGTACGACTCAACCACCACAAATCCAATTGAGAATCAACAACTTTGAAATAATTGATTTCCTGCCTTTAATTTGTTATAAGTCACAATCTTACTTCTCATTCATATATACATATAAGCATACTGCATATCATATGAAGAAGTATGTCAATTTCCTTTTTCTCTTGCCCTTTCCACCATAACCAAACATCACTCTTAAACAACCTTCACCACCATCATTCTATTTCCTTCTGATTGCTTCTGTTTCTTGTGTAACGATCAATCAAAACCAAACCAAACCACTATCGATCTAATAAGCTTCTATTGTAATCTGTATATTATATATTACAAGCAAACTACATATTACAAACTGCATATTATACAAATGCTATCGTATCTATTTTACTCTTCATCATCACTTGAGCCATGATGAGACTATCACCACGAAACCACCTTTCCACCAGCTCTATTCACCAATGAACACCTCATTTTGAACCACCATCACCAAATCATCACTATGACCAACTGCTACTGCACGACTATGTGTCTATATCAGTAAAGCTGCCTGTACATATCCGAAGCTACTAACCTGCTGCTGTCGAAGTTTGCTGTTACCAAAGACCCAAACAACACCACAAAACCTCACAACTGTAACTGCTATTGCTGCTGCACTACCGTACCTATTGTAGTCATTGAAACCACCCATAACAGCCGTAAATCACCACACCTCTCTTCTTTTTCTGTTTAGAAACCGAAAGCAAACTAGCCATCGCATGTAACCAAAAGGTATTGAAACCCATCAATATAATCACTTTATGCCTATATACTTAATTTCTACGAATAGCCAATACCATGAACAGTAAAATTAATAATAACAATCAAAAGTAATTTTGTTATCACAATTCTTAAGCAAATAAAATTTTCTGTGCATAACAATCCCTAAATCAGTAAAGACTATCAAAAAAATTAATTATTAATAATAACATCATAATAATT
Organism: Rutidosis leptorrhynchoides; assembly: GCF_046630445.1. NCBI lineage: Eukaryota > Viridiplantae > Streptophyta > Magnoliopsida > Asterales > Asteraceae > Rutidosis > Rutidosis leptorrhynchoides. The sequence continues at coordinate 369,365,068 of NC_092338.1, forward strand.
TGATTATAGGGTATCTTACTTGATCGTCCACAAGAATCATCTCGAATGATGAGACCTGAGATTGGGTTTTATGTAGGTTTGTTTCCATAGCAGAAACACTTGCACAGAATTCTCTAGGGTTCTAGAAATCGAATTTTTAAAATGAACTGAAACCAATTTAGGGTTCGAATTGGAACATATCGTGAATAGAATTCATAGGAAATTGTAAGCTGTTAGGATTCGATTTAGGGTTATCAGATTAAGTATTTGAGCGGTTCATGAATTTTAGTGTGAACAGAGTTGAAAGGAAAGGGATTGTAAGGAGATGAGGAATTGATAGGGTTTGAGAAATAGAAGGAAAGGAAAAATGAATCGTGCTTGATCCATCCGATTATCTATCCGATTAAAAAAATATATAAATATATATAAATAAATAACCAAGTTTTAAATAAAATAAATATCGTTAATTGGATTTCTATAAACTTGGGCTTAGGAGACTGCTGTTGGGCCGAGATCAGATTATATATTAGGCCGAGACTCATTTTATTTTGGTGGGCTGGACTTTCAAATGATCATTACTTAATGAAGATGAAAACAGATATACGGTTTAATAAATTTAAAATACGAATTAATTTAGAAAATAGTAAATGGAGCAGATGGTTAAGGGTGTGGGTTGTTAAGCTAGAGGTCTCACGTTCGAGCAAGGGCTATAGTAATATTTTTTTGGGAAAAGATTATAAACTCTTTTAAGGGTATTATTATCATCATTATTATTATTATTATTATTATTATTATTATTATTATTATTATTATTATTATTATTATTATTCTTATTATAAAAATAATACATTTTATTATTATTATCATTAATATTATTATTACTATCATTTTTATAATTATTATTATAATTATTATTATTATCTTTACTATTATTAACATTAATATAATTATTAACAAGTATTTTTATTTAGCATTAAGAAATTTTATCAAAATTAGTATCTTTATTGTAAAAACAATAATTTTTTTTTACTTTATTATTATCATTATTAAAAATTTTATATAGTTTATTATTTTTATTATTAATATTAACATTATTAGTATTATTATTATTATTATTATTATTATTATTATTATTATTATAAGTATCATTATTATTAATATTATTAATATTACTCCTATTATTAATATTATAACAATTAAATATTAATTATATCAAAATATATTTAATACGTATAACATAACTCTATTAGTATTTTTATAATAAATAATAATTATCTATCTAAAGTAAATAAAGTAAATATATCTACCTAAATTATTAAGGAAACCTATAAATTATTAAATATAATAATTATATCACTAAGAATAATACATAAATTTGTTCGATTACAATTATGTGTGTTAATATATATATAAATGATATAGGTTCGTGAATCCGAGGCCAACCCTGCATTGTTCAATGTTGTCATATGTATTTTTACTACAAAATACATTATGTAAGTTCATTTGCTCTCTTTTACTCTTTACATTTTTGGGACTGAGAATACATACGCTGTTTTTACAACTGCTTTATTAAATGCTTTTGAAATATATTTTGAACTAAAAATACATGAAATTCTTTAATAAATGTTTGATGAGATAGACACAAGCAAAACATTCCTCGAATGAATTATTATGCAGACGAAAGTTCTGTGGATTATTATTGAATTAGTTGGACGTTATAATTGCCACTAATTGTTGTGAATATTTTTCCCTGATTATTATTGCTTGGTAACCTAAGAATTAGAATCGGGTATGGCCCTAATTCACACGAATCCTAAAGGTAGCTACCGGGTTTAACACCCCCACCCAGAATGTTCACTAGACGGAAGGGCTAGTGGGCGTGGTGTTTAGTACTTCGAAGTTTATATATTATACAGACGAGATGTTCTGTTTTGGGGATATTATTTATGCGCATTATATGTTAAGGTCGGTTACCAAGCTAAGCAATAAATGAAAAGTGAATGTTATGTATCGAGAGAATGATTTTATACACAGGTTATGTGTATGATATTTTTGTACACAAGATATGTGTATGGTTACTAAGATTTATGAAAATGGTTTCGTACACGAGATAGGTGTACTGTATTTGAATCTTGTGGTATATCAAAATGATGAATTTTATTTTTTAAAATAAACTTATGAACTCACAAACCTTTTGGTTGACACTTGAAAGCATGTTTATTCTCGGGTATGAAAGAAATCTTTCGCTGTGCATTTGCTCATTTTAGAGATATTACTTGGAGTCATTCATGGCATATTTTGAAAGACGTTGCATTCGAGTCGTTGAGTTCATCAAGATTATTATTAAGTCAATTATAGTTGGATATATTATGAAATGGTATGCATGCCGTCAACTTTTGATGAAATGAAAGTTTGTCTTTTAAAAACGAATGCAATGTTTATAAAATGTATCATATAGAGGTCAAGTACCTCGCGATGTAACCAAATGTAATGTATTCGTCCAGATGGATTAGGACGGGTCATTATATTATGGGACAAACTGTCGAATTTTATGCAAAGACATGATGGTTTTGGGGATATGAACGAAGTTACAGATGAATCGGAAAGAATGGGTGCCCATTTTATTCGCCGAGATGCCGAAAAGTTCAAGAATTTTATTGGTTCGCATGGTCTTGTTGACATGAGCCTAGGTGGTCGAAGATTTACATGGATTAATAAAACGACCACCAAAATGAGCCTATCGATAGAGTTCTCTTATCTCCGAATGTGTTAAATATCTTCTCCGATTTAAAACTCGTTACGTTACCTAAAGGATGGTCCAACCACTTACCATTGTTGGTACGTGGTGATAAAATCGATTTCGGCCCTATCCCTTTTAAGTGTTACAATTCATGGAATTTTGATAGTGATTTTGTCGAACTTATGAATAATGCAATTAATGAGATATTTTCAATCCATGACATGCATTTACACGACATGATGAAAAAACTCAAAGATGTTATTCGACCTTTGCCAAAACGAATCATGAAAATGGGAGACTAAACGCAACACGCTAATGGGCCAATTAGATGCTTTAGAGGCCCAGATCGAGAACTTAGATCCTACTGCCTCTGATGTTGAGCAACTTCGTCTTATTCATATCAATTTATCTCATGAACTTGATAAAATTGATCAATCCGATAACATAGACTTGTTGCAAAAATCTCGTATTAAATGGGATATAGAAGGAGACGAAAACTCAAAGTTCTTTCATTGTTTGTTAAAACAGAGACGTAAAACTCAAACGATAAATGGAATTAACTTTGAAGGTGAATGGATAACGAAACCGGACATCATTAAATCGGTGTTCTTTGATTTTTACAAATCAAAATTCGCAGCTCCTGATTCTCCTTTTATTCGGCCTGATCTCACTCCGACATCGATACTAGATGAAGAAGATAATTTACGTCTTCAGGTGGATGTTCTTGAAGAAATAATTCGTAACGCGGTTTGGGATTGTGGTAGTGATAAGGCTCCAGGCCCCGTTGGTTTTACTTTTGCTTTTGTGAAGAAATTTTGGCAACTTTTGAAATCCGAATTCGTGGCTTGTATTTCGAAAGCATTTCGTGAAGGGAGTATGCCCAAAGGAGCCGGTTCAACATTTATTACGTTAATCCTTAAGGTATCTAACCCGTCTTTTATTAAAGATTATAGGCATATTTCTCTTATTAGTGTCGTGTATAAGGTGATCACTAAAATCCTTACTTCAAGATTAGCCGTTGTGATTGATAAGATTATAGGTTGAGAACAATCCGCGTTTATTGCCGGGAGACAAATTTTCGATGGCCCTCTTATCCTTAATGAGGTAATGGGTTGGTACAGGAAAAAGAAATATAAGCTTATGATTTTTAAAATCGATTTTGAAAAGGCTTACGATTCGATTAGATGGGATTTTCTTGATTATATTTTAGATTTGTTAGGTTTCGGCCATCGTTGGAAATCATGGATCCATATGTGTTTAGTTTTGGCCCGGACGTCCGTTCTTATAAACGGGAGTCCTACTAAAGAGTTTAGAATCAAACGCGGTTTTAGATAAGGTGACCCATTGAGTCCTTTCCTATTTCTCATAATTATGGAAGGATTGAACCTTTGTTTTAAACGTGAGGTCGAACGTGGTAATTTATCAGGTGCTAAAGTGGGATCTCCTTCGGTCACTATTTCCCACCTTTTTTACGCCGATGACGCCATCATTATTTCCAAATGGAATCGTGATGAACTCAGTTGCATTATTAGAGTCCTTGATCGATTTCATGAGTGGTCTGGTTTATCGGTTAACATATCTAAATCTTCCTTATTCGGTGTTTGTGTATCCACCTCGGAAGTAGACGATTTTACATCTTTCACAGGTTGTTCTAAAGGTGTAGTACCTTTCACCTATCTTGGCTTACCAACGGGGGTTTCAATGAATCGTTTAGCTCATTGGAATACTCTTTTGGATAAGTTCAAGAAACAATTATCCGGTTGGAAGGCTAATCTTTTATCGATAGGTGGTCGCCTTACTCTAATTCGTTCTGTTCTTAACTCACTTGGCATTTACTACTTTTCGTTGTTTAAATGCCCGGATTCGATAGTTAATGACATAGAGAGTCTTCGATCGAATTTCTTTTGGGGCTCATGTAGTGATGCTAAAAAGATGCATTGGTTACGTTGGGATCAAGTCATTGCCCCAATGGATCAAGGTGGTCTAAACATTGGTAGCACATGTGCATTTAACTATGCATTACTCTTAAAGTGGATATGGCATTTCACCACGGATGTCGAATCACATTGGGGCTCGGTTATACGAGCTATATATGGGTCACAAGGAGGTCTTGATGGAATGTTTACCAATACTCCATCTATTTGGTTGACAATCGTTAAATTGTTTTAAAAAATCAAGAATGACTCACTTATTCCTCCAAACACGCTTCGTATTAAAGTGGGTAATGGTGAGTCCATAAAGTTTTGGAAAGACAATTGGATAGGTAATGGCCCGTTATGTTCGTTGTATGATCGTTTATTTCATTTAGACCCAAATCCCGATTGCAAGTTAGCGGACCGGTTTGTCAATGGCGCTTGGTTTTGGGATTAGTCTACACGCGATATTGGGGCAAGGAACGAGTCCTTACTGGTGCAGATCACGATTCTGTTGTCCACTTATCATCCTTCGCTCGAGTTGCAAGACAAATGGGTTTGGGATATCTCGGACGACGAGTCTTTCCACGTTAATTGTACCCGTTCTTGGTTCGATAGTGCCTTACTTCCGAACACGATTGTTAAGTTCAATTGGGTAAAACAAACTCCAAGGAAAGTTAACGTTTTCTTATGGCGAGTTGCTTGGAATAGATTACCTACACGACTCAATATTTCGGCCCGTGGGTTAGAGATTAATGCTATCTGGTGTCCCATTTGCATGTCCGGTATCGAATCTCTAGACCATGTCTTATTCGAATGTGAGTTGGCTACTTCTATTGGCGTCACTTAAACATTTGGATCAACGAAAATTTCATGCAAGACTTTGTTTCATGGTCGAATTGGTTTGATTGGTTTCAAAGTTGGCGAGCATCCGAGTCATCTAAGGTGAAGCTTTTTGCGATCGTAGCATCAAGTTTGTGGCTTCTATGGCACTTCCGAAACAACCTTCTTTTTGCATCTTCTAAAATGAAGAAAGATTGTTTATTTGATTCAATTCGTAATTTTTCTTTTAGTTGGATTAGAAATAGAGGAAAAATAGATATTTCTTGAAATTTTTGGCTAATTAAGCCGTTGTAAACTTTGTTATTTGCTTCCTAGCATCTTGTTAGGAAGTTTTCAATAATAAATTTTATTTTACTGGTCAAAAAAAATAAAAATAAACGAATATTAGATATTCACCTCCTTTTCACCCTAACATGTGTGATAATTACATACTCCGTATATACAAAGATGATGGTAGGGAATGGGAAGACACCGGGTATACAACTAAAATTTATACGGAGCATATTATTTTTGGCACAAGTTGCATAACTCTATTATTGCAAGGTATTACATGATCATTGATGTAATATAATCCAAAAGAAGTCAGTGTGTGTGTATATATATATATATATATATATATATATATATATATATATATATATATATATATATATATATATATATATATATATATATATATATATATATATAGTCTACTTGCACCATATACATACATATACATAGTAGAGAGATCAAATGAGAACTTTTTAGTGGGAGAACCCTGAGAACTCAAAAATACACTGAAATTCGAACAAAAGGGGTAAATTCGAGCAAAAAAGTGGGCGGATGAACAAAAAAAGGGAAATTTGAACAAAATAACGTGATATTCGAACAAAAAAAAAGGCGGGCGAACAAAAACGTAGATAGTCGAACAAAAAAATTGAAAGTCGAACAAAATGTGTTCTACATTTTTGATAGTCGAACAAAAAAAAAATGTAGAACACAGCGGTAGTCGAACAAAAAAACTGGTAGTCGAACAAAAATGTGTTCTACATTTTGGTAATTCGAACAAAAAAAACGTTCGTCCGTATTTTTTTTGTTCGACTACCGTGATTTTTGTTCGTCCGTCTCCCCTTTTTGCTCGTCTGTGCCTATTTTTGTTCGAATTTCAGTGTATTTTTGTGACGACCCATCCTTATCCCCCTGGACGAAGTCATCAACATTTGGTCCCATTACGATGATCGACTCCAAGTAATGTCCTTAAATTGAGCAAATGCACAGCGGAAGACTTAATTCGTACCTGAGAATAAACATGCTTTAAAGTGTCAACCAAAAGGTTGGTGAGTTCATAGGTTTATCATAACAATCATTTCAATATTTTAATAGACCACAAGATTTCATAATCATAAACATAATACACTCGCAAGTGTATGTAAAGCATTCTAAGTGGTTGAGCACCTGGTAACCGTACTTAACATTTAATCACGTCGCATATTCCCTTTATTATGAAATCTCACTACACCGTACCAAGTGTAGTCACCGAAACGAAGTACTGTGCAACCGTTGAATACTGGTCGTCCAGTCCGGTTGGGGTTGTCAGGCCCGATAGATCTATCAACAGGATTCGCGTTTACAATACCCATGTAAATAGTAGTTACCAAGCTACAGGGAAATATGCCAGTGGTACAACTCAACGTAGAATATATTTTTAAGTACTTGTGTCTATTTTGTAAACATTTATAAAAGCAGCGCATGTATTCTCAGCCCAAAAATATATATTGCAAAAGCAATTAAAAAGGGAGCAAATGAAACTCACCATACTGTATTTTGTAGTAAAAATACATATGACGTCATTGAACAAGTATAGGATTTGCCTTGGATTCACGAACCTATATCAGTTGCATATTTATTAACACATATCCCATTTAATCAACTATGTTTACTTGTATTTTATAATTTATTAAAATTAGTATCTTTAAATATAATTATACTTATAATAAATATATAATATATAGTTTAATTAAAGTTTTATCAATATAAGTAGTAATATATTAGTTAAAAAACATATTAGTATGTAATATTAGTTGTCTTGTAATATATTTTTATATAGATACATTTGTTTGTTAAAAATAATAATTATAATAATACAAAAAAATAATAATAATAGTAATGATAATAAAAATAACAGTACTTTTACTTAATAACAATACTAATAACGAAAATAATAATAATAATAATAATAATAATAATAATAATAATAATAATAATAATAATAATAGTAATAATAATAATAATAATAATAATAATAATAATAATAATAATAATAATAATAATAATAATAATAATAATAATAATAATAATAATAAATATTATAAAACTACCTTAAAGGCTTTCCTAAAAAGATTTGCCAAGGACGATGCTCGAACCCAAGACCTCTTGATTACCCATTTTAATCTGTTTTATTTTATTCTTCTTCACCAAAAATTCAATCGCTCACGTTCATTGTTTTCATCATAAACTGTTACCATACATTAATGGATCCTCATCATCATTTACTAGTATTTGATGTCACCCAAATCATCATCATCATTATCATAATTAAGTATTATTCGAATATCATTCGAACGTCGTCATTACTATTTATCATCTAATAACTCATCATCTTATCGTATATCGTTTACATTTTTATGTTTCCTCATCAACCAAACTTGCTACCATTTTCGTTTGTCATTACTTGACTATCATAATTCGATCATTATCATCTTAAGCTATCTTGTTATAATTTATTACTTCCACAGCTCGTCAAAACTATTTCATTAGTAAGCCTAGTTCCTCGGTCTAATAACATAAATAATTATGGTCCAATGTTTCAAGTCATTCTAGAATTTAAATGGCCCAACATCCCTTCGGCCCAACTTAATTATCATTTCACGGTCCAAGATTTTTGTCAGTCCAATATGGAAATTGAATTAGTAACGAAAGGTAGCATCTTATGTGGGGTTTTCGGTGTTCAAAAGAAACAGACAAGCAGCAGGAAATATCGTGACCCTCTAAATCATTTTCCATCTAATTTATTAATGTATCACTTTCAAGACAACCAATTCTTTGTCTGCCACTTCTTAATCAATCCATTAATCAATTCAAAAGTGCCTTTCCTAATTTGTTTACTATAACCCAAAAGTTTGTCCATAAGTATAATATCACTTAAATGGACAAGATAGCATGCAACGGTCATAGCATTCGTTGGAGCATGAAACAAAAGGATTTGCAGCCCATACGTTGACTATACAAACAGGAAATATAGGAGAAGTTTTTGTGGGTTTCATGAAGGGTATTATAGTGGTTTAAAACAGAAACAATGAGTATGTAAAAGCAGCTCATGGTGATACATACGTGGTGTGTGGTTTTGGTTTTATCGACAGAAACAGAAATAGAAATGGGTGGTGATGGCGGTTTGTTTACGATGACATAGACGACGGTTTTAAAATGATGAAGAAAGGTGGTCTCATGAGTTGTGGTGTTCAAGTTGATCCGAGAACCATAAAAGCTGTAGTAGTTTGTTTTGGTGATGTTTGTGGTGATCTTAACGTGAACAAAACAGAAAAAAAAAATGGCGGTTGTTGTTGATGAGATTTTATGGCGATGATGGATTTAATAGTCGTTTGTCATTTGAAACAGAAAAATAGTGAGAGAGATAGATAGGTGTTTGGTGATGGTTTGAAGTTGAGATGGGGGTCGTAAAGGTTGTGTATTGTTTGTGACGATGATGATGATTAGGGTCGATGTTTGTCATAACCCGTCCTTAACCATAAGAACGTGTTAGATAACGTATGATTTCATTGCGAGGTATTGACCTCTATATGCGACATTTTTAAAAGAGAAACTGCATATATTATACATTACAAACCATAACCATTATTTTTGTTACAAGCTTTAGACAATAAAAAGATGATTATCGTTTAGCGATAATCTTCGACTTACAAACTTTACATATAATGATAACAACACGATTTCGAGCATATTTTACAACACAAATCCTTGGGTATGCAGTTTTATTTTTGACACAAATATGCGTACGCAAGATCCTGCTCAAATTCAACATAATGCAGCGGAAACTTCTAATTATCACCTGAGAATAAACATGTTTAAAACGTCAACATAAAGTTGGTGAGATATAGGTTTAGTGCCAGCAGCAATATATATATAGACCACAAGATTTCGTATATAAACAGTTTAATAAAAATATTCTAAGTGGTTGAGCACTTGGTAACCATACTTAACATTTAATCACGTCGCATATTCCCTTTATTATGAAATCTTACTACACCGTACCAAGTGTAGTCACGAAACGAAGTACTGTGCAACCGTTGAATACTGGTCGTCCAGTTCGGTTGGGGTTGTCAGGCCCGATAGATCTATCAACAGGATTCGCGTTTACAATACCGCTGTAAATAACAGTTACCAAGCTACAGGGAAGTATGCCAGTGGTACAACTCAACGTAGAATATATTTTTCAGTTACTTGTGTCCATAACGTAAAACATAAAATACATGTATTCTCATCCCGAAATATTTAGAGTTTAAAAGTGGGACTATATACTCACTTTCGTCTTGAAGATATATATATAATTTGACTTGGTCTCCGGTTGATATCACGAACCTATCCATATATAATATATCAATACCTTTTCTTTTTAAACAAACGTCACATATATATACTTGTTATACTTTTAATACTTTGAATAATTCCTTAGTCCGTAGTTAGCAGTTCGTTGTTAGTAATTCAATTTTAATGGTTCATTTTTAGATGTTTAATATACCCGCAATGAAATAAATAAAACCCCCAACGAAATAAATAAAACCTCATCGTATATGTATTGGTCGAGATTAATCTTGACCCACGGTACCGGTGTTGTCAAATGACGTGTTGCGTACATAAAGTACCGGTGTTGTCAAATGACGTGTTGCGTACAATCATGGGATCTTATGATTAATCTTCTCGTGTTGTTTACGGGTGATCCTGAACCATATAAAATTGAATTATAAGTACATATATATAAAATATCATGTTAACTTAAAAAGATGTGATTTATTTAATTTTTCCCAATTATTTTCGTGGCTAAACTAGTCTTGGATATCCGATTTTGTTTCGGTCATAGTTTCTTCGTTACAACTCCGTTTTCGTTGATTCAACTTGCCATCTCCTTGGATCGAGTCCCTCTTTAAGACTATGAACTGTAAATACCTTAGTTTGTATTCAAAATCACACGGCATAGGTCAAACTTTAGTGAAACTTATGAAGTTAATCATTTTCCATCATGTAAACAACCTTAAATGATTATTTTTCTAAAAATACTTATACTTTGAGTTAAATCATGAAATTTTTATGTGTTATCATATTCATAGTAAAAATCATTTTTCCAGAAAATAAACCTCCAATTCAAAGTTTAAGATGGTTTTTAATTATCCAACCCAAAACAGCCCCCGGTTACACTCCGACGTCATAAAAACAATTTTTAAGGTGTTCTTTGAAAAACCAAGTTATACCTTGTTAAATTAGCATATATTTAAGTTATATTACAGGTCTTGAAGTATTTTAAAAGTTAAGTTAGAAGGATCTATTTAGTTTGCAAACAAGTTTGAAAACATTCAAACTATGTTCTTGTTGTTAAAATTGTATACCACAAAATATGATAGCTATATATATATGAATCGAATAAGGTTATGAACATAGATACTACCTCAAGTTCCTTGGACAAGGTTTCTGTAAAAGAGGAGTAAGAACCTAGAACCAAAAGGGTGATGGAATTGGATGAAAGATTGGAAGTAAGTTTGTGTTCTTGGAAGGATTTCTTGAAGTGTTTTTGTAAGGTTTTCTTATGAGATTTAAGTGTTGTTTTTGAAGCTAAATGATGGAGAAAATGCTTGGAGATGATCAAGTATGAAGTTAAGAGTATTTTGAGAGAGAAATGGAAGTGTAAGTATGAGAAAATGGGGTGAAGAAATGGTGTGCATGCATAAAAACGTTTTTAGGTTATAAAGGAAAAAAAAGATACCTAACTTTGTTTTCTTGCTAAATAATTCATGCTACTTGACAAATGGTTGGTTCCACATGTTTCTTAATCATTTAAGGCTGCTAAGGAGCAGATTTTTATTGGTATATACCAATAGTAAATACATCTAGAAGCTGCGTATGATACGGGTACATATACCCTAGGTATACGTATAGAAATCTTTGAGAAAACGGAACGAGGATTCAAATATAGCTATCTTTTGTAAATATACTTATATTGTTTTATGTATTTAAGTCTTTAAAAGTGATTAAATACATTACTTATACGATATATGTATAAACATTATAGGTCATAAGTATTTAAGTCAAATAACGTTACGTATGGTTATCGTTTTGAAAACTTAAGTTAGTAGTTTCAAAATATACTTATAACTTATTGTTATTAATACAAAATGAGATATTAAAACATTCTTAGGTCATGTTAAATATGTATATATACATATATATACACCAACGTATAATTATCATATATTGTATAGTTCGTGATATCATCGGTCAAACTAGACGGTCAAACGTTGTGTAAAACTCTTTTCGAAAAACATAAGTCTCGACAATTTGGATTGCTTATCATGTTGGTAAGGTTTAATTTATGTAAATATTAATCTTATAAGTATAGAACGATCGAAAAAGTGCGGGTCGTTACATTACCTCCCCGTTAAATAAATTTCGTCCCGAAATTTTAAAATTGTACCTATTTTGCGTCATCGAGAAACAAGTGTGGATACTTTTGTTTCATCTGATCCTCCCGTTCCCACGTAAACTCGGGACCTCTTCGAGCATTCCAACGAACCTTAACGATCGGTATGTTGCTCTGCTTGAGCTGTTTAACTTCACGGTCCATGATTTCGATTGGTTCTTCGACGAATTGTAGTTTCTCGTCGACATGGATTTCTTCAAGAGGAATGGTGAGGTCTTCCTTTGCAAGACACTTCTTAAGGTTCGAGACGTGAAAGGTATTATGTACTCCGGCGAGTTGTTGCGGTAACTCGAGTCGATAAGCTACCGGTCCAATGCGTTCGATGATCTTGAACGGGCCTACATATCTTGGGTTCAGTTTACCCCTTTTTCCAAAACGTATCACACCTTTCCAAGGTGACACCTTTAGCATAACCATGTCACCGATCTGAAACTCTAATGGTTTCCTTCGGACATCGGCGTAGCTCTTTTGGCGACTACGGGCTGTTTTCAATCTCTCCTTGATTTGTACTATCTTCTCAGTCGTTTCGTGTATGATCTCGGGACCAGTTAAATGTCGATCTCCTACTTCATTCCAACAGATAGGAGATCTACACTTCCTTCCATACAATGCTTCGAATGGTGCAGCTTTAATGCTCGCATGATAACTATTATTATACGAGAATTCTGCTAACGGTAAATACTTATCCCATCCGTTTCCAAAATCGATCACACATGCCCTGAGCATGTCTTCAAGAGTCTGAATTGTTCTTTCACTCTACCCGTCGGTTTGCGGATGATACGCGGTACTCATATCCAAACGAGTTCCTAGGGCCTCCTGTAGTGATTGCCAGAACTTTGATGTAAATCTACTATCACGATCGGATATAATGGAAATAGGTATTCCATGCCTTGAAACAACTTCCTTTATATACAATCGTAATAGTTTCTCCATTCTATCCGTTTCCTTTATAGGCAAGAAGTGTGCAGACTTGGTGAGACGATCAACAATCACCCAAATTGAAATGTCCCGTTCTTATTGATTAAAAACGTTCCATATTAATTGATTTCGTTGCGAGGTTTTGACCTCTATATGAGACGTTTTTCAAAGACTGCATTCATTTTTAAAACAAACCATAACCTTTATTTCATAAATAAAGGTTTAAAAAGCTTTACGTAGATTATCAAATAATGATAATCTAAAATATCCTGTTTACACACGACCATTACATAATGGTTTACAATACAAATATGTTACATCGAAATCAGTTTCTTGAATGCAGTTTTTACACAATATCATACAAACATGGACTCCAAATCTTGTCCTTATTTTAGTATGCAACAGCGGAAGCTCTTAATATTCACCTGAGAATAAACATGCTTTAAACGTCAACAAAAATGTTGGTGAGTTATAGGTTTAACCTATATATATCAAATCGTAACAATAGACCACAAGATTTCATATTTCAATACACATCCCATACATAGAGATAAAAATCATTCATATGGTGAACACCTGGTAACCGACAATAACACGATGCATATATAAGAATATCCCCATCATTCCGGGACACCCTTCGGATATGATATAAATTTCGAAGTACTAAAGCATCCGGTACTTTGGATGGGGTTTGTTAGGCCCAATAGATCTATCTTTAGGATTCACGTCAATTAGGGTGTCTGTTCCCTAATTCTTAGATTACCAGACTTAATAAAAAGGGGCATATTCGATTTCGATAATTCAACCATAGAATGTAGTTTCACGTACTTGTGTCTATTTTGTAAATCATTTATAAAACCTGCATGTATTCTCATCCCAAAAATATTAGATTTTAAAAGTGGGACTATAACTCACTTTCACGGATTTTTACTTCGTCGGGAAGTAAGACTTGGCCACTGGTTGATTCACGAACCTATAACAATATATACATATATATCAAAGTATGTTCAAAATATATTTACAACACTTTTAATATATTTTGATGTTTTAAGTTTATTAAGTCAGCTGTCCTCGTTAGTAACCTACAACTAGTTGTCCACAGTTAGATGTACAAAAATAAATCGATAAATATTATCTTGAATCAATCCACGACCCAGTGTATACGTATCTCAGTATTGATCACAACTCAAACTATATATATTTTGGAATCAACCTCAACCCTGTATAGCTAACTCCAACATTCACATATAGAGTGTCTATGGTTGTTCCGAAATATATATAGATGTGTCGACATGATAGGTCGAAACATTGTATACGTGTCTATGGTATCTCAAGATTACATAATATATAATACAAGTTGATTAAGTTATGGTTGGAATAGATTTGTTACCAATTTTCACGTAGCTAAAATGAGAAAAATTATCCAATCTTGTTTTACCCATAACTTCTTCATTTTAAATCCGTTTTGAGTGAATCAAATTGCTATGGTTTCATATTGAACTCTATTTTATGAATCTAAACAAAAAAAGTATAGGTTTCTAGTTGGAAAAATAAGTTACAAGTCGTTTTTGTAAAGGTAGTCATTTCAGTCGAAAGAACGACGTCTAGATGACCATTTTAGAAAACATACTTCCACTTTGAGTTTAACCATAATTTTTGGATATAGTTTCATGTTCATAATAAAAATCATTTTCTCAGAATAACAACTTTTAAATGAAAGTTTATCATAGTTTTTAATTAACTAACCCAAAACAGCCCGCGGTGTTACTACGACGGCGTAAATCCGGTTTTACGGTGTTTTTCGTGTTTCCAGGTTTTAAATCATTAAGTTAGCATATCATATAGATATTGAACATGTGTTTAGTTGATTTTAAAAGTCAAGTTAGAAGGATTAACTTTTGTTTGCGAACAAGTTTAGAATTAACTAAACTATGTTCTAGTGATTACAAGTTTAAACCTTCGAATAAGATAGCTTTATATGTATGAATCGAATGATGTTATGAACATCATTACTACCTTAAGTTCCTTGGATGAACCTACTGGAAAAGAGAAAAATGGATCTAGCTTCAATGGATCCTTGGATGGCTCAAAGTTCTTGAAGCAAAATCATGACACGAAAACAAGTTCAAGTAAGATCATCACTTGAAATAAGATTGTTATAGTTATAGAAATTGAACCAAAGTTTGAATATGATTATTACCTTGTATTAGAATGATAACCTACTGTAAGAAACAAAGATTTCTTGAGGTTGGATGATCACCTTACAAGATTGGAAGTGAGCTAGCAAACTTGAAAGTATTCTTGATTTTATGAAACTAGAACTTTTGGAATTTATGAAGAACACTTAGAACTTGAAGATAGAACTTGAGAGAGTTCAATTAGATGAAGAAAATTGAAGAATTAAAGTGTTTGTAGGTGTTTTTGGTCGTTGGTGTATGGATTAGATATAAAGGATATGTAATTTTGTTTTCATGTAAATAAGTCATGAATGATTACTCATATTTTTGTAATCTTATGAGATATTTCATGCTAGTTGCCAAATGATGGTTCCCACATGTGTTAGGTGACTCAAATGGGCTGCTAAGAGCTGATCATTGGAGTGTATATACTAATAGTACATACATCTAAAAGCTGTGTATTGTACGAGTACGAATACGGGTGCATACGAGTAGAATTGTTGATGAAACTGAACGAGAATGTAATTGTAAGCATTTTTGTTAAGTAGAAGTATTTTGATAAGTGTATTGAAATCTTTCAAAAGTGTATAAATACATATTAAAACACTACATGTATATACATTTTAACTGAGTCGTTAAGTCATCGTTAGTCGTTACATGTAAATGTTGTTTTGAAACCTTTAGGTTAACGATCTTGTTAAATGTTGTTAACCCAATGTTTATAATATCAAAAGAGATTTTAAATTATTATATTATCATGATATTATGATGTACGAATATCTCTTAATATGATATATATACATTAAATGTCGTTACAACGATAATCGTTACATATATGTCTCGTTTCAAAATCATTAAGTTAGTAGTCTTGTTTTTACATATGTAGTTCATTGTTAATATACTTAATGATATGTTTAATTATCCTAATATAATGTTAACTATATATATAACCATATATATGTCATCATATAGTTTTTACAAGTTTTAACGTTCGTGAATCACCGGTCAACTTGGGTGGTCAATTGTCTATATGAAACCTATTTCAATTAATCAAGTCTTAACAAGTCTGATTGCTTAACATGTTGGAAAAATTTAATCATGTAAATATCACTCTCAATTAATATATATAAACATGGAAAAGTTCGGGTCACTACAGTACCTACCCGTTAAATAAATTTCGTCCCGAAATTTTAAGCTGTTGAAGGTGTTGACGAATCTTCTGGAAATAGATGCGGGTATTTCTTCTTCATCTGATCTTCACGCTCCCAGGTGAACTCGGGTCCTCTACGAGCATTCCATCGAACCTTAACAATTGGTATCTTGTTTTGCTTAAGTCTTTTAACCTCACGATCCATTATTTCGACGGGTTCTTCGATGAATTGGAGTTTTTCGTTGATTTGGATTTCATCTAACGGAATAGTGAGATCTTCTTTAGCAAAACATTTCTTCAAATTCGAGACGTGGAAAGTGTTATGTACAGCCGCGAGTTGTTGAGGTAACTCAAGTCGGTAAGCTACTGGTCCGACACGATCAATAATCTTGAATGGTCCAATATACCTTGGATTTAATTTCCCTCGTTTACCAAATCGAACAACGCCTTTCCAAGGTGAAACTTTAAGCATGACCATCTCTCCAATTTCAAATTCTATATCTTTTCTTTTAATGTCAGCGTAGCTCTTTTGTCGACTTTGGGCGGTTTTCAACCGTTGTTGAATTTGGATGATCTTCTCGGTAGTTTCTTGTATAATCTCCGGACCCGTAATCTGTCTATCCCCCACCTCACTCCAACAAATCGGAGACCTGCACTTTCTACCATAAAGTGCTTCAAACGGCGCCATCTCAATGCTTGAATGGTAGCTGTTGTTGTAGGAAAATTCTGCTAACGGTAGATGTCGATCCCAACTGTTTCCGAAATCAATAACACATGCTCGTAGCATGTCTTCAAGCGTTTGTATCGTCCTTTCGCTCTGCCCATCAGTTTGTGGATGATAGGCAGTACTCATGTCTAGACGAGTTCCTAATGCTTGCTGTAATGTCTGCCAGAATCTTGAAATAAATCTGCCATCCCTATCAGAGATAATAGAGATTGGTATTCCATGTCTGGAGACGACTTCCTTCAAATACAGTCGTGCTAACTTCTCCATCTTGTCATCTTCTCTTATTGGTAGGAAGTGTGCTGATTTGGTGAGACGATCAACTATTACCCAAATAGTATCAAAACCACTTGCAGTCCTTGGCAATTTAGTGATGAAATCCATGGTAATGTTTTCCCATTTCCATTCCGGGATTTCGGGTTGTTGAAGTAGACCTGATGGTTTCTGATGCTCAGCTTTGACCTTAGAACACGTCAAACATTCTCCTACGTATTTAGCAACATCGGCTTTCATACCCGGCCACCAAAAATGTTTCTTGAGATCCTTGTACATCTTCCCCGTTCCAGGATGTATTGAGTATCTGGTTTTATGAGCTTCTCTAAGTACCATTTCTCTCATATCTCCAAATTTTGGTACCCAAATCCTTTCAGCCCTATACCGGGTTCCGTCTTCCCGAATATTAAGATGCTTCTCCGATCCTTTGGGTATTTCATCCTTTAAATTTCCCTCTTTTAAAACTCCTTGTTGCGCCTCCTTTATTTGAGTAGTAATGTTATTATGAATCATTATATTCATAGATTTTACTCGAATGGGTTCTCTATCCTTCCTGCTCAAGGCATCGGCTACCACATTTGCCTTCCCCGGGTGGTAACGAATCTCAAAATCGTAATCATTCAATAATTCAATCCACCTACGCTGCCTCATATTCAGTTGTTTCTGATTAAATATGTGTTGAAGACTTTTGTGGTCGGTATATATAATACTTTTGACCCCATATAAGTAGTGCCTCCAAGTCTTTAATGCAAAAACAACCGCGCCTAATTCCAAATCATGCGTCGTATAATTTTGTTCGTGAATCTTCAATTGTCTAGACGCATAAGCAATCACCTTCGTTCGTTGCATTAATACACAACCGAGACCTTGCTTTGATGCGTCACAATAAATCACAAAATCATCATTCCCTTCAGGCAATGACAATATAGGTGCCGTAGTTAGCTTTTTCTTCAATAACTGAAACGCTTTCTCTTGTTCATCATTCCATTCAAATTTCTTCCCTTTATGCGTTAATGCAGTCAAGGGTTTTGCTATTCTGGAAAAGTCTTGGATGAACCTTCTGTAGTAACCAGCTAGTCCTAAAAACTGGCGTATGTGTTTCGGAGTTTTCGGGGTTTCCCACTTTTCAACAGTTTCTATCTTTGCCGGATCCACCTTAATACCTTCTTTGTTCACTATGTGACCGAGGAATTGAACTTCTTCCAACCAAAATGCACACTTTGAAAACTTAGCGTACAATTCTTCCTTCCTCAATACTTCTAACACCTTTCTCAAATGTTCACCGTGTTCTTGGTCATTCTTTGAGTAAATAAGTATGTCATCAATGAAAACAATGACAAACTTGTCAAGGTATGGTCCACACACTCGGTTCATAAGGTCCATGAACACAGCTGGTGCATTAGTTAAACCAAACGGCATGACCATAAACTCGTAATGACCGTAACGTGTTCTGAAAGCAGTCTTTGGAATATCATCTTCTTTCACCCGCATTTGATGATACCCGGAACGTAAGTCAATCTTTGAATAAACAGACGAGCCTTGTAGTTGATCAAATAAGTCGTCGAATCTCGGTAGTGGGTAGCGGTTCTTGATGGTAAGTTTGTTCAACTCTCGGTAGTCGATACACAACCTGAATGTACCATCTTTCTTCTTGACAAACAAAACAGGAGCTCCCCACGGTGATGTGCTTGGTCGAATGAAACCACGCTCTAAAAGTTCTTGTAATTGGCTTTGCAGTTCTTTCATCTCGCTGGGTGCAAGTCTGTAAGGAGCACGAGCTATTGGTGCAGCTCCTGGTACAAGATCTATTTGAAATTCAACGGATCGATGTGGGGGTAATCCCGGTAATTCTTTCGGAAATACATCGGGAAATTCTTTTGCGACAGGAACATCATTGATGCTCTTTTCTTCAGTTTGTACTTTCTCGACGTGTGCTAGAACAGCATAGCAACCTTTTCTTATTAGTTTTTTGTGCCTTCAAATTACTAATAAGATGTAGCTTCGTGTTGCCCTTTTCTCCGTACACCATTAAGGGTTTTCCTTTTTCTCGTATAATGCGAATTGCATTTTTGTAACAAACGATCTCTGCTTTCACTTCTTTCAACCAGTCCATACCGATTATCACATCAAAACTCCCTAACTCTACTGGTATCAAATCAATCTTAAATGTTTCGCTAACCAGTTTAATTTCTCGATTCCGACATATATTATCTGCTGAAATTAATTTACCATTTGCTAATTCGAGTAAAAATTTATTATCCAAAGGCGTCAATGGACAACTTAATTTAGCACAAAAATCTCTACTCATATAGCTTCTATCCGCACCCGAATCAAATAAAACGTAAGCAGATTTATTGTCAATAAGAAACGTACCCGTAACAAGCTCCGGGTCTTCCTGTGCCTCTGCCGCATTAATATTGAAAACTCTTCCACGGCCTTGTCCATTCGTGTTCTCCTGGTTCGGGCAATTTCTAATAATGTGGCCCGGTTTTCCACATTTATAACAAACTACATTGGCATAACTTGCTCCGACACTACTTGCTCCGCCATTACTCGTTCCGACACTATTTGTTCCTTTCGTTCTATTAACCCCTGGTCCGTAGACCTCACACTTCGCCGCGCTATGACCATTTCTTTTACACTTGTTGCAAAATTTGGTGCAGAACCCCGAGTGATTCTTTTCACACCTTTGGCATAGCTGCTTCTGATTGTTGTTGTTGTTGCGGTTATTATTGTTGTTGGGATGATTGTTGTAGTTGCTGTTGTTGTTGTTGTTGTTGTTGTTGGGCCGTTTGTTGTAGTTGCGATTGATGTTGCGATTGTTGGGATAATTGTTGCGATTATTGTTGTAATTGCTGTTGTTGTTGTATTGGTGATTCTTATCACCGTTTTCCTCCCACTTTCTTTTGACTTGCTTCACATTGGCCTCTTCAGCAGTCTGTTCTTTAATTCTTTCTTCAATCTGGTTCACTAGTTTGTGAGCCATTCTACATGCCTGTTGTATGGAGGCGGGCTCGTGTGAACTTATATCTTCTTGGATTCTTTCCGGTAATCCTTTCACAAACGCGTCGATCTTCTCTTCCTCATCTTCGAACGCTCCCGGACATAATAGGCACAATTCTGTGAATCGTCTTTCGTACGTGGTAATATCAAATCCTTGGGTTCGTAACCCTCTAAGTTCTGTCTTGAGCTTATTGACCTCGGTTCTGGGACGGTACTTCTCGTTCATCAAGTGCTTGAATGCTGACCACGGTAGTGCGTACGCATCATCTTGTCCCACTTGCTCTAGATAGGTATTCCACCATGTTAACGCAGAACCTGTGAAGGTATGCGTAGCGTACTTCACTTTGTCCTCTTCAGTACACTTACTTATGGCAAACACCGATTCAACCTTCTCGGTCCACCGTTTCAATCCGATCGGTCCTTCGGTTCCATCAAATTCCAAAGGTTTGCAGGCAGTGAATTCTTTGTAGGTGCATCCTACACGATTTCCTGTACTGCTAGATCCAAGGTTATTGTTGGTATGTAGCGCAGCCTGTACTGCGGCTATGTTTGAAGCTAGAAAAGTACGGAATTCCTTTTCATTCATATTCACGGTGTGTCGAGTAGTCGGTGCCATTTCCTTCAAAATAGTTAAATGGAACAAGTTAATCATACAGAATATTAAGAGTAGTTAATAGTATTTCGTAGCATAATATGAACTCATTTATAAAAGCTTTTTCTTCATATTAGCGTTTTATAAGTTTAAATTCGGGTAGTACCTACCCGTTAAGTTCATACTTAGTAGCTAATATACAATTCAACTACTACAATTCTATATGAAAAACTGATTATAATAATATTTCGCGTTCAAACTTTTATACAATATTTTACAAACTTACAATGCCGCTTATTTTACATAAAGCATGAAATATAGCACACAATAACTTTGATACAAGATAGTTGTGAAGATAATTCTAGCTAGTACACAAGTCGTTCAGCAAAGGCAATAAAGACACGTAATTCATACGTCCAGAAACAAGTCATGCATTCTGGTTTTACTAGGACTACTTCCCATCCTTGGTCTTGTTCAACATAACCGTTATGGCCGTTGATAAGACAGCGTGTTGTAACGTCGTCAAAGGGACGAGGGTTACGTAATGACCAACAGTCCCGTAATAATCTAAAAACCTCATTTCTTACCCCAATTACCGACTCCGTCACTTGTGGAAATGTTTTGTTTAATAGTTGTAGCCCGATGTTCTTGTTCTCACTTTGGTGAGAAGCAAACATTACTAATCCGTAAGCATAACATGCTTCTTTATGTTGCATGTTAGCCACTTTTTCTAAATCACGAAGTCCAATATTCGGATATATTGAGTCAAAATAATTTCTTAACCCGTTACGTAAAATAGCATTTGGGTTCCCCGCAATATATGCGTCAAAGTAAACACATCGTAACTTATGGGTTTCCCAATGTGATATCCCCCATCTTTCAAACGAAAGTCTCTTATAAACCAAGACATTCTTGGAATGTTCTTCGAATGTCTTACAAACTGATCTCGCCTTAAATAGTTGTGCCGAGGAATTCTGGCCGACTCTAGACAAGATTTCATCAATCATGTCTCCGGGTAGGTCTCTTAAAATATTGGGTTGTCTATCCATTTTGTGTTTTTAAACTGTAAAATAGACAAGAGTTAGATTCATAAAAAAAATACTTATTAATACAAGCAATTTTTACATATATCATAAAGCATAAGAACACTATATTACATATATTACACCACACGAATACAACTATCTTATTCCGACTCGCTCGTTTCTTCTTCTTCAGTTTTGGTTCGTTTTGCCAAGTTTCTAGGGATATATGATGTTCCCCTAATACGAGCCGTCGTTGTCCACATTGGTTTAGAAAAACCTGGTGGTTTAGAGGTTCCCGGGTCATTGTTACAACTTAAGGACTTCGGGCGTTGACGATACATATAAAGTTCATCGGGGTTGGAATTAGATTTCTCTATTTTTATGCCCTTTCCCTTATTATTTTCTTTTGCCTTTTTAAATTCAGTTGGGGTAATTTCTATAACATCATCGGAATTCTCGTCGGAATCCGATTCATCGGAGAATTGGTAATCCTCCCAATATTTTGCTTCCTTGGCGGAAACACCATTGACCATAATTAACCTTGGTCGGTTGGTTGAGGATTTTCTTTTACTTAACCATTTTATTATTTCCCCCACCGGTTCTATTTCTTCATCTGGTTCCTCCTCTTCCGGTTCTGATTCTTCTTCCGGTTCCGACTCTTCTTCCGGTTCATCTTCGGGAACTTGTGAATCAGTCCACGAATCATTCCAATTTACATTTGACTCATCATTATTATTAGGTGAGTCAATGGGACTTGTTCTAGAGGTAGACATCTATCACATAATATCAAACACGTTAAGAGATTAATATATCACATAATATTCATATGTTAAAAATATATAGTTTCCAACAAAAATGTTAAGTAATCATTTTTAAAGAAAACACGGTCGAAGTCCAGACTCACTAATGCATCCTAACAAACTCGATAAGACACACTAATGCAAATTTTCTGGTTCTCTAAGACCAACGCTCGGATACCAACTGAAATGTCCCGTTCTTATTGATTAAAAACGTTCCATATTAATTGATTTCGTTGCGAGGTTTTGACCTCTATATGAGACGTTTTTCAAAGACTGCATTCATTTTTAAAACAAACCATAACCTTTATTTCATAAATAAAGGTTTAAAAAGCTTTACGTAGATTATCAAATAATGATAATCTAAAATATCCTGTTTACACACGACCATTACATAATGGTTTACAATACAAATATGTTACATCGAAATCAGTTTCTTGAATGCAGTTTTTACACAATATCATACAAACATGGACTCCAAATCTTGTCCTTATTTTAGTATGCAACAGCGGAAGCTCTTAATATTCACCTGAGAATAAACATGCTTTAAACGTCAACAAAAATGTTGGTGAGTTATAGGTTTAACCTATATATATCAAATCGTAACAATAGACCACAAGATTTCATATTTCAATACACATCCCATACATAGAGATAAAAATCATTCATATGGTGAACACCTGGTAACCGACAATAACACGATGCATATATAAGAATATCCCCATCATTCCGGGACACCCTTCGGATATGATATAAATTTCGAAGTACTAAAGCATCCGGTACTTTGGATGGGGTTTGTTAGGCCCAATAGATCTATCTTTAGGATTCGCGTCAATTAGGGTGTCTGTTCCCTAATTCTTTGATTACCAGACTTAATAAAAAGGGGCATATTCGATTTCGATAATTCAACCATAGAATGTAGTTTCACGTACTTGTGTCTATTTTGTAAATCATTTATAAAACCTGCATGTATTCTCATCCCAAAAATATTAGATTTTAAAAGTGGGACTATAACTCACTTTCACGGATTTTTACTTCGTCGGGAAGTAAGACTTGGCCACTGGTTGATTCACGAACCTATAACAATATATACATATATATCAAAGTATGTTCAAAATATATTTATAACACTTTTAATATATTTTGATGTTTTAAGTTTATTAAGTCAGCTGTCCTCGTTAGTAACCTACAACTAGTTGTCCACAGTTAGATGTACAGAAATAAATCGATAAATATTATCTTGAATCAATCCACGACCCAGTGTATACGTATCTCAGTATTGATCACAACTCAAACTATATATATTTTGGAATCAACCTCAACCCTGTATAGCTAACTCCAACATTCACATATAGAGTGTCTATGGTTGTTCCGAAATATATATAGATGTGTCGACATGATAGGTCGAAACATTGTATACGTGTCTATGGTATCTCAAGATTACATAATATATAATACAAGTTGATTAAGTTATGGTTGGAATAGATTTGTTACCAATTTTCACGTAGCTAAAATGAGAAAAATTATCCAATCTTGTTTTACCCATAACTTCTTCATTTTAAATCCGTTTTGAGTGAATCAAATTGCTATGGTTTCATATTGAACTCTATTTTATGAATCTAAACAAAAAAAGTATAGGTTTCTAGTTGGAAAAATAAGTTACAAGTCGTTTTTGTAAAGGTAGTCATTTCAGTCGAAAGAACGACGTCTAGATGACCATTTTAGAAAACATACTTCCACTTTGAGTTTAACCATAATTTTTGGATATAGTTTCATGTTCATAATAAAAATTATTTTCTCAGAATAACAACTTTTAAATCAAAGTTTATCATAGTTTTTAATTAACTAACCCAAAACAGCCCGCGGTGTTACTACGACGGCGTAAATCCGGTTTTACGGTGTTTTTCGTGTTTCCAGGTTTTAAATCATTAAGTTAGCATATCATATAGATATAGAACATGTGTTTAGTTGATTTTAAAAGTCAAGTTAGAAGGATTAACTTTTGTTTGCGAACAAGTTTAGAATTAACTAAACTATGTTCTAGTGATTACAAGTTTAAACCTTCGAATAAGATAGCTTTATATGTATGAATCGAATGATGTTATGAACATCATTACTACCTTAAGTTCCTTGGATGAACCTACTGGAAAAGAGAAAAATGGATCTAGCTTCAATGGATCCTTGGATGGCTCAAAGTTCTTGAAGCAAAATCATGACACGAAAACAAGTTCAAGTAAGATCATCACTTGAAATAAGATTGTTATAGTTATAGAAATTGAACCAAAGTTTGAATATGATTATTACCTTGTATTAGAATGATAACCTACTGTAAGAAACAAAGATTTCTTGAGGTTGGATGATCACCTTACAAGATTGGAAGTGAGCTAGCAAACTTGAAAGTATTCTTGATTTTATGAAACTAGAACTTTTGGAATTTATGAAGAACACTTAGAACTTGAAGATAGAACTTGAGAGAGTTCAATTAGATGAAGAAAATTGAAGAATGAAAGTGTTTGTAGGTGTTTTTGGTCGTTGGTGTATGGATTAGATATAAAGGATATGTAATTTTGTTTTCATGTAAATAAGTCATGAATGATTACTAATATTTTTGTAATCTTATGAGATATTTCATGCTAGTTGCCAAATGATGGTTCCCACATGTGTTAGGTGACTCACATGGGCTGCTAAGAGCTGATCATTGGAGTGTATATACCAATAGTACATACATCTAAAAGCTGTGTATTGTACGAGTACGAATACGGGTGCATACGAGTAGAATTGTTGATGAAACTGAACGAGAATGTAATTGTAAGCATTTTTGTTAAGTAGAAGTATTTTGATAAGTGTATTGAAGTCTTTCAAAAGTGTATAAATACATATTAAAACACTACATGTATATACATTTTAACTGAGTCGTTAAGTCATCGTTAGTCGTTACATGTAAATGTTGTTTTGAAACCTTTAGGTTAACGATCTTGTTAAATGTTGTTAACCCAATGTTTATAATATCAAAAGAGATTTTAAATTATTATATTATCATGATATTATGATGTACGAATATCTCTTAATATGATATATATACATTAAATGTCGTTACAACGATAATCGTTACATATATGTCTCGTTTCAAAATCATTAAGTTAGTAGTCTTGTTTTTACATATGTAGTTCATTGTTAATATACTTAATGATATGTTTAATTATCCTAATATAATGTTAACTATATATATAACCATATATATGTCATCATATAGTTTTTACAAGTTTTAACGTTCGTGAATCACCGGTCAACTTGGGTGGTCAATTGTCTATATGAAACCTATTTCAATTAATCAAGTCTTAACAAGTCTGATTGCTTAACATGTTGGAAACATTTAATCATGTAAATATCACTCTCAATTAATATATATAAACATGGAAAAGTTCGGGTCACTACACAAATGGTGTCGTATCCCCAGGCAGTCTTTGGTAACTTCGTGATGAAATCCATGGTAATACCATCCCATTTCCATTCTGGGATTTCTGGTTGTTGAAGTAACCCTGACGGCTTCTGGTGTTCAGCTTTGACTTTGGAACAAGTTAAACATTCCCCAACATATGTTGCAACGTCTGTCTTTAAATTAGGCCACCAATAATGTGTCTTAAGATCTTGGTACATCTTTCCAACTCCAGGATGTATCGAGTATCTTGTCTTATGTGCCTCATTTAATATCAACTTCCTTAATCCACCCAACTTCGGTACCCAAATACGATTTGCAAAATATCGAATTCCATCTTCCCGCATAACGAGTTGCTTCTCATACTTCTTCATTATTTCATTTCCTATATTTTTTTAGTAAGTGCTTCTCGTTGAACTTCTTTGATTTGTGAGTTGAGATTCATGCGAATTTTTATGTTCATCGCTCGTACTCGAATTGGTTCTCGTTCCTTTCTGCTTAAAGCATCGGCCACCACGTTCGCCTTCCCGGGATGATAACGAATTTCACAATCATAGTCGTTTATTAACTCGACCCACCTACGTTGTCTCATGTTCAGCTGTTTCTGATCAAAAATATGTTGAAGGCTTTTATGATCAGTAAACACAGTGCATTTAACCCCATACAAGTAGTGTCTCCATATCTTCAATGCAAACACGACTGCTCCCAGTTCTAGATCATGCGTCGTATAATTCCGCTCGTGAATCTTCAATTGTCGGGATGCGTATGCAATAACTTTCTTTCGTTGCATAAGAACGCAACCAAAACCTTGTCGCGAAGCGTCACAATATATTTCAAAATCATCGTTCCCTTCTGGTAACGATAAAATAGGCGCCGTAGTTAACTTCTTCTTTAGTAATTGAAATGCACTCTCCTGCTCAGAAGTCCATTCATATTTCTTCCCTTTTTGCGTTAACGCTGTCAACGGCTTAGCTATTCGGGAAAAATCTTGAATAAACCTTCTATAATAACCGGCTAAACCCAAAAATTGGCGTATCTGCGTTGGTGTCTTAGGAGTCTCCCATTTTTCAATGGCTTCAATTTTTGCTGGATCAACCTGAATTCCTTTGCTACTAACAACGTGGCCAAGAAATTGCACTTCTTTCAACCAGAAAGCACATTTAG
Source organism: Rutidosis leptorrhynchoides (assembly GCF_046630445.1). Taxonomy (NCBI): domain Eukaryota; kingdom Viridiplantae; phylum Streptophyta; class Magnoliopsida; order Asterales; family Asteraceae; genus Rutidosis; species Rutidosis leptorrhynchoides. The sequence continues at coordinate 369,392,550 of NC_092338.1, forward strand.
AAAATTTAGCATATAGCTGTTCTTTTCTTAACAACTCTAATATCAACCTTAAATGCTGCTCATGCTCTTGCTCACTCTTGGAATAGATAAGAATATCATCAATGAAAACGATAACAAACTTATCTAAATATGGACTACAAACTCGATTCATGAGGTCCATGAATACAGCTGGCGCATTTGTCAACCCAAACGGCATGACCAAAAATTCGTAATGACCATAACGTGTCCGAAAAGTAGTTTTCGGTATATCTTCTTCTTTGACACGTAATTGATGATAGCCCGATCTTAGGTCAATTTTTGAGTACACACATGATCCTTGGAGTTGATCAAATAAGTCGTCAATTCTCGGTAGTGGATACCGATTCTTGATAGTTAACTTATTTAATTCACGATAATCTATACACATTCGGAAAGATCCGTCTTTCTTCTTGACGAATAAAATTGGAGCTCCCCACGGTGAAGTACTTGGTCGTATGAATCCACGATCCAGTAATTCTTTTAACTGACTCTGAAGTTCTTTTAACTCGGACGGTGCAAGTCTATATGGAGCACGGGCAACCGGTGCAGCTCCTGGTACAAGATATATTTGAAATTCTACAGATCTAAATGGAGGTAATCCCGGCAACTCTTCCGGAAATACTTCAGGAAAATCTCTTGCCACAGGCACGTCATTGATGCACTTCTCTTTTTCTTTCTTTTCGACTTTATTAACATGTGCTAAGATAGCATAGCACCCTTTCTTCAAGCACTTTTGAGCTTTCAAATAACTAATGAGTTTTAGCTTTGAGTTACCCTTCTCTCCATAAATCATTACTGGCGTTTTATTCTTACGAGGAATGCGAATTGCCTTCTTGGCGCACACAACTTCAGCTCCTATTTTGGACATCCAGTCCATGCCGACTATTACATCAAAACTTCCTAATTCTACGGGTATCAAATCAATCTTAAATGTTTCTCCGGCTAAATTTATTTTACAATCACGGCAAATTTTATCGGCTTTAATTAGTTTACCATTAGCTAACTCAATCATGTACTTAGCATCTAGAGGTAATGATGAACAATTCAATTTAGCGTGAAAGTCTCTACACACGTAACTTCTATCAGCACCAGTATCAAATATAATAGATGTGGATAAGTTATTAATGGTAAACGTACCCGTAACAAGCTCCGGGTCTTCACATGCCTCTCTAGCATTAATAACAAATGCTCTTCCACGTGCAGGTCCGATATTCTTCTCTGGATTCGGGCACTGGCTCTTATAGTGACCTTGTTTTCCACACCCAAAACAAGTAATGGTAGCCAAAGCAGTTCTATTTGCATTGGTGGCAAGAGTCTTGGTACCATTTGTATTTGTAACGAGAGCCCTACAATCTTCAGCAAGATGACCCTTTCGATTACATTTGTTGCATACCACATTACAGTAACCAGAGTGATGTTTGTGGCATCGGTTGCATAAAGGATTTTGTCCTTTATAACCAAAGCTTAAACCACTACCCGCACCTTGCGTGTTTTCTTGTTTCTTAAAAGATTGTTGTTGGTTACCTCGATCATAATTTCCATTCCACTTTCTTTTGTTACCTGATACCTTCACATCAGTATTGGATACTTTCTTATCCATGATGACCTGATCCATTAGCTCGTTTGCCATGGTTATAGCTTCATGAATTGTCTTAGGTTTCGATGCTGTAACATTTGCCTTGACCTTTTTGGGCAAACCATCTTTGTACATTTCAATCTTCCGTTCTTCGGTTGGAACCAATTCAGGACATAGCAAAACTAATTCCATGAATCGCTGATTGTAGTTGGTGATTTCAGTACCAATAACCTTCAGACTTCGTAACTCATCTTCCAACTTCCTAACCTCGTTCCTTGGACAATATTCGTTGATTAACATTGTTTTGAATTCTTCCCACGGAGTATCATAAGCTACATCTCCTCCTACAGCCTTCACATAATTTTTCCACCACGTGAGTGCACTATCTTGTAAAGTGCACGATGCATACTTGGTCATGTCCTTTTCAACACAACCACTGATTTTAAACACAGTCTCCATCTTTTCTATCCACCGGGTTAAACCGATTGGTCCTTCTGTTCCACTGAATGATGAGGGCTTGCAAGCTTGAAAAGTTTTGTAAGTGCACCCCACACGAGGATTTGGGTTAACTGCAGCACCTCTTGCAGCCTCGACCCATAACATTCTGTCGTTCACTCGCTGATTGATGAGTTCCTGGATTTCTTGTTCCGTCATTCGATTCAATCGCGCCATTTCCTAATGAAAGAAAATAATTATTCACATGGATTATTATAGATGTAGTGTGTATTTATAGTACATTATAGCTTGTTAATAATATGAACCAGGTATTATTATAAAAGCCTTTTCTTCTTATTAGCGTTTTATAATTATATCTAGGGTAGTACCTACCCGTTAATGTCCATACTTAATAGCTTAGTACAGAATCAATTACTACCATCTAAATAATACTTAACCATGGAAAATTATTGCATTTCACACTTCACTATTTTACATATGCTTATCTTACATCGAACATTAAGCAAACCACACTAATAATATTATACAAAACATTATATGATCCCATGGTTTAATACGGCAGCGCATCGTTTGGTCTATTTTCTAGGACGTTTAGGTTCAAAGAATCGCTTAACGCTTATCCTGGCTGTCTGCCTATATTTTGGCTGTGGGACTGAAGAACTGGATGCCGGGATAGAACGAATAGGAATAGCGGGAATAGGGGTGGTAGTGTCTAGTGGAGTTGGTGCCACGTCATCCTTACTAAACTCGGGATTTGAATTTTCTAATTCATTAGCCTTTCGTTTCTTTCCTAGTTCGAACTCGTCTTTTGTAATTTCCTGTATTTCTTCCTCGGGTTCACTTTCCTCCTCGGGTTCACTTTCCTCCTCGGGTTCACTTTCCTCCTCGGGTTCACTTTCCTCCTCGGGTTCACTTTCCGGGTTCTCTATAGTCGGTTCATCCGGAATTTGTGAGTCTTCCCCAAAGATATTATTTTCGTCATCGGATAGGTTAATGACTGGAACACCATCTGAAGATTCTGGTTCGGAGTCGCTGAATGTGATGACAAGTTTTGAGCCCGACATCTATCACACAACAACTAACCCATTAGTACTACATAATATTTACATATAAATTTTAACCAACAATGATAAGCAATGGTTTTTAAATCAGACCCGGTCAAAGTCCAGACTTACTAATGTATCCTAACGACTTATCAGTTAGACACACTAATGCAAACCTGGTTCGCTAAGACCACCGCTCTGATACCACATGTCATAACCCGTCCTTAACCATAAGAACGTGTTAGATAACGTATGATTTCATTGCGAGGTATTGACCTCTATATGCGACATTTTTAAAAGAGAAACTGCATATATTATACATTACAAACCATAACCATTATTTTTGTTACAAGCTTTAGACAATAAAAAGATGATTATCGTTTAGCGATAATCTTCGACTTACAAACTTTACATATAATGATAACAACACGATTTCGAGCATATTTTACAACACAAATCCTTGGGTATGCAGTTTTATTTTTGACACAAATATGCGTACGCAAGATCCTGCTCAAATTCAACATAATGCAGCGGAAACTTCTAATTATCACCTGAGAATAAACATGTTTAAAACGTCAACATAAAGTTGGTGAGATATAGGTTTAGTGCCAGCAGCAATATATATATAGACCACAAGATTTCGTATATAAACAGTTTAATAAAAATATTCTAAGTGGTTGAGCACTTGGTAACCATACTTAACATTTAATCACGTCGCATATTCCCTTTATTATGAAATCTTACTACACCGTACCAAGTGTAGTCACGAAACGAAGTACTGTGCAACCGTTGAATACTGGTCGTCCAGTTCGGTTGGGGTTGTCAGGCCCGATAGATCTATCAACAGGATTCGCGTTTACAATACCGCTGTAAATAACAGTTACCAAGCTACAGGGAAGTATGCCAGTGGTACAACTCAACGTAGAATATATTTTTCAGTTACTTGTGTCCATAACGTAAAACATAAAATACATGTATTCTCATCCCGAAATATTTAGAGTTTAAAAGTGGGACTATATACTCACTTTCGTCTTGAAGATATATATATAATTTGACTTGGTCTCCGGTTGATATCACGAACCTATCCATATATAATATATCAATACCTTTTCTTTTTAAACAAACGTCACATATATATACTTGTTATACTTTTAATACTTTGAATAATTCCTTAGTCCGTAGTTAGCAGTTCGTTGTTAGTAATTCAATTTTAATGGTTCATTTTTAGATGTTTAATATACCCGCAATGAAATAAATAAAACCCCCAACGAAATAAATAAAACCCCATCGTATATGTATTGGTCGAGATTAATCTTGACCCACGGTACCGGTGTTGTCAAATGACGTGTTGCGTACATAAAGTACCGGTGTTGTCAAATGACGTGTTGCGTACAATCATGGGATCTTATGATTAATCTTCTCGTGTTGTTTACGGGTGATCCTGAACCATATAAAATTGAATTATAAGTACATATATATAAAATATCATGTTAACTTAAAAAGATGTGATTTATTTAATTTTTCCCAATTATTTTCGTGGCTAAACTAGTCTTGGATATCCGATTTTGTTTCGGTCATAGTTTCTTCGTTACAACTCCGTTTTCGTTGATTCAACTTTCCATCTCCTTGGATCGAGTCCCTCTTTAAGACTATGAACTGTAAATACCTTAGTTTGTATTCAAAATCACACGGCATAGGTCAAACTTTAGTGAAACTTATGAAGTTAATCATTTTCCATCATGTAAACAACCTTAAATGATTATTTTTCTAAAAATACTTATACTTTGAGTTAAATCATGAAATTTTTATGTGTTATCATATTCATAGTAAAAATCATTTTTCCAGAAAATAAACCTCCAATTCAAAGTTTAAGATGGTTTTTAATTATCCAACCCAAAACAGCCCCCGGTTACACTCCGACGTCATAAAAACAATTTTTAAGGTGTTCTTTGAAAAACCAAGTTATACCTTGTTAAATTAGCATATATTTAAGTTATATTACAGGTCTTGAAGTATTTTAAAAGTTAAGTTAGAAGGATCTATTTAGTTTGCAAACAAGTTTGAAAACATTCAAACTATGTTCTTGTTGTTAAAATTGTATACCACAAAATATGATAGCTATATATATATATGAATCGAATAAGGTTATGAACATAGATACTACCTCAAGTTCCTTGGACAAGGTTTCTGTAAAAGAGGAGTAAGAACCTAGAACCAAAAGGGTGATGGAATTGGATGAAAGATTGGAAGTAAGTTTGTGTTCTTGGAAGGATTTCTTGAAGTGTTTTTGTAAGGTTTTCTTATGAGATTTAAGTGTTGTTTTTGAAGCTAAATGATGGAGAAAATGCTTGGAGATGATCAAGTATGAAGTTAAGAGTATTTTGAGAGAGAAATGGAAGTGTAAGTATGAAAAAATGGGGTGAAGAAATGGTGTGCATGCATAAAAACGTTTTTAGGTTATAAAGGAAAAAAAAGATACCTAACTTTGTTTTCTTGCTAAATAATTCATGCTACTTGACAAATGGTTGGTTCCACATGTTTCTTAATCATTTAAGGCTGCTAAGGAGCAGATTTTTATTGGTATATACCAACAGTAAATACATCTAGAAGCTGCGTATGATACGGGTACATATACCCTAGGTATACGTATAGAAATCTTTGAGAAAACGGAACGAGGATTCAAATATAGCTATCTTTTGTAAATATACTTATATTGTTTTATGTATTTAAGTCTTTAAAAGTGATTAAATACATTACTTATACGATATATGTATAAACATTATAGGTCATAAGTATTTAAGTCAAATAACGTTACGTATGGTTATCGTTTTGAAAACTTAAGTTAGTAGTTTCAAAATATACTTATAACTTATTGTTATTAATACAAAATGAGATATTAAAACATTCTTAGGTCATGTTAAATATGTATATATACATATATATACACCAACGTATAATTATCATATATTGTATAGTTCGTGATATCATCGGTCAAACTAGACGGTCAAACGTTGTGTAAAACTCTTTTCGAAAAACATAAGTCTCGACAATTTGGATTGCTTATCATGTTGGTAAGGTTTAATTTATGTAAATATTAATCTTATAAGTATAGAACGATCGAAAAAGTGCGGGTCGTTACAATGTTGTAGGTAGTAGTGCAAGGTGAGGGGTGACAATATTGGGTGATCAATATGTTGGTCGATTATCTAAAGAAAAGAAGGAGAAGAACACAAAGAGAGTGTTGTTGGGGTGCTTGAGTTCAACAAGAAAAAGAAGCAAAGGAAAAACGCGAGAGTTCGATGGCTAAAAGATAATGGGTTTGAGATTGTACTGAACCAGAAATCATAAATAGAATTTGCAGTAATAATGTTGTGTGTAATTGGTGACTTGAGTGGTGATTAAGTTCATGAATTGTATGCATATATATATATATATATATATATATATATATATATATATATATATATATATATATATATATATATATATATATATAACACGTGTAAATACACTATATAATAGAATAATTAATAGTAATGTAATTATCATATGATTAGATCGTGCATAGAAAAAGATTTTAATCTAAAACAGTAAGGCAGCCACTTAGTTGGCATTTTCTACCGACGGTTTTCCCTTGAAGAGTTTATCGTACTCCGTTGTTAATGAGTGTCGGATAAAAATTCTCAGAAAAATCCCAAAATTTTATATTAAGTATAATTATTTATTTCGGTCTTTTAGGGTGTAAAATCAATCATAAAAAGTTGATTGATTAACGGCGCTCAATCCCAATTAAAATGTACGGAGTATTAAAACTTAACTTAATATATTTAAATATATTTTTAACAAGCCTAAAATTTATATCACCTAATCATAGACCAACGTTTATTTTTAAATTCTCGTAAGTTTGTTTTTAACTCGTTTAATATCGAACGAATGATAGATGAGTGTCACCGTCATTAACTAAATAAATTCGAAATCACATATATATATACACACACATATTTATTTATAATCAATTGTTCGTGAATTGTCGAGAAGAGTCGAAGGTCGATTGAATACATGAAACAGTTCAAAAATTTTGAGGCTCAACATTACAGACTTCTCTTATCGTGTCAAGGATATTAAATCGTATCGAGAGTTTGGTTTAAAATTAGTCGAAATTTTTCGGGTCGTGACAGTACCTACCCGTTAAAGAAATTTTGTCCCGAAATTTGAGTGAGGTCGTCATGGCTAACAATAAAAATGTTTTCATGACGAATATGAGTTAATAACTAGAGTTTTATCACCATTTAGTAATAGTGATAAAACAATTTAATTATGTGAAGCGTACGAGTGAAGCTGTCACAAAATAGTGAAATGAGGGAAATAAGATTCGACCTGATTTTTGACGTAGTCACTGTTGAATTCCGGAATTCAAGGGATTCGGAGAAAATCTTGGAAATCTATAAGATCTGATTCTTCGGGATTTATGGAAATTAAGATCTCTTTAATTTAATACGATTATCTGTCTCGATTGCTTTGTCTGGTATCTTCTCTATAAATGAACTTCTTTCGTTCTATTTTTCACCACTCCAATTCTTTCTTCTCGATCCATACTTTCAAACCATTGTGAAAATGCTTAATCCAATTCTGATCGTTGTCCTCATCCTTACTATCGCAACATTCATTCTCCTTTTTCAACTTCCACCAGAGGAATCTACTTTCTTCTACTTCGCCTTTGGGGTTATAGTGTTTTTAATTCTCCCGTGTCTTTATGTTGCGATAAACATTAACATACACGGTTTGTAATTTATGCGTTGTTATCGGGCTTTATATTGTCCCTTATATTTTGAAGCTCTATGCTTTTGTTTTCTCTTCCCGACTTCAAGTCAAGCGAATAATGGTCCAGAATTCGTAGATATAGAATTTCGAATGATTATAATGTTCTAAGCAGAAAGGAACGTGATAGTACGATTTGATTTTTCAAATTTATCAAAATTACTGAAGATAGAACTATCAAGAATATATTCTTCTTGATATGTTCGGAGGTTATGTAGAATGAAAGAATTATGTAATACGACACATGATGATGGTATAATCTACTTTGAACCATCATCACATTTCATTAGAAACTCAGCATGACTTACTGTAATATAATCATGTTGGCCAAGCGTCATTATATTATACTAACCCATGCTTCAGTTCCCAACATTTCTCCACAATTCATTCATAATTTATACTTGGATTTTACCGAAATTTCCAATATAATGGGATACTGGAAACACGAAGAGGTAGATAATTTCGGACAAGAATATTTATGTAAATATCCTCAGAAATATCGAAGATATTTATGATGATATTTTGAAATTTCTAAGTTCGAAGGTGAATGAAGAAAGATTTTCCGCAAGATTTTAACACGACTTTGGAGCAAGATATTCTCTAAAGATTTCATCGGATCCAGAATTACCTGGATTCTTTGAATATAGGGTTTGGTATCTGTATTTGTTCTTTGTTTCCTTCACGGTGTGCTCAATCCGATTTTTAGTACCAAATTTTCTATCGAGCGTTCCTAACACTTCCTTCTTTATCATCAACTATTGGCCATTAAGACCATCTACAACATGCTACTTTATCAGCATTTTCAAAGTTAACGGATCTGGGTCATCGGGTATCAAACTGAGGTGGTTTCAGGAGAATTGTGTTTTTAGATGATTAAACGCTGATGGTAATATGGTGAAATATAAAAGGTTCCCCAGTATCAATAAAGAGTACGCATATATATCAAGGTTATAATAAGGTTGTTTCGGATGAAAAGTTGGAATTGACTTGCTGGAGCGGTGACAAAATTGGCTAATTTGAAGAAGAATTGCAAAGTTATTTTGGGTAATAATAACACTTAAGAAATTAACACAGCTATGTGTTAAACGTTTATTCAGTTTCCGAGGGTTTTTCAGGTGCATAACTATATGCATCAACCTTTTCTTCCGTAGATGAAATGCGGCTGGTTCATCCTCTCGATCGAGGTGTTTTCAAGAATCATGAAAGATTTGAACGTAGATTGTAATCGTCAAGATACAAATGAGGTTTAAAATGAGATCAAGTGGCAAACTTGAAGAAATGTTTAGTTTCATATGTTACAATCAATATTTTAATTCATTTTAATTGTCCAATATTATTAGTCCACTGTCGATAGTCCACAGTTAACAATCCAATAATTCATATATAGTTTAATATATAATATTAGAATTAATTAATACGTTTCGTGACCCGTATACGTCTCAGACTCGATCACAACTCAAACTATATATATTATTGTAGAATCAACCTCAACCCTGTATAGCTAACTCCCGCATTACTGCATATAGAGTGTCTATGGTTATTCCAAATAATATATATAGATGCGTCGATATGATATGTCAAAACCTTGTATACGTGTCCCGATATTAAAAATGCGTAAAAATAAATAACAGAAATTAAATGACGATAAATAAAGTGCGTAAAGTAAATAACAGAAATTAAATGACGATAAGTAAAATTGCGAGAATGTAAATTGCGATAAATAAAATGTAACCAGTTAGCTAGGAACAGTTAGCTAGGAACAGTTAGCGTGGATTCTTAACAATATTTCAATTAGTTAGTTCGTTTGTTTCTAACAAATTTTACTTTGTCCGATGTTTTCTTCATTATGCCACTTGTTGGATTCTGATAGATCAAAATCCAAATATGAAATTGAATGAAAATGGTTATTCTGTGGTGAACGGATACGTATATCGGTGGATGTAAGTAGGATAGTAAACGATTGTTGAATCAGCTTCGAAGAATGTACATTGTAACTTATTAATGTGAAATCTGAATATTCCTCGGGTATTACCTACCCGTTAAAATATTTTCACAATTAACACTTTGTACTAAAGAATTTTTAATTACAATCTTTATGAAAACATATATACATATATATTTTCTTCAGATACAATCATGGATTTAATGAGTTAATATGATATTAACTCATCTGATTTATCGTTAGAACAAGAATATATAATCTCTAATACATTAGAGGTTACATAATCACTATGTCGAACTAAGATAAATGATGTAGAACGTCATGTAGAACGATGATTATACTCGAGGTACAGAATGAAATGTCGAAGCTGGTGACACGGATGTTGTTCTTGGTGGTACTAGTACTGTTGGTGCTGAGGCTGGTGATGTTACTGGTGTTGATGATACTGCTAGTGCTTGCAAATTGTGTACCGTGCTCTCTAAAGTTAACACCCGAGCTCGGAGTTCTTTAACTTCTTCTACTAACCCTGGTTGGTTATCAGTGTGAGGTAGAGGTTGGATATCTTCTCTAGTTCCGTTAATGGTAGCCTCAAGACGAAAAATTCTTGCAAAAAGGGTATAAACGGTGTTGCGAACAGGTTCGCCGGTGAGCGGGTCGAGCACTCCAACGTTAGGTGGTAAGTTCGGCTCATGATATGGAGTACCTTCTTCATTTCTCCATAGGGTAAGTATTTCGCGAACCCATCCCCACTTTCTAAAGAAATCACGGTAGTTGATCGGTTGGTGCGCTCCCGTCACGCTATCTTCAGAGTCAGAAGAACTTGGTCGATTCGTAGAGGCCATCGTACGCGATCACAGAAAAGATTTTTGGTATGAAAAGCTTAGTGACAGCAAATGATAGTTGGATGGTATTCTCAATGCATAATATGCCTAGATATATATATAGTACCAGGACCCCTTAAATTACAGAGAAATTTACGGAAGATATCAGGCAAAGTTTACCGTAATAGATACGCTAAGATATAAATTTGTCTATACACTATCTATGCAATAAAGGCAGTAAGGCATGTCTAGACTTAGGAATGATTAGCAGGAAATTTTCCACTAGGAATGATATACAATACTTATAATATGCAGCTAAGGTCGAAGTCCAGACTTGCTAATGTATCCTAACAACTATCAGTTAGACACACTAATGCAAGACCTGGTTCGCTAAGACCAACGCTCTGATACCACCTGTGACGACCCATCCTTATCCCCCTGGACGAAGTCATCAACATTTGGTCCCATTACGATGATCGACTCCAAGTAATGTCCTTAAATTGAGCAAATGCACAGCGGAAGACTTAATTCGTACCTGAGAATAAACATGCTTTAAAGTGTCAACCAAAAGGTTGGTGAGTTCATAGGTTTATCATAACAATCATTTCAATATTTTAATAGACCACAAGATTTCATAATCATAAACATAATACACTCGCAAGTGTATGTAAAGCATTCTAAGTGGTTGAGCACCTGGTAACCGTACTTAACATTTAATCACGTCGCATATTCCCTTTATTATGAAATCTCACTACACCGTACCAAGTGTAGTCACCGAAACGAAGTACTGTGCAACCGTTGAATACTGGTCGTCCAGTCCGGTTGGGGTTGTCAGGCCCGATAGATCTATCAACAGGATTCGCGTTTACAATACCCATGTAAATAGTAGTTACCAAGCTACAGGGAAATATGCCAGTGGTACAACTCAACGTAGAATATATTTTTAAGTACTTGTGTCTATTTTGTAAACATTTATAAAAGCAGCGCATGTATTCTCAGCCCAAAAATATATATTGCAAAAGCAATTAAAAAGGGAGCAAATGAAACTCACCATACTGTATTTTGTAGTAAAAATACATATGACGTCATTGAACAAGTATAGGATTTGCCTTGGATTCACGAACCTATATCAGTTGCATATTTATTAACACATATCCCATTTAATCAACTATGTTTACTTGTATTTTATAATTTATTAAAATTAGTATCTTTAAATATAATTATACTTATAATAAATATATAATATATAGTTTAATTAAAGTTTTATCAATATAAGTAGTAATATATTAGTTAAAAAAACATATTAGTATGTAATATTAGTTGTCTTGTAATATATTTTTATATAGATACATTTGTTTGTTAAAAATAATAATTATAATAATACAAAAAAATAATAATAATAGTAATGATAATAAAAATAACAGTACTTTTACTTAATAACAATACTAATAACGAAAATAATAATAATAATAATAATAATAATAATAATAATAATAGTAATAATAATAATAATAATAATAATAATAATAATAATAATAATAATAATAATAATAATAATAATAATAATAATAATAATAATAATAATAATAATAATAATAATAAATATTATAAAACTACCTTAAAGGCTTTCCTAAAAAGATTTGCCAAGGACGATGCTCGAACCCAAGACCTCTTGATTACCCATTTTAATCTGTTTCATTTTATTCTTCTTCACCAAAAATTCAATCGCTCACGTTCATTGTTTTCATCATAAACTGTTACCATACATTAATGGATCCTCATCATCATTTACTAGTATTTGATGTCACCCAAATCATCATCATCATTATCATAATTAAGTATTATTCGAATATCATTCGAACGTCGTCATTACTATTTATCATCTAATAACTCATCATCTTATTGTATATCGTTTACATTTTTATGTTTCCTCATCAACCAAACTTGCTACCATTTTCGTTTGTCATTACTTGACTATCATAATTCGATCATTATCATCTTAAGCTATCTTGTTATAATTTATTACTTCCACAGCTCGTCAAAACTATTTCATTAGTAAGCCTAGTTCCTCGGTCTAATAACATAAATAATTATGGTCCAATGTTTCAAGTCATTCTAGAATTTAAATGTCCCAACATCCCTTCGGCCCAACTTAATTATCATTTCACGGTCCAAGATTTTTGTCAGTCCAATATGGAAATTGAATTAGTAACGAAAGGTAGCATCTTATGTGGGGTTTTCGGTGTTCAAAAGAAACAGACAAGCAGCAGGAAATATCGTGACCCTCTAAATCATTTTCCATCTAATTTATTAATGTATCACTTTCAAGACAACCAATTCTTTGTCTGCCACTTCTTAATCAATCCATTAATCAATTCAAAAGTGCCTTTCCTAATTTGTTTACTATAACCCAAAAGTTTGTCCATAAGTATAATATCACTTAAATGGACAAGATAGCATGCAACGGTCATAGCATTCGTTGGAGCATGAAACAAAAGGATTTGCAGCCCAAACGTTGACTATACAAACAGGAAATATAGGAGAAGTTTTTGTGGGTTTCATGAAGGGTATTATAGTGGTTTAAAACAGAAACAATGAGTATGTAAAAGCAGCTCATGGTGATACATACGTGGTGTGTGGTTTTGGTTTTATCGACAGAAACAGAAATAGAAATGGGTGGTGATGGCGGTTTGTTTACGATGACATAGACGACGGTTTTAAAATGATGAAGAAAGGTGGTCTCATGAGTTGTGGTGTTCAAGTTGATCCGAGAACCATAAAAGCTGTAGTAGTTTGTTTTGGTGATGTTTGTGGTGATCTTAACGTGAACAAAACAGAAAAAAAAATGGCGGTTGTTGTTGATGAGATTTTATGGCGATGATGGATTTAATAGTCGTTTGTCATTTGAAACAGAAAAATAGTGAGAGAGATAGATAGGTGTTTGGTGATGGTTTGAAGTTGAGATGGGGGTCGTAAAGGTTGTGTATTGTTTGTGACGATGATGATGATTAGGGTCGATGTTGTAGGTAGTAGTGCAAGGTGAGGGGTTACAATATTGGGTGATCAATATGTTGGTCGATTATCTAAAGAAAAGAAGGAGAAGAACACAAAGAGAGTGGTGTTGGGGTGCTTGAGTTCAACAAGAAAAAGAAGCAAAGGAAAAACGCGAGAGTTCGATGGCTAAAAGATAATGGGTTTGAGATTGTACTGAACCAGAAATCATAAATAGAATTTGCAGTAATAATGTTGTGTGTAATTGGTGACTTGAGTGGTGATTAAGTTCATGAATTGTATATATATATATATATATATATATATATATATATATATATATATATATATATATATATATATATATATATATATATATATATATATATATATATATATATATATATATATATATATAACGCGTGTAAATACACTATATAATAGAATAATTAATAGTAATGTAATTATCATATGATTAGATCGTGCATAGAAAAAGATTTCAATCTAAAACAGTAAGGCGGCCACTTAGTTGGCATTTTCTACCGACGGTTTTCCCTTGAAGAGTTTATCGTACTCCGTTGTTAATGAGTGCCGGATAAAAATTCTCAGAAAAATCCCAAAATTTTATATTAAGTATAATTATTTATTTCGGTCTTTTAGGGTGTAAAATCAATCATAAAAAGTTGATTGATTAACGGCGCTCAATCCCAATTAAAATGTACGGAGTATTTAAACTTAACTTAATATATTTAAATATATTTTTAACAAGCCTAAAATTTATATCACCTAATCATAGACCAACGTTTATTTTTAAATTCTCGTAAGTTTGTTTTTAACTCGTTTAATATCGAACGAATGATAGATGAGTGTCACCGTCGTTTACTAAATAAATTCGAAATCACATATATATATACACACACATATTTATTTACAATCAATTGTTCGTGAATTGTCGAGAACAGTCGAAGGTCGATTGAATACATGAAACAGTTCAAAAATTTTGAGGCTCAACATTACAGACTTCTCTTATCGTGTCAAGGATATTAAATCGTATCGAGAGTTTGGTTTAAAATTAGTCGAAATTTTTTCTGCATCACTAAGAAGCATATATTTCTAAGTCTCCGAATTTGCAGAAAAAGTAAGACATTATTTTATCTTGTATGTTCAGAAAAACAAACATTCACTAGTATAAACGTCTGCCGGCCCGCACGCAGACATAAGACATAATAACATCTGTAGACTGAAAGACAAACAACGCCTAAGATAGATGGTAGAACCTAGCTAATTAAGAGGTTGGTGGTTAGACGGGGAAGGATATCATAACTTTTAACAGTGAAAGATTTTTTTTATTATAAAAAGCCTCCATCGCGTGCAACTAGGAAAGGAAAAAAATGATGATTTTACAACATCTTCATTAGCCAAGTATTGCAACTAATATTGCAATTGCCTCGATGACGAATCAAAGTAAATGAAAACGAGCAAATAGAATAAAAAAAGGAATGCTTTCTTCATTAACTAAGAAGAGAACATGGTATTATTGCGGAATCGCCGTAAGTGATATAAGGAAGCCGCAACAATGACGTATATTCTGTTTTTTGTATCAGTCTATGTGTGCCAATCTTCGAAGCACGAAAGCCATTCAGAATAATCAGAAAAACTTAGGAGCTAGATGTCCACCCATTTCCTAATTTTTCACCGGACATCTAACACAACTTGACACCTAAACACCACGTGATATATGGATTCAATGCAGTGTTCACATAACACATAGCTAATGTCGTCAATCTCCATTCACCTAACTGAAACGTTTAACCTTGATGAGAATCTATTAAAGGTTAATCGCCAAACATATATATTTATTTTATGTGATAACAATCCCGATCAAGATATTTTGGGCTCAATACTAGAGAGAATAATATTGCCCACATATGTAACGACTCTGGATTTTCCGATTTATATTATTAATATTTATTATTTATTATTAATACTAGCGTTATACTAAATGTATTCTTATACATTTTACTTGTTACCGTATTTGACCTTCCATGTCCCGACTCGTCTTTTCGACACGTGTTTTTCTCGAATAATATTTCGAATATTATTTACGTATATAATTAATTGTTATTAATTATTTCTAATTAACTAATGCAAGTAGTTAATTACTTGGGCTTTTATTAATTTGTTGCTTACTTATACTTGGCCTTTATTCTTGGACTTGGAAGCCCACCCTACATACTTAATGAACTACTAGTAAGCCCACTTTTATACTAATGACTCTTTAAGCTTAAACATGGATTAATTAGTTAATGAGGAGACAAAATGTTCAAGCATGCAAGACCACCTCTTTCCCATGTATTTGACTTATACACCTTCCTAGCATACACCAAGCTCCCATGCATGAAAGTTGAAAGTTGACTTCCACTTTGGGACACCCAAAACCGTCGGCCATAAGCATCAAGGAGGGAGTTCAAATTTTTTTTTTTTTTGTTACTTATTTACTAGTCCTTACTTCATTTCTCACACACATCATACTTACATTTTATTTTCTCTCAACTTTTTCTCTCAATATTGTAAGTAACAACTTTACTTTCTTTCTTCTTTTTTCTTTAAAGATCACCAAGTATCATCATCCATTTACTAGTTTGTTGTTTGTTGTTCAAGATCAAACTTTATAGTTTGTATCTTCATGAATCTTGCTTCTTCCATCTTTTGTTTGATGAAGAACCAAGAACAAGAATCTAAGTTTTATAACTTATGGTTCTACACTTAAAGTATTATAAAGATCTAAAGTTCATAAGCTTTAAGATCTTACTTGTGTTCATGTTTTGTAAACTTAAGGTTTATTTTCTTAAAGATCCAAGTTTTGGCTTGAATCTTCTTAAGTTTGAAACAAATATGAACTTGTTCTTGTAACTTTAGTTTATTTCTTCACTTTATTTATTTATTTCATTATTGTATAATATTGGTCAAGTATTACTAGTTAAACTTGATCTCATTTTTCTTGAAACTAAAGTTTAAACTTTGTAAGTTCAAGAACATGGAAGTTTAACTTTCTATTTATAACTTCATACACTTATATTGGATCTAACTTTCTATAGCTTATGGTCTTCCAAATTTTGTCTAAAACAAAAGCTTATGAGATTATATACATTTTACTAGACAAAAACCAAGTTTCATAACTTATGGTTTTGTTAAAGTAAAGATCCAAGTTCCATAACTTAGGGTTTAACTTAAAAACACTAGATCTAGACTTTTTAGTCTAGGATCTTTAAGATCTAACTAAGATCTAAGTTCTACCACTTAAGATCTTGTTTATTTAGTTTACTTTCAAGTTTATAACTTAATATTATTATTAGAACTCATGTATGTGTCGGATCTAAGATCTTGATGTAACTTTGGTTCATCAACCTACTTACAACCCTTAAATGAGTTGTGCTACTTATCTTAGACATAAACTAGTGTTATTATGGTCAAAACTTGGTTAAGATGATGCAAACACATCAACGAGTTGTACACTTGAAGCTACAAGCATCGAGGATGAGAACCGTGATGAGCATCAAGCACCAAGAACCCATCGGAACCCTTTGCTTACTGTTTTCTGGGTCTGATCAGGCTACCTGGGCTACTGGAAAGTTTATTTCCAGATTTTTCGGTTCGAGTATATGATTTTCTGTTTAGGCCTCGTCTTAATCCGATTTACGGTTTAGGATTTATAGCCTTCCGAAAGTCACTACGCCCTTTTAACGTTTTGCTGAAATTTCTGAACTACTCGCACTTAAACTGTCGCCACGGTCAAACGAAGATGAGTTTGATTCACTAAATTGTTCAGAAACTAGGGAACTCATATACGGAGCCATGGCCGCTGGTCTCACCTCATTTCAGTTTGTATAGAGGTCGTGGAGGCTGAACGAAGTCAGCCTTTGTTTCAAACTCTATTCTTGATTGAAACTTACTTTACACTTTTTGATTAATGATGAATGATGATGATACTTAAGACCTAATTTACATACTTTTAAACCTTTGGGAACGATTTACTGAGTAACTTTTGACATAGGTTGAGGACCTTTCGGACCAACTACTTGCTTACTTATCTCGTACCGACTTTACTACTTTTCACTGTGAGTTATAGCATCCCTTTTTACTTTAACTATTTTGGGAACTGAGAATACATGCGCGTTTTACGTTTTACATACTAGGCACGAGTGCTTAAACTTTATATATGTGTGGATTATACAACGGCATAAACGTTCCCCTTAGCTCGGTAACGTTTAGTCATTGGTCTTTAAACCGGTGAACCCGAATCTTAGATATGGATCCATAGGGTTTGACATCCCCACTCGGGCTAGTAGCACTAGCATTTAACGGGTGTTTAATACTTCGTAAACATACGCACTCGCCAAGTGTACTTTTAGGGGGGGGGGGATATTACGTTAAGTTAGTTACCAAGTGCCCACGGTTGAACATATACTTTTCATACTGTTTTGAAACACGGAAATCTCGTGGCCTACCTTACATTACTGTTATACTTAAACTATAGCTCACCAACATTTGTGTTGACGTTTTTAAGCATGTTTTCTCAGGTGCTTAGTGGTTTAATTGCTTCCGCTGTTGTAGTATTGCTGTGTAGACACCCGCTGCTTCTGTTAGAGATATCTCCGCATGAAACATTTATATTGCATTCAAACTATGTTACTTTTGAACAATGAATTTGTAATGACCATTGGGTCACGTACTATTATTATTGCCTTCTATACGTAGAAGCACACTATCGTATGTTAAACATTTGACGTTGGTTATGACGCCACCCTTTCTTATGAATGCAAACTTATTTTAAAACAGCATATAGTGTTTGACCTTGTAATGATCCTGTTGTTGATGATCCGTATACGTTAATTTTTTACGGGGCATCACATTTGGTATCAGAGCATTGGTTGTAGGAAAGTAGGTTGCCTTAGTGAGTCTAGACTGGACCGAGTAGGATTCACTAATAGGACTAATCTACAACTTACTAGTTTACTTGTTTCTGCAGAACTTGCTGCATGCTGCTGCTTACTTTTACTGCTATATGCTGTATACTGCTACTTGTTTTCACTACTGCATGCTACTATTTGTTTTCGATTGCATGATACTTGTCATTATTGCCATGCTATTTACTGCTATAGATGATCTTGACCGTCGTAGTTACTTTGCCTAATACGTGCTTGGTATATGACTTACTGACATGGAAAAGTTATTTTTCCTTGTTCAGATGTCGAATATCCCGCCCATCATCATTGACTTAGACAGCGACTCAGAATCATCTGCCGCCTCGCCTGCAGCTGCTGCCGACCCACAGATCCCGTCATCGCTACCCTCTAGTGACTCTGGCGATTCATCCTCTGGGGACAGTAGCCACGCACCTGACCTGATGATCATCTCCGAAGGAGACGGGGAACTAGAGGAGATTCCAGCTCCACCTAACCCAGGACTCCCGGAGCCACAGCACCATTCCGGTGTTGCTGTGATTCCTGGGGGAAATGGGGACGGTCCTTTCCGCAATGAGCATGGACATTGGGCTAGACGCCTTCCTGATGAACGTGTCATGCCAATCCCGCCTAGCAGATATCGACTGATGACCACCGGTCGAGCAGATCCACCCTCAGATGATTCAGACGACTCATCATCCGATGACTTCAGCGAGGAGGATTCCGACGAGGATTTCGACGAGGACCCTGAGGAGACCCCAGTGCAGTCGCCCTCTACCCCGCCGAAGAAGCGGTATCATTTCGATGGTACTGTTATTCCAGGGGTTAATGGAGGTAGTCCGTTCGTGGACGCACGTGGACAGTTGGTTAGGGTTACCTCCCGTAAGAGGGTTGTGCCTTACCCTGCCGATCCATTCGTGCGTAAGGCTTCCCGTTATGCACCATCTACTTCTGGTGCTGGACCGTCTGTACCACCAGCTCCACCAGCATCATCTGCACCACCAGCTCCACCTGTACCATCTGCACCGCCTGCCCCACCAGCATCCCCCGTCGTCGAGGAACTGACGTGGGAAGTGCATATCCTCCGTGCTCGGGTAAGTGAGCTCGAGGACCAGGTGTCCTACATGATGGACATCCTTTACCCACTGTCACTATAGGGCTATTGTATTAGATTTCATTATGTAATCCTGTTTGTAGTTTCATGTTTTACTCATGTATTGTACGAATCTTATGCGGATGTATGCAACTTTCTTATTTAATGAATAGAACTTTGTGTTGTTAAATTTCTGTACGGTGTTCTATTTACGTTACTATATGATGATTTTGTGGTATCTATATCTAGTTGCATTACTTAATTAACATGCGATGTGTTGATTCCATGTTGGTACCATATACCGTATTACTATTTATTGAATGCTGGATTTTGACTTAAGTCGAAATTTCTGTTTCGAAGATCAATGGCAAAGGAAGATCAACGCCCACAGCAGCACATATTGAGGAAATGATAACTGAACGAATAGCCGCAGTAATTGCGAATGTCAACCCCCAAGCTCCACCTGTTAACCAGCACAATCATAACGGGTGTACCTATAAGGAATTTCAAAGCTGCAAGCCCCACAATTTTAGTGGTACTGATGGGCCGGTTGGACTGACGAGGTGGTTTGAGAAATTGGAAGCTGTGTTCCGTGTGAGCAACTGCTCAGAAATGAACAAAACTAAGTATGCCTCCTGTACAATGTTGGACGGCACTTTAACCTGGTGGAACACACTGGCTCAGGCTAAGGGTATTGACGAGGCTTATGCTACACCGAGGGAGGAATTTAAGGGGGCTATGATCGAGGAGTACTGCCCCAGAACGGAGATTCAGAAAATGGAAGCTGAGTTTTGGGAGTTGAAGGTTGTGGGAACCGATCAAGATAGTTATAACCGAAGGTACCTGGGATTAGCTCTGATGTGCCCCACGATGGTCACCCCGGAATTTAAGCGCATGGAACGGTATTTGTGGGGACTTCCGAAGTCCATCCAGGGAAATGTCACCTCTTTAAAACCAGCTGATGTCCCAGAAGCTATGCGCATGGCGCACACCCTGATGAACCAAATTACCAGCAAAGAACCAGGAAAAGGGAAATCCGAATCGGGAGCTAGTAATGAGAAACGTAAGTGGGACAACAACATGGGAATGGTCTTTGATCAAAACCCAGCTAAGAGGCATGAAAGTTTCAAGGGAAACAACTCCAACCCGAACCCTAGCTCAAACCCTAACTACAAGGGTAGTCTCCCGCAGTGCAAGAGATGCTACAAGCATCATACCGGGTACTGCAACGTGGTCTGTGAAAAGTGTAAAAGGACTGGGCATATTGGCAAAGACTGCAAGATCACCACCTCAACTGTGAAGACAAACCCTACTGGGCCAAGGAAGTGCTATGAGTGTGGACAACAGGGCCACTTCAGGAATGAATGTCCCAACAAGAGAAAGGACGGCCGGCCAGCGCGTGGAAGGGCTTTCAACGTAAACGCAAGGGATGCCCGTGAGAACCCCGACTTGGTTACAGGTATATTCACTATCAACAATCTATTAGCTTCTATCCTATTTGATACTGGTGCCGATAGGAGTTATGCATGTTGACACTTTTGCTCTAAGATAAATTCGTCGTTAGTTCCTTTAAAGGAGAGTATGCTTGTCAAGGTAGCCAATGGAAAACTTGAGAAAGTTGACCAAATTAGCCGAGGAGGTATTATCAACATAGCTGGTGTGGATTTCGAGATTGACTTGATACCCATCAAATTGGAAAGTTTTGATGTGATTGTCGGTATGGACTGGTTGACCAAGGTAAGGGCTGACATTATCTATGGAGATAAAGCTATTCGTATACCACACGGAAATGGTAAGCCACTGATTATTTACGGAGAGAGATGTAACTCGAAGCTGAACCTCATTAGTTGCATAAAAGCACAAAAGATTATGAAGAAAGGACGTCTTGCTGTTTTAGCATATGTGAAAACATTAGAAACCGAGGTGAAGAGCGTGGAAGATGTACGAATTGTGAACGGATTTTCCGATGTCTTTCCGGAAGAATTGCCTGGATTACCGCCATCAAGAGCAGTGGAGTTTCAGATCGATTTAGTGCCAGGAGCTGCACCTGTAGCTCGCGTACCTTATCTACTCGCACCTTCCGAAATGCAAGAGTTGCAGAGTCAACTACAAGAACTGCTAGACCGTGGATTTATCCAACCAATTTCTTCTCCTTGGGGCGCTACTGTTTTATTTGTGAAGAAGAAGGATGGATCTTTCTGCATGTGTATCGACTACCGCGAACTCAACAAATTGACGATCAAGAATCGGTATCCCCTTACCCGAATTGACGATCTTTTCGATCAGCTGCAAGGATCAAGCATTTACTCTAAGATCGATTTGCGATCAGGTTATCACCAGTTGAGGGTGAAGGAGAGTGATGTGATGAAAACTGCATTCAGAACCCGTTATGGTCATTATGAGTTTCTCGTGATGCCATTCGGTTTAACTAACGCACCTGCCGTATTTATGGATCTCATGAATCGTGTATACAAGCCATACCTGGATAAGTTCATTATCGTCTTCATAGATGATATCCTCATCTACTCCAAAAGCGAAAAAGAACATGAGCAACATCTTCGACTAGTGCTTGAACTCTTGAGACAAGAGCAACTTTATGCCAAATTCTCCAAGTGTGAGTTTTGGTTGAAGGAAGTCCAATTTCTAGGTCATATTGTGAGCGACCAGGGTATCAAAGTTGATCCCACGAAGATCGAAGCTATCAGCAAGTGGGAAACCCCCACTACTCCGACTCATATCCACTAATTTTTAGGTCTCGCCGGTTACTACCGAAGATTTATTGAAGGTTTCTCTCTGATTATGTGTCCTTTGACCGAGCTGATTCACAAAGGGAAGAAGTTCGTTTGGGAAACCGAACACGAATCAGCATTTCAAACCTTGAAGCAGAGTTTAACCATCGCGCCTATCTTATTACTTCCTGAAGGCAGTGACGATTTTGTCGTATACTGTGATGCCTCGAAAAATGGTTTTGGTTGCGTATTGATGCAAAGGACGAAGGTCATTGCTTATGCTTCTCGTCAACTGAAGATTCACGAGCGAAACTACACTACTCACGATCTCGAACTTGGAGCCGTTGTTTTTGCGCTCAAATTATGGAGACACTATCTTTATGGAACTAAAAGTACTATCTTCACCGACCACAAAAGCCTCCAACACATATTCGATCAGAAACAACTGAACATGAGACAGCGACGATGGATCAAGACGCTGAACGACTATGATTGTGAACTTCGTTACCATCCTGGCAAGGCCAATGTTGTAGCCGACGCTTTAAGCCGAAAGGAGAGGATGGCACCTCTTCGTGTTCGGGCCTTGAACATCACCATTCATTCGAATCTCAGCAGCCAGATCCGAGTAGCCCAAGATGAGGCTCTCAAAGAGGAGAATATTTCTCATGAACACTTGAACATTCTCATCTCTTGATTCGAGGTTAAGGAGACTGGACTCCGATACTTCGCCGGAAGAATTTGGGTGCCTAGTTATGGGGATTTGCGAAGCCTCATTCTGGACGAAGCCCACAAGTCAAGATATTCAATTCATCCCGGAGCTGGTAAAATGTACCACGATCTCAAGGAACAGCATTGGTGGCCTAATCTTAAAAAGGATGTTGCAACTTATGTTGGGAAGTGTTTGACTTGCTCGAAGGTTAAGGCCGAACATCAAAGGCCATCTGGGTTACTTCAGCAACCAGAAATCCCGCAATGAAAGTGGGAAAGGATAACAATGGACTTCATCACGAAACTACCAAAGACGGTGGGCGGATACGATACCATCTGGGTTATCGTTGACCATCTTACCAAATCTGCATACTTCTTAGCCATGAAAGAAACGGATACGATGGAGAGACTCGCTCAACTATATATAAAGGAAATTGTATCTCGTCATGGGGTGCCCTTATCGATTATTTCAGACCGAGATGCATGTTTTGCTTCTAGATTTTGGCGTTCTTTACAAGAAGCCTTGAGGACTCGTCTCGACATGAGCACTGCGTATCACCCGCAAACCGACGGACAAAGTGAGCAAACGATTCAGACTTTGGAGGACATGTTGCGTGCTTGTGTTATTGATTTCGGAAAGGCTTGGGAAAGGCATTTGCTGCTAGCCGAATTCTCTTACAACAACAGTTATCATTCGAGTATTAATGCCGCACCTTTTGGAGCATTGTATGGCCGCAAATGCTGTTCTCCTATTTGTTGGGCCGAAGTAGTTGAAAAGCAAATCACCAGACCCGAGTTAGTCCATGAAACAACTGAGAAGATTGTCCAAATTCAAGCGAGACTCAAGACGGCCCGTGATCGCCAAAAAAGTTATGCCGACCTTAAACGTAAAGACTTCGAATTCAACGTGGGTGACCGTGTAATGTTGAAGGTCACACCTTGGAAAGGTGTGATCCATTTTAGAAAACGTGGGAAGCTCAACCCGTGATACATTAGTCCTTTCTAAATCTTGGAGCGTGTTGGACCCATTGCTTACCGTCTGGATCTTCCGACTCAATTGAGCTCAGTTCATCCTACATTTCATGTATCAAATTTGAAGAAGTGTCTTGCTGAACCAGAACTTGTCATACCACTGGAAGAACTTACGATTGATGACAAACTGCACTTCGTGGAAGAACCTGTCAAAATTATGGACCGTGAGGTCAAAACTTTGAAACGCAGCAAGATTCCGATCGTCCGAGTCCGATGGAATGCCAAACGAGGACCCGAGTTTACCTGGGAACGAGAGGATCAAATGATGCAGAAGTATCCTCACCTTTTCCCAACTCCTCCATCTACCACAGCTTAAATTTTCGGGACGAAATTTTCTTTAACAGGTGGGTAATGTAACGACCCTGGATTTTCCGATTTATATTATTAATATTTATTATTAATACTTACGTTATACTAAATGTATTCTTATACATTTTACTTGTTACCGTATTTGACCTTCCATGTCCCGACACGTCTTTTTGACACGTGTTTTTCTCGAATAATATTTTGAATATTATTTATGTACATAATTAATTGTTATTAATTATTTCAAATTAACTAATGCAAGTAGTTAATTACTTGGACTTTTATTAATTTGTTGCTTACTTTTACTTGGGCCTTTATTCTTGGACTTGGAAGCCCACCCTACATACTTAATGGACTACTAGTAAGCCCACTTTTATACTAATGACTCTTTAAGCTTAAACATGGATTAATTAGTTAATGAGGAGACAAAATGTTCAAGCATGCATGACCACCTCTTTTCCATGTATTTGACTTATACACCTTCCTTGCATACACCAAGCTCCCATGCATGAAAGTTGAAAGTTGACTTCCCCTTTGGGACACCCAAAACCGTCGGCCATAAGCATCAAGGAGGGAGTTCAATTTTTTTTTTTTTTTGTTACTTATTTACTAGTCCTTACTTCATTTCACACACACATCATACTTACATTTTATTTCCTCTCAACCTTTGCTCTCTATATTGTAAGTAACAACTTTACTTTCTTTCTTCTTTTTTTCTTTAAAGATCACCAAGTATCATCATCCATTTACTAGTTTGTTGTTTGTTGTTCAAGATCAAACTTTATAGTTTGTATCTTCATGAATCTTGCGTCTTTCATCTTTTGTTTGATGAAGAACCAAGAACAAGGATCTAAGTTTTTATAATTTATGGTTCTACCCTTAAAGTATTATAAAGATCTAAAGTTCATAAGCTTTAAGATCTTACTTGTGTTTATGTTTTGTAAACTTAATGTTTATTTTCTTAAATATCCAAGTTTTGGCTTGAATCTTCTTAAGTTTGAAACAAACATGAACTTGTTCTTGTAACTTTAGTTTATTTCTTCACTTTATTTATTTATTTCATTATTGTATAATATTGGTCAAGTATTACTAGTTAAACTTGATCTCATTTTTCTTGAAACTAAAGTTTAAACTTTGTAAGTTCAAGAACATGGAAGTTTAGCTTTCTAGTTATAACTTCATACACTTATATTGGATCTAAGTTTCTATAGCTTATGGTCTTCCAAATCTTGTCTAAAACAAAAGCTTATGAGATTATATACATTTTACAAGACAAAAATCTAAGTTTCATAATTTATGGTTTTATTAAAGTAAAGATCCAAGTTCCATAACTTAGGGTTTAACTTAAGAACACTAGATCTAGACTTTTTAGTCTAAGATCTTTAAGATCTAAATAAGATCTAAGTTCTTCCTCTTAAGATCTTGTTTATTTAGTTAACTTTCAAGTTTATAACTTAATATTATTATTAGAACTCATGTATGTTTCGGATCTAAGATCTTGATGTAACTTTGGTTCATCAACCTACTTACAAACCTTAAATGAGTTGTGCTACTTATCTTAGACATACACTAGTGTTATGATGGTCAAAACTTGGTTAAGATGATGCAAACACATCAACAAGTTGTACACTTGAAGCTACAAGCATCAAGGATGAGAACCGTGATGAGCATCAAGCACCAAGAATCCACCGGAACCCTTTGCTTATTGTTTTATGGGTCTGATCAGGCTACCTGGGCTACTAGAAAGTTGATTTCCAGATTGTTCAGTTCGAGTAGATGATTTTCCGTTTAGGCCTCATCTTAATCCGATTTACGGTTTAGGATTTATAGCCTTCCGAAAGTCACTACGCCCTTTTAACCTTGTGCTGAAATTTCTGACCTACTCGCACTTAAACCGCCGCCACGGTCAAACGAAGATGAGTTTGGTCTGGAAAATTTTCAGCAACTAGGGGACTCATATACGGAGCCATGGCCACTGGTCTCACCTCATTTCAGTTTGTATAGAGGTCGTGGCGGCTGAACGAAGTCAGCCTTTGTTTCAAACTCTATTCTTGATTGAAACTTACTTTAAACTTTTTGATTAATGATGAATGATGATGATACTTAAGACCTAATTTACATACTTTTAAACCTTTGGGAACGATTTACTGACTTAGTAACTTTTGACTTAGGTTGAGGACCTTTCGGACTAACTACTTGCTTACTTATCTCGTACCGACTTTACTACTTTTCACTGTGAGTTATAGCATCCCTTTTTACTTTAACTATACTGGGAACTGAGAATACATGCGCATTTTACATTTTACATACTAGGCACGAGTACTTAACTTTATATATGTGTGGGTTATACAACGGCATAAACTTTCCCCTTAGCTCGGTAACGTTTAGTCATTGGTCTTTGAACCGGTGAACGCGAATCTTAGATTTGGATCCATAGGGTTTGACATCCCCACTCGGGCTAGTAGCGCTAGCATTTAACGGGTGTTTAATACTTCGTAAACATACGTACTCGCCAAGTGTACTTTTAGGGGGTGATATTACGTTAAGTTAGTTACCAAGTGCCCACGGTTGAACATATACTTTTCATACTATTTTGAAACACGTAAATCTCGTGGCCTACCTTACATTACTGTTATACTTAAACTATAGCTCACCAACATTCGTGTTGACGTTTTTAAGCATGTTTTCTCAGGTGCTTAGAGGTTTGATTTCTTCCGCTGTTGTAGTATTGCTGTGTAGACACCCGCTGCTTCTGTTAGAGATGTCTCCGCATGAAACATTTATATTGCAATCAAACTATGTTACTTTTGAAAAAATGAATTTGTAATGACCATTGGGTCACGTACTATTATTATTGCCTTCTATTCATAGAAGCACACTATCGTATGTTAAACATTTGACGTTGGTTATGACGCCACCCTTTCTTATGAATGCAAACTTATTTTAAAACATCATATAGTGTTTGACCTTGTAATGATCCTGTTATTGATGATCCGTACACGTTAATTTTGCATGGGGCATCACAACATAGATGCGTAGAGCAAACCTGATGTGACCCATCTCCGCCTAATAGCCATGATCAATAGTCCATAAAATTAGACATACATATTGGGCTAATCGGTGTAGTTAATTCATCCAGAATACTACTGTTTCGTGACCCAATACCTAGACGTTTCCACTCCCATTGTCATTCGCCATTAAAAATCGACCATATAATAAACATACTCCGTTGGTCTCAAGGTGAGTTAAACTAGGGTTTTGTCTTTAAAATTCTCATATCCTCTCAAATTATCCTTCTAAAATCGTATACGACACCCATCTCCTACATGTATGCGTAATAAAGTAGACGGTTTATAAGCATTCTGCTTAGATTTGTGAAACAACATCATAATATGACCCCGCATGCTAGAGCTTCGAATATTATGACTAACTACCCTGCCATCGATCCATAGATGGATCGACATACAAATACCCAAATGTTTTCCGAATTAGACAAGAACAACCATAATCATTTTAGAAGTAATGCATTATTAAAAGCATGAATGCTCCATATCCCAAACCCCCATGATCGAGGAAAGATAACACTTGGTCCCATCAAAACCAATGCATCTCTTAATGCTATCTAAGTCGTTCTTAAAGAAACTAGCCCGGATAGCTTCGAGATCGCTTAAAACTATATGTGCACACTTGTGATGAACAGATAATATATTCCCAAGCTCTCTAGAACAGCTTTAATAAGCGTATGCCGGCCATTTTCTTTTCATCCTAAAAGGCGTTTTCTGAACTTTTTGCATAACGACTTCCAATTCACGATGATATTCATATTAACAACCACTGAGAGTCACAAGTATGTGAAAGGGAAACTTTATTTTTTGCATCTAAGGTCATGAATGAAAGAATCAATTACCATATCAGGGGCTCATAGACAATACAAATGTCTCTTCGTAAGGTTTATATGAAGTCCAGAATGCGTAGAAACATGTCAAAAACACTAATGATATTTTTGAGACACTCCTTGCTCTATGTGATGACCCGGAAATTTTTGACCAAATTTAAACTTTATCTTTAAATGATTTAATGTTTTCAACACGATAAGCAAAGTCTGTAATGTTGAGTCTCAAAGTTTTGGAACTATATTCATGTAATCAATTATTCTTTGACTGTTCTTGAAGATTCACGAACAATATATATATAACTTAATGTGCATATATATATATATATATATATATATATATATATATATATATATATATATATATATATATATATATATATATATATATATATATATATATATATATATATATATATATATATATATGATTTCAAGTTATTTAGTAAACGATAGTAACATTCGATTATTGATTCGATTGATATTTAGATAAGTTAACTAAAACGTTTAAGATGAACCAGTAAAACACTAATTTGCTACGGTATTTTCGAATTGCTACAGTACCCGAAAAGCTACAGTGTTTTCGAAAATCACTATTTGCTACAGTAAAAAAAACTTTGCTGCAGTAACTTTGCTACAGTAAAACACTATTTCAAAATGAAAATGTATATGTATATACTACGAGACGATAATTTATAGAAGTAATTGACCAAAACACTCGAAAGTTTAAGATACACTTTGAGTGATATAGTTTATGGATAATTTAAGACTATATTTTGACAAAGGTACGTGTCACGAAACGTAAAGAGCGAATTTTCTCAGCGTACGAAGGGACATTCGAAAAACCGGAACCGGGACATAAGTCGAGTGATGACGTACGACTTATCGGAACAAATATTACAAATCAACTATGCACGAGAATAAAATAAAATATATAATTAATTAATTTAAATTATATATTATATATATATTATAAAAATATGTCGACGAGCTAGTTGCCAAAATTATGTGAGCTGGAAAAATGGGCCATGCGATCGCATGGCCAATGGCCTTCAGAACCATGCGATCGCATGGGGTCTGGGGACAGGCCACACCTATAAAAGCTCGATCATTTCTGCTTCTGTTTTGATTCAATTACTCCGTAAGTATTTATTTATTTTATTTATATTATTATTATTATTATTATTATTATTATTATTATTATTATTATTATTATTATTATTATTATTATTATTATTATTATTATTATTATTATTATTATTATTATTATTATTATTATTATTATTATTATTAATCTTATTATTATTAGTAGTATTAATATTATACATAAAATACTACGACGAGGTCTTGAGCGTGTCACTTTCAAAATGGGTTTTCAAGCGGAATAGAGCTAAGGAAATTATGGGTAATGTACGGGGGTATATTTATGAATCAAACCTAGTGTTTATCATCTCTGTTGCATCTACGTACTTTCCTACAATATTGAATCACAATATTGATACGTGAGCATTCATATCTTATCTTTTATATATTAATTGTGTATCCATGTCTAGTGCTCGCGTATATATATTTATGCATGCTTGTATGCTAAATTTTGTCATTAAACAGTTTATAATAGATCACTAATTAAATACATATATTACTAGTAAAAGGTATATGATATACATGTTTTTGAAAAGATGGCGAAAAATCAATAACTTTTCATTTAGATATCGAATAGTTTCGATGAACGGATTAAAAGATATGATCAACTGAATTATAATTGACGTTAATTGGAATTGCTTTTGAATCTGCAATTAATATTTAAACAACTTATTTGTAAGATTGATAAATTGGATTTTTGAATATTACCAACCGAGTAAATGAATCCTTATATAAGGTACGTCTCGTTTTGTTGAACTATTGTCAAAATTGACTTTTTGAAACGACTTTGGATAACTTTTGTATGTCGATCTCGAGCATTAGGATTGTGATACACTATGACCTGACCTAGCTTGATAAACATTTATTGACCAACATATGTTCTCTAAGTTGAGATCTACGGTTATTTGGTAATCCGAGTTTCGGTCACATTTTAGTGAACGACTTTATATGCTGCTAAGGTGAGTTTATAGATCCCCTTTTAAATGCTTTAAATATTTTAGGCTGAGAATACATGCAATTTATTTTAAACGCAATGGATACAAATACATACTTAATTCTACACTGATTTTGAACCGAAAATCCCTTAGCTTTGGTAACTAGTAACTGCCAGTTATAAGAACTGGTGGGCGCGAGTAGTAGTATATGGATCCATAGGGCTTGATATACCCATCCGAGCTAGAGCACTAGCCTTTTAACGGACGTATGCTATTTGAGAAGCGTACATGTTGGTTTGCGTGTATTATTAAGATGATTATACAAAGGGTATAAATTATATATACGTTAAGTTTAGTTACCAGGGTGCTCAATTTTATTTTGATAAACGTTTCTGGATGAAACAACTGAAATCTTGTGATCCACCTTTTATATACAGATTATGCGAAACACTAAAACTATGAACTCACCAACCTTTGTGTTGACACTTGTTAGCATGTTTATTCTCAGGTTCCCTAGAAGTCTTCCGCTGTTTGCTTATATGTTAGACAAGCTATGTGCATGAAGTCTTACATGGCATATTTATGAAGGAAACGTTGCATTCACCAAATCATCACCATGTATCTTATTTTGACTGCATTGTCAACGAAATTACTATTGTAAACTATTATTTACGGTGATTGTCTATATGTAGAAATCATCAGATGTCGATAACCTTTGATTTAAACATTCATTTATGGTGTGCCTTTTCAAAAGAATGCAATGTTTACAAAACGTATCATATAGAGGTCAAATACCTCGCAATGAAATCGATGAATGACGTGTTCGTCCATATGGATTTGGAACGATCGTCACACTCTAATATAAAATAAACACAACATCTTTACATATAATAAATGAGTTACTTGACCGTTAGGATTTTCAAGCGTGTCTCCTTTTCATCTGCCCATCAACGCGTTATCTTTTAAATATAAGTTAAGACCCTCTATAACATTAAAAAATTGGAAGGGGCATAGAGAGTCACCTTGTCGAAGGCCAGGTTCAATATTAAACTCACTCGTAGGGTTGCCATTGAAGAGGAAAGGGGTACGGGATTTTGTGAGACGTATTTTGATCCATCATTTCAATTCAATGTGTTGTCGAACCCCAAAATGATTAACATGTGATCGAGAAACTCTCAATTCATCGAGTCGTATGCCTTTTAAGAATCTAGCTTCAATATCACAATCTATTTTTATTCATCTTTTAAAAATTAATTACTTCGCTTAGAATTAAAGGTCTATCAAGTATTTGGATACCGTTATGAAAACTGATTGCTCCGTACAATGATTTTATCAATAATAAATGTCATGCGAATTGTTAAAATCTCAATGATGATCTTGTAAATAACACCAATCAAGGATATCGTGCAATAACCTTTGACGGTAGATGAGATTGTTACTTTATAAATCAACAATATAAAAGTGCCTTTCGGTAACTAGAACTCAGCGAAAGCCTTAGAAAATGCGGATACATTCACTTCTTGAGAATCTCCCAATATTTTTTATGAACGAGAAACATAACCGTCCGTCATGGAAGCTTTATTGCTACCACACGCCCACACAACTTCCAAAATTTTCGTCTTCAGAAATCATTTCTTCAAAATGACTATTTCCGTCTATAGTTTATCTGTTTGTAGGCCAAAACTAATGTAACATGTCACTGCTAGTAGAGCACAAGAACTTCTGCTTCTAATACACATAGAAAGCAGATTCTTTAGCGATTGAATTTCATCACCAAAACCCCATTTATCGATAAATCTTTTACCATTTGTTTACTCTTCATTGTTTCAACCACCCATGTAAGTATTTGGAGTTCTCATCACCGTCTAGAACTCATTTAACTTATAACGACCCTCATTTTTCCATTCTATATTTTTCCAATATTAAATGCCCAAACAATATAATTAAAACATAATGATTAAATTTTAAACAACAATTGTTAAGTGTTAAGAGTAATAAAACATATTAATTAACTTTGTGCAATAATTGACAAGTTAATAAAAGATGAAAATAATAAACTGTTAGTCGACACTCACTGCTAATTAAAATTTATGCATTTATGTAATATTATAACTAATAACCTATAAGTAATAAATAAAAAGTGACATTTATATAAATAATAAAACAATTGGGAACTAAATAAAAAAATATATATACAAGTCATGAATTAGTAAAAAGTAAATAATACTTATCATGTAGTAAATGTAAAAATAATAATAATAATAATAATAATAATAATAATAATAATAATAATAATAATAATAATAATGAGACAAAAGAATCTTAAACAATTACATCCTTATGTTGACTAAAAAAAAATAAAAAAAAATATATATATATATATATATATATATATATATATATATATATATATATATATATATATATATATATATATATATATATATATATATATATATATATATATAAACTAGTACCACCTATTGTTGACTAAAAATTATAAAATAAAATAAAATCATTAATTAGAACATCCTTATGTTGACTAACACTCTAATACTTGCACTATATAAACACCCTTAGACTCCTAGTTTCTCATTCACAAATCACACCAAAATCCTCTCTTTCAAAAACAATCTATCCCTCTCCCTCTCTTGTGGTTTTCGGATCTTCAAGCTTGTTCTTCGTGTTCATCAAGATTTTCAAGCGTGTTCTTCATTATTTGGGTTATTTGATCTTCATCACCAAGTTTTCTTCTTGTTTCTTATTAATCTTCATCATCATTAACAAGGTATGATCCAAAATCTTAAAATTTTTAAATCTTTCTTTCAATTCATGTTTATATTCATAATCATATTCGTGCATGATCTTAACATTCATATTATTTAGATCCTCAAAACCCTAAACCCTAATCATTAAAATACTACTTTAATTAACTAACCCTAATTAATGAAACCCTAATACTACTTATACTATTAATTAACATGTATACACTATTACTATTACTAACACCTATAACCTACTACTTATATTATAACACATAAAAATATTTTGGCATATGTATTAGAGAATTATAGATCCTTCGAACTTTCTTGACGAATGGTTTCTACGAAACTCTAGGTGGAAGGGTTTGGATTTTCGATTTAAAGGATCCTATAGCTCAAGCCCCTAGACCTGAAATGGCCATTCGAAGGGAAAGGGGTGATTGGAAGCATCTAATACGGCAAGTATCCTAAAATGGAAAACACTCTTAAAGTAGAAAATTTCGAGTTATAGAAACTTACTAAGATAAGAAATCTACTAAAAGTGGAAACTTTCTAAAAATAGAAACTTACAAGGAAAGGAAACTTAGTAAAACAAACTATGCTTTCAACACTATCATACTTAAACATCTACTTAACTTGGGCAAAAACACTTACTACTCTTAAATGTCAATAGGTTGACTTTTTTGCTCACTCATCCAACTTTCTATTCTGAGGAATAACTCTCTCTCTCTACTTACTAAGGTGAATTCATAGCCCCACTCTTTATTGCTAGCAAACTTACTTACTTTTATTGGGGTGAGACACATTCTGTTTTTACATTTTACAACATAGACACAAGTACCAAACTACTAAACTATGCTATACCCGGCTATGTCCGACTAAGTCCCTAAAGTGATATTTTTAATTGCTCGTTGAATGCATGCTTAATTATTGGGGGTAGGCCTATCGAGAGTAACGTCCCTGATACATTTGACTAAGTCTTTGTTTTACTTAATAATAAAATTAAACCGACAAGTATAAACTACAACTTATCTTTGGGGCAAACTTGAACGTTTAGTCTAAATATCACGCATTGGCATAACTTTTGGATCTGCGAGATCTACTTTTTGATCCTACGGGAGATCAACTTTATAAACTAAATCTTGTAGTCTAAAAACAACGATAACTACTTTTGTTAAACCTATGATTTCACTCAACCTTTTTGGTTGACACTTTAGCATGTTTGTCTCAGGTGCTGATTGATTCAAGCTTACTTACTTACTGCTTATGTGATGCTACTTGGACTTAGGAACAAGAGATATCGCATTTACTATTCTTGCATTTGAAACATTTACATTATTGTAATATCAATTCTTGTAACGACATTTCATTTTCCGCTGCGTACTATCAATAAAGTTTGATTTTATCATGTAGTATTGTTATCGTATATTATAATATGTTGGTTTATTTGATATTAGTGACGTTTCTTCCAGACCCTATCTGGAGGACGTTACAGAGTGGTATCAGAACAAAACAGGCTGTTATAGAGAACCAGGATTGCATCTTTATGTGTGCCTTACTTGCTAGCTAGGGTGCCTTAGCAATCTAGGAAACTATACCCTTTCCTGCCTTAGACTTTAAAGCACTTAGGATTGCCTTATAATCTTAACAACCTTGCCTTGATAATCTTGGCTTAAAATGCTAATCAAAGTCTCTTTCCTAATGATAGGATGTCAAGCGTTAATAAAAACGACAAGACAATTCTTTTTAACCCTGCTATCAAAGAAGATACTGGATATCCTTCAACTGCAAGACCAGTCCAAAGTCTACCTTATGGCTTTGGTGGTCCTCCCTCACCAAACTATAGTCCGGATACTTTACCTAATTCTCCCAAATACTATCTGACTCCAAGAATGGAAAGTAAAAGGAAATGCCCTGCTGATTTTAAAGAAGATGGCCCGTCAAAGAAAAGATCCCGATCTCCTTCCTATGAAGAAATTGATGCCAAGTACGAGATCATGAATCTGCGAAAAACTACCGATGGCCTAATTCATCATATTGCACGGATCGATATTCAAATGAAGGAAAAAGACCTAGCGATTAGGAAGCTCATGGAGGAAAATGCTGAGCTAAAGAAGGAGATAAAGTTGGTGAAGTATGAAGGTGATAGAAATGCCCGATGGGGGAAGCAATCTCTTGCCTACCTAAGAGAAGATGTTAACTTTAGATTGAAGATGGAGGAAAACTGCCTCGAGTTCCTACATGAGAAACAAAAGTCGAAGAATGAGAAAGTTGAGAAGTTTATGAAGAAGGTTAAGGACGAGAAGAAGAATTATGAAGACTACTTCAATCCTAATATTTCCTAGTTTATCCTATTCCAATTTCTCATCTATGTAAAGGCTATACCTTAAACCATTTCTATATCCGAATCGTGTATTAAAAAGGCTTATTTAATGCCTCGTTCTTAATAATACAAAATGTTTCGTTTATATCATATTCATCTTTATCTTATCGGATTTATCAAACTTCTATACACCCTTATGTAGTGAAGAATCATGGTTCGTTCAACTACACCAACTCTTACCACGATGTTTCATAATTTCCTCGTCTGACTACGTCTTCCACAACTTCCATAACTATCAAAGATATAAAGGTTAACCAAGTGTATAAAGACTGCAACTTAAAACTAGCCAACCATAAGTTAGTAACTGTTTTCACGGATGACATTTCGAACTGCTCCAAGAGTGAGAAGGGACGTGAGCAACATTTGCAAACTCATTCTTGAGAAAAAGAACAACTCTACGCAAACTTTTCCAAAGTGCAAGTTTTGGCTTAAAACCGACATGTTGTCGATCCAGCTAAGATTTCTGCTGTCCTTAACATACTATATTAGAAGTCATCATTGATCACATATCCTGACCTTATGGAGTGACCTTGGAAAGGAAATATGAATTAGATAAATATAATGACGGTGGCCAACGTGATTATATTACGGTAATTCATAGAGATATTCCAATATCATGACGTATGGAATAGAAAGTGAATCAAAGAAAAACTCTCAAGCTATTCTGTTTAAAAACCAAATGCAAGGGCATGAAAAGAGAAAAATGATCATCTTGATATTTAGTAGATACGAAGAACTCATTCTAATCAAACTATAAATCTATCTCATACTCATTTAACAAACTTTCATGTACCATAAAAAGTTGTAGACAATCGAATCTTGAAATTCATTCATCCTAAATGGATATCTCCTGATCATTGATACATAATCATCACTTGTTATTACACTCTCGGTGTAAATTCTCATATGACTTTCAAAAACCTATGTCATTTGAACCCTCCAACATCGTTATTACAAACATCATGTCCAATATTACATTATCTATGTCGAGATGATAAATATCTCATATGCATAATCTTCTGAAGAATGAAACCTCCATACATGTATCGTTTTAACTATCATAGTCAAGGAACTTCTGTACTCGTACATCTACTTATAATAGACTACTTGGCACCATGCAAGTAATGGTGCCATACTCAAACAATAATCGATCATTGTCAACTCGAAAACCAGAGGTGAAATACACTATCTCAAGTTGTGGCTTGAGCTAAACTCATCTGAAAAACTGTTGTAACAATTGAAATGATTCCATCATACTTTAACGTATCATCCTCTCAGACCAATTAAGGGTGAATTCAAACAATCATTACATAGTTGAAAGTCACTGCTTTAGCATTTATTTATACTTTTCTATGCGACTGCCAGATTATTCATGCCGAGTTCTCGAACTCTCACTATCATTCGAATGATTAAAAGTTGCAAATCTTATTTGAAGTTCTTTCATACATAACTCTAAATCCGAGGGATTTACTCATTTGATGATAATCACATTATCATCCTTCTAACTTTAATGTTAACATTTCGAGTCCAAGGACTCATGCCCTGATAAAAGTCGATCCATTAGTTTTCACTACCTTGAAACAATTATTACACAATTATCCTCCGGAATTTTAAAATCTTCAATCAATTTTTCTCAAACAAATACACTCTTAAATACAAGTATCCGGTTTTCCAAAGATTTCTTACACGAGTCTTTATTTTCAAACTATCTCAGAATTTATAAAAAATGATTTTTCACTTATGTGATTTATAAAACCTTATACATAAACTTATCTTTACGTACTTTGACTAGTACATATCAAATTATACTTTCACTTCTACAAATTTCCACTTTGATTAAATCGAAATTACTTTACAAAATTTTACGTAACCCTAGTTGTACTATGAACATCATTTTGTCACCTCCTCTAAAATTACTTTCACTAATTATATAAACACTTTCGCATTTTTAGCAATTTACCTTTGTTTCATTAAATTAAACATTCTTTTAAACAACTCTTTTTCGTATTGTTCAAATTATTTCACATAAAATAGTACGTTTTGTACATAACTCAAGTTTTACCAATAGCTCCGCTTCGTTTATATTGTTATAACAAATGTCGCAACTTTTCAAAAATTACTTTGGTTTATTATTAAAACTTTCGTATTGCTCTCCAATGTGTTTGGATCACCTTTATTCTCATTCTCCGTGCAAGAACGAGACTTACCTCTTTATGTACATCATCTCTTCCTTGCTATGTTATTCGTTAAAAAGTTTCTACTTCCGGTATTTCACGGTCAAACCACGACGCTCTCATAAACATCAATACTACGATCTTTTGAACAAGGAAGCAAAGGTTCCTTCATGGTAGAAACAATACCTTATAATCAATGATTCACATTTATTCTTATCCACATTTAAACTCATAAGTAAATAATAGACCGACTCGCCATTTGTGCAAAAACACTTTTCTTACTCTGAAGGAGTTACCTTAGACATTTATGAAGATACTCTAAACATTTCTTCCTTTTTAGTTTGCAACTAGATGTTATTCTAGTCAAGTTTTAATCTATGATTCGACATGAATCTGAAATCATAAATCTTAAAGCTACATTCTGAAACTATTTCTAAAGACAAGTTCTCATGTATACTGAAAGATGTCTTAAATTTAATCGCTCGTATTATCCTGAGATCAACGAACTCTCAACTAACATCTCATTTGTCTATTAGGCATCTCTTGAAAACTAAAGGTATTATGGTTACCTTTCGAAACTTGAAGCTGGTACTATCTCTAACAAACACCAGCCATACATAAAACTACGTAACTAAAATCTTTACGTACTCTACTCTATTTTATCTACCCTACTATTGCAGCATAAACACTCAAGATCTTAACGAGCTCAATAATACATCTCATGCTGTTATAGCATCAACTTTCCTTTTAAAGAAAAACTAGTCAAACAACACTCTTGTTATTCCTTGGAAAATTCTCCGCATTTAATGCACTTGTAAACGACCTATTAAGGTTAAGGATCATGAGATCAAACATGTAAACAAAACAATATACTTATTGTTAACACTCATTGGCCCCGACCGTACCCGGGAACGTGAAAATCAAACTCTATTATTAAAGTCCGTTGGGATTCGCGTAAAAGCCCCTAACATACATGGGAACACGAAGACTAAATGATACGGAAATATCCCCATCTCTTCTCAACTGCTGATGCAAACGAGAAATCTACTTAAAACTTCGGGATGAAGTTTCTAATAACGGGGAGGTACTATAACGACCCTCATTTTTCCATTCTATATTTTTCCAATATTAAATGCCCAAACAATATAATTAAAACTTAATGATTAAACTTTAATCAACAATTGTTAAGTGTTAAGAGTTATAAAACATATTAATTAACTTTGTGCAATAATTGACAAGTTAATAAAAGATAAAAATAATAAATTGTTAGTCGACACTCACTGCTAATTAAAATTTATGAATTTATGTAATATTATAACTAATAACCTATAAGTAA
Organism: Rutidosis leptorrhynchoides; assembly: GCF_046630445.1. Classification (NCBI taxonomy): domain Eukaryota; kingdom Viridiplantae; phylum Streptophyta; class Magnoliopsida; order Asterales; family Asteraceae; genus Rutidosis; species Rutidosis leptorrhynchoides. The sequence continues at coordinate 369,431,672 of NC_092338.1, forward strand.
TAAATAAAAAGTGACATTTATATAAATAATAAAACAATTGGGAACTAAATAAAAAAATATATATACAAGTCATGAATTAGTAAAAAGTAAATAATACTTATCATGTAGTAAATGTAAAAATAATAATAATAATAATAATAATAATAATAATAATAATAATAATAATAATAATAATAATGAGACTAAAGAATCTTAAACAATTACATCCTTATGTTGACTAAAAAATAAAATAATATATATATATATATATATATATATATATATATATATATATATATATATATATATATATATATATATATATATATTGTTGACTAAAAATTATAAAATAAAATAAAATCATTAATTAGAACATCCTTATGTTGACTAACACTCTAATACTTGCACTATATAAACACCCTTAGACTCCTAGTTTCTCATTCACAATTCACACCAAAATCCTCTCTCTCAAAAACAATCTCTCCCTCTCCCTCTCTTGTCGTATTCGAATCTTCAAGCTTGTTCTTCGTGTTCATCAAGATTTTCAAGCGTGTTCTTCATTATTTGGGTTATTTGATCTTCGTCCCCAAGTTTTCTTCTTGTTTCTTGTTAATCTTCATCATCATTTACAAGGTATGATCCAAAATCTTAAAACTTTTAAATCTTTCTTTCAATTCATGTTTATATTCATAATCATATTCGTGCATGATCTTAACATTCATATTATTTAGATCCTCAAAACCCTAAACCCTAATCATTAAAATACTACTTTACTTAACTAACCCTAATTAATGAAACCCTAATACTACTTATACTATTAATTAACATGTATACACTATTACTATTACTAACACCTATAACCTACTACTTATATTATAACACATAAAAACATTTTGGGATATGTATTAGAGATGTATAGATCTTCGAACTTTCTTGACGAATGGTTTCTACGAAACTCTAGGCGGAAGGCTTTGGATTTACGATTTAAAGGATCCTATAGCTCAAGCTCCTAGACCTGAAATGGCCATTCGAAGGGAAATGGGTGATTGGAAGCTTATCTAATACGGCAAGTATCCTAAAATTGAAAACACTCTTAAAGTAGAAACTTTCTAGTTATAGAAACTTACTAAGATAAGAAATCTACTAAAAATGGAAACTTTCTAAAAATAGAAACTTACTAGGAAAGGAAACTTAGTAAAACTAACTATACTTACAACACTGTCATACTTAAACATCTACTTAACTTGGGCAAAAAGACTTACTACTCTTAAATGTCAATAGGTTGACTTTTCTGCTCACTCATCCAACTTTCTATTACGAGGAATAACTCTCTCTCTCTACTTACTAAGGTGAATTCATAGCCCCACTCTTTATTGCTAGCAAACTTACTTACTTTTATTGGGGTGAGACACATGCTGTTTTTACATTTTACAACTTAGACACAAGTACCAAACTACTAAACTATGCTATACCCGGCTATGTCCGACTAAGTCCCTACAGTGATATTTTTAATTGCTCGTTGAATGCATGCTTAATTATTGGGGGTAGGCCTATCGGGAGTAACGTTCCCGATACATTTGACTAAGTCTTTGTATTACTTAATAATGAAATTAAACCGACAAGTATAAACTACAACTTGTCTTTGGGGAAAACTTGAACGTTTAGTCTAAATATCACGCATTGGCATAACTTTTGGATCTGCGAGATCTACTTTTTGATCCTGCGGGAGATCAACTTTATAAACTAAATCTTGTGGTCTAAAAACAACGATAACTAGTTTTGTTAAACCTATGATTTCACTCAACCTTTTTGGTTGACAATTTAGCATGTTTGTTTCAGGTGCTGATTGATTCAAGCTTACTTACTTACTGCTTATGTGATGCTACTTGGACTTAGGAACAAGAGATATCGCATTTACTATTCTTGCATTTGAAACATTTACTTTATTGTAATATCAATTCTTGTAACGACATTTCATTTTCCGCTGCGTACTCTCAATAAAGTTTGATTTTATCATGTAGTATTGTTCTCATATATTATAATATGTTGATTTATTTGATATTAGTGACGTTTCTTCCAGACCCTATCTGGAGGACGTTACATAACTCTTGCCTTTTGCATCACAACCAGATCTTCATTAGTTTGTAACGAGTTTAGACTCTTGCAATAAGACTTTCATATCCATTAAAGATAAACCATGCGAAGAACATTCATTTTTTTATATGAAGCGTTACCCATAGTCTGTTATTTTGACTGTATTTGGTTGAGTTTGATTGTGACTGTGACTACCCGGAAATTTTCGACCAAATTTAAACTTTATCTTTATATTATTCCGACACGATAAGCAAAGTTTGGTAAGTTGAATCTCAAGGATTTTAAAACTGTGTTAATACATTCATTTAACTTTGACCAAACCCCGACGATTCACGAACCATTATATAATTGAAAATGAATATGTATATGTATATATATATATATATATATATATATATATATATATATATATATATATATATATATATATATATATATATATATATATATATATTATAACTTGAGAATATTAACAAAGTATTAAACGTATAATACTTTACATGAACGTATTAGTTTCAATATGTTTATCGATGGAATTAGAAGATATAATCAAATGATTGATTTATCAGTTACATTGTATGATTATGAGTCTCTATTGAGAGGTCCACTTTGATTTAGGAAACATTTTCTTTTAACGGTTGATATTCCACTAACGGATGGTTTTTTTTTATATTTTGTACGGTGTCGTTAGGTTGTACGGTGTTCGATTCGGTACCATACATCGTCTTCGTTTATTTATATTTTGCGGGGCCTAAATTTACTTTACTTTCTAAGGTGTAGAAGGTGTAAGTTAACCTAGTGTCGAATTTTTTGCTGATTAACGAATTGAAGATCAAGCGAATAATTGTCTTTTAGTTAAATTACTTGTATAAAGAATAGTAGTTGATTTTAGCTAAATGTCCTAAATGCAGAAAAAGTAAATAAAGTGGTAGGATATTCGTAGTATGCAGATCAAGGAAACGTTGACCAAGATAGCAGTATTGGGTTAGGGAAAGGTAATTATGCTTATGTTAAGACTATGCTTGGATTGATGTTGATCTGGTTGGATGAGCCAATTACACAGACCTACTTATCTCTGAACTCTCGGAGTTCTCTTTGAGCAGCAAGAAGTATGTCACTTGGTCGTATAACTGAAGTGTAACAATACCCCGGAGGTTATCCTCAGTAGAGTACTAGGTTTATTAGTGAGTTAAGCTCTAATCCTAACCCTCGTTATCAGCTTAGATAACTAAATAACAATGTGCCGTGTTGATTGAACACTGATCACAAACGGAAAGAGTCCGTCGGTTTAAGTTGGCAAAACCTTAAATGAAAACTAACAACCATTACATCATACTAATGAGATCATAACAAATCAAACATTATACAGCATTACAGTTAATATACTGTTAGTAAAGCAGATAGAAACCTAATAAGTACCTAAACAATTGATATGACTAAGACCTAGGGCAACAATCAGACAAGAACATGCAATAGGCTTGGGTCATATAGTAGAGGCACTAACTAGATCTTAACAGCTCCTAAGAGGTCTCTTCGGAACAGTCAATAGGCATACTAGGTCATTCATGTCTCAATTCCTAGGTTCCGTGTCCTGAAAGTGCATTAGATGCCTCTCGGGAACTCCTGTCATACCGAGTTCATAGAATCTTCAGATACAGTATAACCAGGGGTCTTAATCCTATGAAGTAGCTAATTTCACATAGGTAGACAAGATCACAACCTAAGTTGGTCAATCCTTAAGATGCTAGCATACAAATCTATCAGACTTCCTAATTCAGTATTATAACAGTAATCGTACTATATTAACGTAATTACGCTAACTCAAACTTCTATCATGGCAACATACAGATAAATTAAGCTATCATGGAAATATCGGAACGCATTATTAAACATACAAGATAAGAATACATGTTTAATACAAAAGACAAGCGTTTCGGATAAGAACCTAAAAAAGCCGAACTAATCTGCCCGGGGTCGCAGGGACTCGCCGGGATATCCTCCAGAAAATAAAAGCTAAGCTAACTACTACTAAAAACTACCTAAAATATTGAAAATATAAATTGTATTGCAAGTTGAGTGTGTCTTGAAATGAATGGAGAAAGCCCCTTTAAATAGACTTGAAATTCTGCCAAATACGCCTGGCAGGCCGTTTGGCAGGCCGTATGGCAGGCCGTATTTGGTAGGCCGTATTCTTGGCAAGCCGTTTGGTGACTCGTGTGGTGGCACGTATCTGGCAGGCCGTTTCCATAGTGGATCGTAACTTGATTTATGGCAGGCCGTATTCTTGCTGATCAGGGCCTGATTTACTGGATCGTAACTTGATTTCTTGTCTTTCACCGTTTTCGCTCTAGAATCTTCGTTTTAGCTCCGTTTTACTTGATTCTTTTTGCATCGCCTTTGTAATTACTTAATCTACAAAATCAACCGAAAAGCGATACTTTTGCCGACAAAGTTTTAATCTTTATTATTTTAGGGCCTGATTTATGGGGTAAAAACGTGACTTTTTGCCCGATATCAAATACCCCACACTTAGCTTTGCTTGTACTCAAGCAAGAAAGCGGAAATATCGGGATCTTTCTAGTAGATTCTTACTTGCCCCACCCGTAGATCTTTTTATTATGCCTTCATCAGAAGTCGTTACATCTTTCGAAAGTATTAGAAAACGTTTCGAACTTCGATGGTTTGCTCGCTAGATTTCAATTGCGTCTATAGTGGAAAAGGGCGTACTTTCCAACCCTCAGATGTAGAGTATACATGATCAGGCTCCTCACTGACAGATCACTCATATCACTCAAGTGTTTAGGGTGTCCTATTCTAGTTGTATTGTCGCTCAGAAGCCAGTCGTGTAACACTTCGCATCATAGGCTTGGTAAAGCATCGATATCTCCACCGGCTAAGTAAGGACGGCACTGATCTTCTTCCTAAGCATTCTTTCAAGAGGAAGACAGGTTATAGGGTTTGGTGGGAAATTTATGAGTTTTGGTGAAAGGTATCCAGATCTTTTGAGAGAATTAATAGACTTTGATTCTTCAGAGTATCCATTTTAGATAGATAATGGCTGAGAATTCCGGAAAGGTTTTCTTCAGAAGAGGCGGATTTTGCTAAGACTTTGTCTAGAATTTTCTTTTGCTCTTCCAGCATTCTTCTTCAGGGTATCTCCTTGGGTTTCTTTTTGCCTTATTAGAGACTTTGCTCCTAGAGACTTTGCTCTTTCATCATCATCATCATCATATATATATATATATATATATATATATATATATATATATATATATATATATATATATATATATATATATATATATATTTTCGGCATACCCTTTCTTCATAACTTTTGTCTTTCGTTCCTGGTGCCCAGAGAGGAAGTGATAATCCACTGAAAATAGGTCTTTGACCTATCAAAAACAATCAGGGGTTCGGAATCTTTCGACTAGTGCTTTTGAAGCGAATTTGATCGATCTATCTCTTCATTGATCTCTGGATCTTTAGTGAATGGAAAGGGGAATGAAATGTAAATGGTGTATTTTGGGAGTGAATATGGGGTGAATATTTCTGATTCATCAACTCTTTATGTGAGTTGGTTGGGTTGAAATACGTGGAGTGGAAACGGAAACGGATGGCTTTTTGTCTTCTCTATTCGAAATGATTTCGGAAGGAGTATCGCACCTGCACCACGTATGGCGCTCACTAACCATTGGCCTTGAAACGTATGACTGAACCAAGTTCTAACTTGAACCATACACCGGCACGCTCATCAATTGAAATAACAAAGTACTGTAGATTTGATGGGTCATACAGATACTTTGGGTCCAAGATTCCTCACTTTTTAGAGTAGGGGTCGTGCTTGATCATGCGTAGCCTTTATCATATTTTCTTAAAATAAATCTTTTGACACAAAACGTTAGTTTTAGCTTAATCGTTCCATTCTAATAAATGTTCCGAAAACCGATTTCTAGCAATTTTATTAGATCTTTTTGGGCAAAAACCAAGTAAGAATTTTTCAAAATTACCCAATATCCATTACTTAATTACTTTTGGACAAAAGAATTTTTCAAAACCTGGCGTTTTATGGTTACTTGACTTTAAAACTTTCGACCTTAAAAACTTTACCCATTACCCCACACTTAGAAGGACATTGTCCCTAATGTTCTCTAGAAAGAATATTTATGCTATATAAATTAAGGACATGACTTCTAAAATTCTAAGTTAGTTGCGGGGTTACCCCATACTTAGAGATTTTAGTGCGTTATAATTGAAATAGGTTTGAGGAAGGATTACTTCCCTATGGTCGTGTTACTTTCCTAGTGCTGGGCCTTCCTACGGTCCATCTCCTACATACCAGTCTCTTTATAATATTTCTGCATGAAGAACAACAAGAGAAAGGCAGCATTTCCACTATATATAACTTTTTATACAATGCTTCAAAAAGATAAAAACTAGAACATAAAATAAAGATAAAGTAGTCTATGGGATACTATCCTGGTTAATGTGTGTCGGCTCTGCAAAGTATCTGAGGACGTCATCCTCCAGGTTCAGCATGTGCTCGAAAGGCTGCCCTATATCCATCTCAGGGCCTAGTAAAGACTCTAGACATAAGTCTGTCGGTATCTCTAGGTTGGATAAGTCTGGGAAAAGCTCCTCGTCAGGAATGCTTCCAGTGATCTCAAATGCCTGGTGAAATGTCTCGTTCATATTGATTATAAACGTTCCATATTAATTGATTCGTCGTGAGGTTTTGACCTCTATATGAGACGTTTTTCAAATACTGCATTCATTTTTAAAACAACCATAACCTTTATTTTATCGATAAAGGTTTAAAAGCATTAAGTAGATTATCAAATAATGATAATCTAAAATATACCGTTTACACACGACTATTACATAATGGTATACAATAAGAATATATTACATCAAAAATAAGTTTCTTGAATGCAGTTTTTACATAATATCATACAAGCATGGACACCAAATCTTGTCCTTATTTTAGTATGCAACAGCGGAAGCTCTTAATAATCACATGAGAATAAACATGCTTAAAACGTCAACAAAAATGTTGGTGAGTTATAGGTTTAACCTATATATTATCAAATCATAATAATAGACCACAAGATTTCATATTTCAATATGCATCCCATACATAGAGATAATAATCATTCATATGGTGAACACCTGGTAACCGACATTAACAAGATGCATATATAAGAATATCCCCATCATTCCGGGACACCCTTCGGATATGATATAAATTTTGAAGTACTAAAGCATCCGATACTTTGGATGGGGTTTGTTAGGCCCAATAGATCTATCTTTAGGATTCGCGTCAATTAGGGTGTCTGTTCCCTAATTCTTAGATTACCAGACTTAATAAAAAGGGGCATATTCGATTTCGATAATTCAACTATAGAATGTAGTTTCACGTACTTGTGTCTATTTTGTAAATCATTTATAAAACCTGCATGTATTCTCATCCCAAAAATATTAGATTTTAAAAGTGGGACTATAACTCACTTTCACAGATTTTTACTTCGTCGGGAAGTAAGACTTGGCCACTGGTCGATTCACGAACCTATAACAAATATGTACATATATATCAAAGTATGTTCAAAATATATTTACAACATTTTTAATACGTTTTACTGTTTTAAGTTTATTAAGTCAGCTGTCCTTGTTAGTAACCTACAACTAGTTGTCCATAATTAGATGTACAGAAATAAATCGATATATATTATCTTGAATCAATCCACGACCCACTGTATACACATCTCAGGCTAGATCACAACTCAAACTATATATATTTTTGGAATCAAACTCAACCCTGTATAGCTAACTCCAACATTACTGCATATAGAGTGTCTATGGTTGTTCCAAATAATATATAGATGGGTCGATATGATATGTCAAAACATTTGCATACGTGTCTATGGTATCCCAAGATTACATAATATATTAGAATACATGTATAATATAATATAAGTTAGCTAGGATATGATTAATATAGATTTGTTACCAATTTTCACGTAGCTACAACAAGCAAAAATAACCAATCTTGTTTTACCCATAACTTCTTCATTTTAAATCCGTTTTGAGTGAATCAAATTGCTATGGTTTCATATTGAACTTAACTTTATGAATATATACAGAAAAAGTATAAGTTTATAGTCGGAATTACAGGTTACAAGTCATTTTTGTAAAGGTAGTCATTTCAGTCGAAAGAACGACGTCTAGATGACCATTTTGAAAAAATACTTCCACTTTGAGTTTAACCATGATTTTTGGATATAGTTTCATGTTCATAAGAAAAATCATTTTCCCAGAAGAACAACTTTTAAATTAAAGTTTATCATAGTTTTTAATTATCCAAACCAAAACAGCCCCCGGTTTCACTACGACGGTGTATATCCGATTTTATGGTGTTCATCGTGTTTCCAGGTTTTAAATAATTAAGTTAGCATATCATATAGATATAGAACATGTGTTTAGTTGATTTTAAAATTCAAGTTAGAAGGATTAACTTTTGTTTGCGAACAAGTTTAGAATTAACTAAACTATGTTCTAGTGATTACAAGTTTAAACCTTCGAATAAGATAGCTTTATATGTATGAATCGAATGATGTTATGAACATCATTACTACCTCAAGTTTTCTGGATAAAACCACTGGAAATGATAAAAATGGATCTAGCTTCAAAGGATCCTTGGATGGCTTGATAGTTCTTGAAACACAATCATGACACGAAAACAGTTCAAGTAAGATTTTCACTCGAAATAAGATTGTTATAGTTGTAGAAATTGAATCAAAGTTTGAATATGAATATTACCTTGAATTGGAAAGATAACCTACTATAAATAACAAAGGTTCCTTGATCTTAGATGATTACTTGGAATGGATTAGAAAGCTTGGAAGTAGACTTGCAAACTTGGAAGTATTCTTGATTTTTATGAAACTATACTTATGGAATTTATGAAGAACACTTAGAACTTGAAGATAGAACTTGAGAGAGATCAATTAGATGAAGAAAATTGGAGAATGAAAGTGTTTGTAGGTGTTTTTGGTCGTTGGTATATGGATTAGATATAAAGGATGTGTAATTTAGTTTTCATGTAAATAAGTCATGAATGATTACTCATATTTTTGTAATTTTAGGAGATATTTCATGCTAGTTGCCAAATGATGGTTCTCACATGTGTTAGGTGACTCACATGGGCTTCTAAGAGCTGATCATTGGAGTGTATATACCAATAGTACATACATCTAAAAGCTGTGTATTGTACGAGTACGAATACGGGTGCATACGAGTAGAATTGTTGATGAAACTGAATGAGGATGTAATTGTAAGCATTTTTGTTAAGTAGAAGTATTTTGATATGTGTCTTGAAGTCTTTCAAAAGTGTAAGAATACATATCAAAACACAACATGTATATACATTCTAATGGAGTCGTTAAGTCTTCGTTAGTTGTTACATGTAAGTGTTGTTTTGAAACCTTTAAGTTAACGATCTCAATTAATGTTGTTAACCCAATGTTTATTATATCAAATGAGATGTTAAATTATTATATTATCATGATATTATGATGTATGAATATCTCTTAATATGATATATATACATTAAAATATCGTTACAACGATAATCGTTACATATATGTCTCGTTTCGAAATCATTAAGTTAGTAATCTTATTTTTACATATGTAGTTCATTGTTAATACACTTAATGATATATTTACTTATCATTTAACATAATTAACCAAGTGCATCAATATCTTAATATGATTCATATGTACCTAGTAAGACGTTGTTATAACGATAATCGTTATATATATCGTCTTCGAGTTTCTTAATTTAATAGTCTCATTTTTATGTATATAACTCATTGTTAAAATACCTAATGAGATACTTACTTATAATAAAATCATGTTAACTATATATATAACCATATATATGTCATCTTATAGTTTTTACAAGTTTTAACGTTCGTGTATCACCGGTCAACTTGGGTGGTCAATTGTCTATATGAAACCTATTTCAATTAATCAAGTCTCAACAAGTTTGATTGCTTAACACGTTGGAAACATTTAGTCATGTAAATATCAATCTCAATTAATATATATAAACATGGAAAAGTTCGGGTCACTACAGTACCTACCCGTTAAATAAATTTCGTCCCGAAATTTTAAGCTGTTGAAGGTGTTGACGAATCTTCTGGAAATAGATGCGGGTATTTCTTCTTCATCTGATCTTCATGCTCCCAGGTGAACTCGGGTCCTCTACGAGCATTCCATCGAACCTTAACAATCGGTATCTTATTTTGCTTAAGTCTCTTAACCTCACGATCCATTATTTCGACGGGTTCTTCAATAAATTGAAGTTTTTCATTGATTTGGATTTCGTCCAATGGAATAGTGAGATCTTCTTTAGCAAAACATTTCTTCAAATTTGAGACGCGGAAAGTGTTATGTACAGCCGCGAGTTGTTGAGGTAGCTCCAGTTGGTAAGCTACTGGTCCGACACGATCTATAATCTTGAATGGTCCAATGTACCTTGGATTTAGTTTCCCCCGTTTACCAAATCAAACAACGCCTTTCCAAAGTGAAACCTTAAGCATGACCATTTCTCCAATTTCAAACTCTATATCTTTTCTATTACTGTCCGCGTAGCTCTTTTGTCGACTCTGGGCGGTTTTCAATCGTTGTTGAATTTGGATGATTTTCTCGGTAGTTTCTTGTATTATCTCCGGACCCGTAATCTGTCTATCCCCCACTTCATTCCAACAAATCAGAGACCTGCACTTTCTACCATAAAGTGCCTCAAACGGCGCCATCTCAATACTAGAATGATAACTGTTGTTGTAGAAAAATTCTGCTAACGGTAGGTGTCGATCCCAACTGTTTCCGAAATCAATAACACATACTCGTAGCATGTCTCCAAGCATTTGTACCGTCCTTTCGCTCTACCCATCAGTTTGTGGATGATAGGCAGTACTCATGTCTAGACGAGTTCCTAATGCTTGCTGTAATGTCTGCCAGAATCTTGAAATAAATCTGCCATCCCTATCAGAGATAATAGAGATTAGTATTCCATGTCTGGAGACGACTTCCTTCAAATACAGTCGTGCTAACTTCTCCATCTTGTCATCTTTTCTTATTGGCAGGAAGTGTGCTGATTTGGTGAGACGATCAACTATTACCCAAATAGTATCAAAACCACTTGCAGTCCTTGGTAATTTAGTGATGAAATCCATGGTAATGTTTTCCCATTTCCATTCTGGGATTTCAGGTTGTTGAAGTAGACCTGATGGTTTCTGATGCTCCGCTTTAACCATAGAACACGTCAAACATTCCCCTACGTATTTAGCAACATCGGCTTTCATACCTGGCCACCAAAAATGTTTCTTGAAATCCTTGTACATCTTCCCCGTTCCAGGATGTATTGAGTATCTGGTTTTATGAGTTTCTCTAAGTACCATTTCTCTCATATCTCCAAATTTTGGTACCTAAATTCTTTCAGCCCTATACCGGGTTCCATCTTCCCGAATATTAAGATGCTTCTCCGATCCTTTGGGTATTTCATCCTTTAAATTTCCATCTTTTAAAATTCCTTGTTGCGCTTCCTTTATTTGAGTAGTAAGGTTAGTGTGAATCATTATATTCATAGCTTTTACTCGAATGGGTTCTCTGTCGTTTCTGCTCAAGGTGTCAGCTACCACATTTGCCTTTCCCGGGTGGTAACGAATCTCAAAGTCGTAATCATTCAATAATTCAATCCACCTACGCTGCCTCATATTCAGTTGTTTCTGATTAAATATGTGTTGAAGACTTTTGTGGTCGGTATATATAATATTTTTGACCCCATATAAGTAGTGCCTCCAAGTCTTTAATGCAAAAACAACCGCGCCTAATTCCAAATCATGCGTCGTATAATTCTGTTCGTGAATCTTCAATTGTCTAGACGCATAAGCAATTACTTTTGTTCGTTGCATTATTACATAACCGAGACCTTGCTTTGAGGCGTCACAATATATCACAAAATCATCATTCCCTTCAGGTAATGACAATATAGGTGCCATAGTTAACTTTTTCTTTAACAATTGAAACGCTTTCTCTTGCTCATCTTTGCATTCAAATTTCTTCCCTTTATGCGTTAATGCAGTTAAGGGTTTTGCTATTCTGAAAAATTCTTGGATGAACCTTCTGTAGTAACCAGCTAGTCCTAAAAACTGGAGTATGTGTTTTGGAGTTTTCGGGGTTTTCCACTTTTCAACGGTTTCGATCTTTGCCGGGTCCACCTGGATACCTTCTTTGTTCACTATGTGACCGAGGAATTGAACTTCTTCCAACCAAAATGCACACTTTGAAAACTTAGCGTACAGTTTTTCTTTCCTCAATACTTCTAGCACTTTTCTCAAATGTTCTTCGTGCTCTTGATCATTCTTTGAGTAAATAAGTATGTCATCGATGAAAACAATGACAAACTTGTCAAGATATGGCCCACACACTCGGTTCATAAGGTCCATGAACACAGCTAGTGCGTTAATCAATCCAAATGGCATAACCATAAACTCGTAATGACCATAACGCTTCCTAAAAGCAGTTTTTGGAATATCATCCTCCTTTACTCGCATTTGATGATTTCCAGAACGTAAATCGATCTTCGAATAAATAGACGATCCTTGTAGTTGATCAAATAAGTCGTCGATTCTTGGTAGTGGGTAGCGGTTCTTGATGGTAAGTTTGTTCAACTCTCGGTAGTCGATACACAACCTGAATGTACCATCTTTCTTCTTCACAAACAGAACAGGAGCTCCCCATGGTGATGTACTTGGTCGAATGAAACCACGCTCTAAAAGTTCCTGTAACTGACTGTTAATGCTAAAAACGAACATATATTTCATAGCATTATTCCTCAAGAAAGACAAGCTTTTAGTTGCAATTGTTCTATTTAAAAGTGATATTCGTTTAAATAATAAAAGGTGAAGACAAAAGACAAATTCGACGAATTAAAGACGCAAACGACCAAAAAGCTCAAAAGTACAAAATACAATCAAAGAGGTTCCAATTATTGATAAGAAACGTCTCGAAATTACAAGAGTACAAGATTCAAAACGCAAAGTACAAGATATTAAATTGTACGCAAGGACGTTCGAAAATCCGGAACCGGGACCAGAGTCAACTCTCAACGCTCGACGCAACGGACTAAAAATTACAAGTCAACTATGCACATAAATATAATATAATATTTAAATAATTCTTATAATTATTTAATATATTATATTTATTTATAAAACCGTCGGTAAACAAAGAGCCAAACTCGTGTGAGCTGTAAACGCAAACTCCGCGACTCGCGGAGTTTGAAGGCCAAAAGGGCCGCGAGTCGCGGAGCCCCAAACTCTGAAAATCCCTATAAAAGGAAACGAATTCTGATCGCAAAAAAATCATCCATCATATATCATTCTCTCTATCTATATACGTAAAAAATATATATATAATTAATTTTAATTTTAATTTTAATTCTAATAATAAGGGTATGTTAGCGAATGTTGTAAGGGTGTAATTCGAAATTATGTCCGTGTAACGCTACGCTATTTTTAATCATTGTAAGTTATGTTCAACCTTTTTAATTTAATGTCTCGTAGCTAAGTTATTATTATGCTTATTTAATCCAAAGTAATCATGATGTTGGGCTAATTACTAAAATTGGGTAATTGGGCTTTGTACCATAATTGGGGTTTGGACAAAAGAACGACACTTGTGGAAATTAGACTATGGGCTATTAATGGGTTTTATATTAACTAAACAATACCTTGTTAATTTAATATACAAACTTATAATTCGACGTATTTATATATAACCACATACGCTTGACTGGGTACGGTGGGTGAGATATCTATAAATACCAATAATTATTCATTTTACCGGATACGGAACTGGATTAATTGTTAATAGACTTGTTGAAACAGGGGTGAATTACATTCAAGGGTAATTGGTGTAATTGTTAACAAAGTAGTAAAACCTTGGTTTACACGCAGTCGATAACCTGGTGTATTCATTAAACAAAGTATTAAAACTTTGTTACAATTCGAATCCCCAATTAGTTGGAATATTTGACTTCGGGAATAAGAATAATTTGACGAAGGCTTTCGCTCTTTATATTTATGACTGATGGACTATTATGGACAAAATTCGTATGGACATATTAAATAATCCAGGACAAAGGACAATTAACCCATGGGCATAAAACTAAAATCAACACGTCAAACATCATGATTACGGAAGTTTAAATAAGCATAATTCTTTTATTTCATATTTAATTTCCTTTATTTTATATTTAATTGCACTTCTAATTATCGCATTTTTATTGTTATTTTATTTAATTGCACTTTTAATTATCGTACTTTTTAATTATCGCAAGTTTATTTTATCGCATTTTTATTATTCGCAATTTCATTATCGTTATTTACTTTACGCTTTAATTTAAGTCTTGTATTTATATTTATTATTTTACATTTGGTTTTAACTGCGACTAAAGTTTTAAAATCGACAAACCGGTCATTAAACGGTAAAAACCCCCTTTATAATAATAATATTACTTATATATATATTTGTATTTTTATAAAAGTAAACTAATATAGCGTTAAGCTTTGTTTAAAAAGATTCCCTGTGGAACAAACCGGACTTACTAAAAACTACACTACTGTACGATTAGGTACACTGCCTATAAGTGTTGTAGCAAGGTTTAAGTATATCCATTCTCTAAATAAATAAATATCTTGTGTAAAATTGTATCGTATTTAATAGTATTTCCTGTAAAAATATAAGCTATTTTCGTATACCCCGCTGCAAACATCACTGACTTTGTAATTCTTTCATTTCGCTGGGTGCGAGTTTGTATGGAGCACGAGCTATTGGTGCAGCTCCTGTTACAAGGTCTATTTGAAATTCAACGGATCCATGTGGGGGTAATCCCGGTAATTCTTTCAGAAATACATCGGAAAATTCTTTTGCGACGGGAACATCACTGATGCTCTTTTCTTCAGTTTGTACTTTCTCGACGTGTGCTAGAACAGCATAGCAACCTTTTCTTATTAGTTTTTGTGCCTTCAAATTACTAATAAGATGTAGCTCCGTGTTGTCCTTTTCTCCGTACACCATTAAAGGTTCTCCTTCTTCTCGTACAATGCGAATTGCATTTTTGTAACATACGATCTCTGCTTTCATCTACTTCAGCCAGTCCATGCCAACTATTACATCAAAACTCCCTAACTCTACTGGTATCAAATCAATCTTAAATATTTCGCTACCCAGTTTAATTTCTCGATTTCGGCATATATAATCTGCTGAAATTAATTTACCGTTTGCTAATTCGAGTAAAAATTTACTATCCAATGGCGTCAATGGACAACTTAATTTAGCACAAAAATCTCTACTCATATAGCTTTTATCCGCACCCGAATCAAATAAAACGTAAGCAGATTTATTGTCAATAAGAAATGTACCCGTAACAAGCTCCGGGTCTTCCT
Organism: Rutidosis leptorrhynchoides; assembly: GCF_046630445.1. Classification (NCBI taxonomy): domain Eukaryota; kingdom Viridiplantae; phylum Streptophyta; class Magnoliopsida; order Asterales; family Asteraceae; genus Rutidosis; species Rutidosis leptorrhynchoides. Next base: position 369,447,256 of record NC_092338.1, read on the forward strand.
GTGCCTCTGCCACATTAATATTGAAAACTCTTCCGCGGCCTTGTCCATTCGTGTTCTCCTGGTTCGGGCAATTTCTAATAATGTGGTCCGGTTTTCCACATTTATAACAAACTACATTGGCATAACTTGCTCTGACACTACTTGCTCTGCCATTACTCGTTCCGACACCATTTGTTCCTGTCGTTCTGTTAACCCCTGGTCCATAGACCTCACACTTCACCGCGCTATGACCATTTCTTTTACACTTGTTGCAAAATTTGGTGCAAAACCCCGAGTGATACTTTTCACACCTTTGGCATAGCTGCTTCTGATTGTTGTTGTTGCTGCGGTTGTTATTGTTGTTGGGATGATTGTTGTAGTTGTTGTTGTTGTTGTTGTTGTTGTTGTTGTTGTTTTGCCGTTTGTTGTAGTTACGATTGATGTTGCGATTGTTGGGATAGTTGTTGTTGTTTTGGTGACTCTTATCACCGTTTTCCTCCCACTTTCTTTTGACTAGCTTCACGTTAGCCTCTTCGGCCGCCTGTTCTTTAATTCTTCCCTCAATATGGTTCACTAGTTTGTGAGCCATTCTACATGCCTTTTGTATGGAGGCAGGCTCGTGTGAACTTATATCTTCTTGGATTCTCTCCGGTAACCCTTTCACAAACGCGTCGATCTTCTCTCCCTCATCTTCGAACGCTCTCGGACACAACAGGCACAATTCTGTGAATCGTCTTTCGTACGAAGTAATATCGAATCCCTGTGTTAGTAACCCTCTAAGTTATGACTTGAGCTTATTGACCTCGGTTCTGGGACGGTACTTCTCGTTCATCAAGTGCTTGAATGCTGACCACGGTAGCTCGTAAGCAGCATCTTGTCTCACTTGCTCTAGATAGGTATTCCACCATGTTAACACAATACCTGTGAAGGTATGCGTAGCGTACTTCACTTTGTCTCCTTCAGTACACTTACTTATGGTAAACACCGATTCGACTTTCTCGGTCCACCGTTTCAATCCAATTGGTCCTTCGGCTCCATCAAATTCCAAAGGTTTGCAGGCAGTGAATTCTTTGTAGGAGCATCCTACACGATTTCTTGCGCCGTTAGCTGCATTGCTAGATTCAGAGTTATTGTTGGTATGTAGTGCGGCCTGTACTGCGGCTATGTTTGAAGCAAGAAAGGCACGAAATTCCTCTTCGATCATATTCAAGGTGTGTCAAGTAGTCGGTGCCATTTCCTTCAAAATAGTCAAATGAAACAATTTAATCATACAGAATATTAAGAGTAGTCAATAGTATTTCGTAGCATAATATGAACTCATTTATAAAAGCTTTTTCTTCATATTAGCATTTTATAATTTTAAATTCAGGTACTACCTACCCGTTAAGTTCATACTTAGTAGCTAATATACAATTCAACTACTACAATTTCATATGAAAAACTGATTATAATAATATATCACATACAAATATTCTTCAAACTTACAAGTTCGCTATATTACATATAACATGAAATATAGTACACTATGATACAGGACAGTTTTGAAGATAAATCTAGTTAATACGCAAGTTGTTCAGCAAAGGAAATAAACACACGTAATTCATAAGTCCAGAAACAAGTCATGCATTCTGGTTTTACTAAGACGACTTCCCATCCTTGGTCTTGTGGAAAATAACCGTTATGACCATTAGCTAGGCAGCATGTTGTAATGTCGTCAAAAGGACGGGGGTTTCGTAATGTCCAACAGCCCCGTAATAATCTAAAAACCTTGTTTCTCACCCCAACTACTGAATCTGTCACTTGTGGGAAGGTTTTATTTAAAAGTTGCAATCCGATGTTCTTTTTCTCACTTTGGTAAGAAGCGAACATCACTAACCCGTAAGCATAACATGCTTCTTTATGTTGCATGTTAGAAGCTCTTTCTAATTCACGAAATCCTATGTTGGGATATGTTGAGTCAAAATAGGTTCTTAACCCGTAGCGTAAAATTGCATTTGGGTTCCCCGCATTTAACGCTTTAAAGAAAACACGGCGTAACTTACGGTCTCCCCAATGTGATATACCCCACCTATCAAAGGAAAGCCTTTTATAAACTAAGACATTTCTGGAAAGTCTTTCAAATGTTTGACAAGTTAATTTCGCCATAACTAAAAGATATTTAACAAACAATACAAACAATTTTTACATAGAACATAAAAGTACAAGCACACTACAATACATATAATACACAACATGATTACAACCTTCTAATCTGAATCACTGGTTTCTTCTTCTTCGGACTTGGTTCGTTTTCCTAATTTTCTAGGAATATATGGTGTTCCTCTAATACGAGCCGTCGTTTTCCATAATGGTTTAGAAAAACCTGGTGGTTTAGAGGTTCCAGGGTCATTGTTACATTTTAGGAAATACGGATGTTGTCGATACATATAAAGTTCATCAGGGTTGGAATCGGGTTTCTCTATTTTTATACCTTTTCCCTTATTATTTTCTTTCGCTTTATGAAATTGGGTCGAGGTAATTTCTATAACATCATCGGAATCCTCATCGGGATCCGATTCATCGGAAAATTGGTAATCTTCCCAATATTTTGCTTCCTCGGCGGAAACACCATTAACCATTATTAACTTTGGTCCGTTGGTTGAGGATTTTCTTTTATTTAATTGATTTACTATAGGTATCAATATTTCTTCCTCTGGAACCTCTTCTTCTTCTGGTTCCTCCTCTTCTGATTCATCCTCTTCTGGTTCCTCTTCTTCCGGTTCCTCCTCTTCCGGTTCCTCCTCTTCCGGTTCCTCTTCGGGAATTTGTCAATCTTCCCAAAATATATTCGACTCTTCATTATTATTAGGTGAATCAATGGGATTTGTGCTAGAGGTAGACATCTATCACACAATATCAAACACGTTAAGAGATTAATATATCACATAATATTTACATGTTAATAATATATAGTTTCTAACAAAAAAAATGTTAAGCAATCGTTTTTGAAGAAAAACACGGTCGAAGTCCAGACTCACTAATGCATCCTAACAAACTCGGTAAGACACACTAATTCAATTTTCTGGTTCTCTAAGACCAACACTCGGATACCAACTGAAATGTCCCGTTCATATTGATTATAAATGTTCCATATTAATTGATTTCGTCGTGAGGTTTTGACCTCTATATGAGACGTTTTTCAAAGACTGCATTCATTTTTAAAACAATCATAACCTTTATTTTATCGATAAAGGTTTAAAAGCATTACGTAGATTATCAAATAATGATAATCTAAAATATACCGTTTACACACGACCATTACATAATGGTATACAATAAGAATATATTACATCAAAAATAAGTTTCTTGAATGCAGTTTTTACATAATATCATACAAGCATTGACTCCAAATCTTGTCCTTATTTTAGTATGCAACAGCGGAAGCTCTTAATAATCACCTGAGAATAAACATGCTTAAAACATCAACAAATATGTTGGTGAGTTATAGGTTTAACCTATATATTATCAAATCATAATAATAGACCACAAGATTTCATATTTCAATATACATCACATACATAGAGATAAAAATCATTCATATGGTGAACACCTGGTAACCGACATTAACAAAATGCATATATAAGAATATCCCCATCATTCCGGGACACCCTTCGGATATGATATAAATTTCGAAGTACTAAAGCATCCGGTACTTTGGATGGGGTTTGTTAGGCACAATAGATCTATCTTTAGGATTCGCGTCAATTAGGGTGTCTGTTCCCTAATTCTTAGATTACCAGACTTAATAAAAAGGGGCATATTCGATTTCGATAATTCAACCATAGAATGTAGTTTCACGTACTTGTGTCTATTTTGTAAATCATTTATAAAACCTGCATGTATTCTCATCCCAAAAATATTAGATTTTAAAAGTGGGACTATAACTCACTTTCACAGATTTTTACTTCGTCGGAAAGTAAGACTTGGCCACTGGTCGATTCACGAACCTATAACAAATATGTACATATATATCAAAGTATGTTCAAAATATATTTACAACATTTTTAATACATTTTAATGTTTTAAGTTTATTAAGTCAGCTGTCCTTGTTAGTAACCTACAACTATTTGTCCATAATTAGATGTACAGAAATAAATCAATATATATTATCTTGAATCAATCCACAACCCAGTGTATACATGTCTCAGGCTAGATCACAACTCAAACTATATATATTTTTGGAATCAACCTCAACCCTGTATAGCTAACTCCACCATTATTGCATATAGAGTGTCTATGGTTGTTCCAAATAATATATATAGATGGGTCGATATGATATGTCAGAACATTTGTATACGTGTCTATGTTATCCCAAGATTACATAATATATTAGAATACATGTATAATACAATATAAGTTAGCTAGGATATGATTAATATAGATTTGTTACTAATTTTCACGTAGCTTCAACAAGCAAAAATAACCAATCTTGTTTTACCCATAACTTCTTCATTTTAAATCCGTTTTGAGTGAATCAAATTGCTATGGTTTTATATTGAACTTAAATTTTTGAATCTATACAGAAAAAGTATAAGTTTATAGTCAGAATTACAGGTTACAAGTCGTTTTTGTAAAGGTAGTCATTTCAGTCGAAAGAACGACGTCTAGATGACCATTTTGGAAAATATACTTCCACTTTGAGTTTAACCATGATTTTTGGATATAATTTCATGTTCATAATAAAAATCTTTTTCCCAGAAGAACAACTTTTAAATCAAAGTTTATCATAGTTTTTAATTATCCAAACCAAAACAGCCCCCGATTTCACTACGACGGCGTATATCCGATTTTATGGTGTTCATCGTGTTTCCAGGTTTTAAATAATTAAGTTAGCATATCATATAGATATAGAACATGTGTTTAGTTGATTTTAAAACTCAAGTTAGAAGGATTAACTTTTGTTTGCGAACAAGTTTAGAATTAACTAAACTATGTTCTAGTGATTACAATTTTAAACCTTCGAATAAGATAGCTTTATATGTATGAATCAAATGATGTTATGAACATCATTACTACCTCAAGTTTTCTGGATAAAACCACTGGAAATGATAAAAATGGATCTAGCTTCAAAGGATCATTGGATGGCTTGAAAGTTCTTGAAACAGAATCATGACACGAAAACAGTTCAAGTAAGATTTTCACTCGAAATAAGATTGTTATAGTTGTAGAAATTGAATCAAAGTTTGAATATGAATATTAACTTGAATTAGAAAGATAACCTACTATAAATAACAAAGGTTCCTTGATCTTAGATGATTACTTGGAATGGATTAGAAAGCTTGGAAGTAGACTTGCAAACTTGGAAGTATTCTTGATTTTTATGAAACTAAACTTATAGAATTTATGAAGAACACTTAGAACTTGAAGATAGAACTTGAGAGAGATAACTTAGATGAAGAAAATTGAAGAATGAAAGTGTTTGTATGTGTTTTTGGTCATTGGTATATGGATTAGATATAAAGGATGTGTAATTTTGTTTTCATGTAAATAAGTCATGAATGATTACTCATATTTTTGTAATTTTATGAGATATTTCATGCTAGTTGCCAAATGATGGTTCCCACATGTGTTAGGTGACTCACATGGGCTGCTAAGAGCTGATCATTGGAGTGTATATACTAATAGTACATACATCTAAAAGCTGTGTATTGTACGAGTACGAATACGGGTGCATACGAGTAGAATTGTTGATGAAACTGAACGAGGATGTAATTGTAAGCATTTTTGTTAAGTAGAAGTATTTTGATATGTGTCTTGAAGTCTTTCAAAAGTGTAAGAATACATATTAAAACACAACATGTATATACATTCTAATGGAGTCGTTAAGTCTTCGTTAGTCGTTACATGTAAGTGTTGTTTTGAAACCTTTAAGTTAACGATCTCAATTAATGTTGTTAACCCAATGTTTATTATATCAATTGAGATGTTAAATTATTATATTATCATGATATTATGATGTATGAATATCTCTTAATATGATATATACATTAAAATATCGTTACAACGATAATCGTTACATATATGTCTCGTTTCGAAATCATTAAGTTAGTAATCTTATTTTTACATATGTAGTTCATTGTTAATACACTTAATGATATATTTACTTATCATTTAACATAATTAACCAAGTGTATCAATATCTTAATATGATTCATATGTACCTAGTAAGACGTTGTTATAACGATAATCGTTATATATATCGTTTTCGAGTTTCTTAATTTAATAGTCTCATTTTTATGTATATAACTCATTGTTAAAATACCTAATGAGATACTTACTTATAATAAAATCATGTTAACTATATATATAACCATATATATGTCATCGTATAGTTTTTACAAGTTTTAACGTTCGTGAATCACCGGTCAACTTGGGTGGTCAATTGTCTATATGAAACCTATTTCAATTAATCAAGTCTTAACAAGTTTGATTGCTTAACACGTTGGAAACATTTAGTCATGTAAATATCAATCTCAATTAATATATATAAACATGAAAAAGTTCGGGTCACTACACCTGGGCCGTTGGCGGCTCCACTGAAATCGGAATAGTGACTAATTGACAACCCTCTGGCAATTCAGCAACTGGAACTTGCTACGTAATAGGGGCAGGCGGCACAATGGGAGTAGGAGTAGTGTGTGCAGGCATGGCGACAGAGTGAACCGAAACTGGTGTGGAATGCCCGGGCGTAGACTGTCGTGTTGGCTGAACACGTCGTTCTAGCCTATATGAAGATGGGCCCAGAGTACGTGGCATCCCCTCAAGCCGGAGGTATGCTCTTAGAGCTTTGTAAAGGCTCTGCTGATCTCTGAGTAGTGCCCATGCAACATCAGGGTCACTCAAAGTAGCTCCATAATGGATCACCATCTGTGGCTCATGCGTATCTGGAAACTGTGTATGCTCAACCGGTCTCCTGGTTAGATGTCTAGATCGTCAGACAGGAGGAGATGGTGGTGTTGTGCCGATGTCTTTCTCAACGCTCTCTAATAGTAATCTCCTTGGGCCTAATTGCCCTGTTGATGGCCTGTTCTGATCAGCACTGCTTCTGGATGAGTAAACTACAGGAGTCCTTCTCCTACGAACGGGAATGTAAGCTGATGCTCCTGAACTTGGCATTGCGCCTAAACACATTCAACAAACTTGTAAGCACTAAGCGCAAGTATGGCGCTTAGTTGTTAGTACAGAAATAATATCTTAAAACTGAAAATAATTTAAAAAGAAAATAATAAGAAAAAGGATAAGCAATGGGTGCCTCCCAAGAGCGCTTTGTTTATCAAGTCGTTACAGCTCGACTTTTCCTTGTCAGATCTTCAGAATGGATTAAAGGAGAAGAGGTGCTCCTCCTTATCGTGGTCTTCTAAATAGGCTTTTAACCGGTGGCCATTGACTTTGAAATTACCAGTAGGTCCCTCCAATTCTACGACTCCGTGTGGAAAAGCGTGTACAATTTTGTATGGGCTACTCCATCTTGATCTAAATTTTCCCGCGAACTTCTTGAACCGAGAATTGAAGAGAAGAACTTTATCTCCAGGGGCGAACTTTGTAGGGATTAATTTTGCATCATGCTTAAGTTTCGTTCGTTCCTTGTAGATGTATGACGTTTCATATGCTTGGTCTCTCAATTTGGCGAGTTCGTTCATTTGCATTTTCCTATGTCTTCCGGTAACTGAGGGATCGAGGTTGCAGGTCTTCAGCGCCCAGAGAGCTTTGTATTCGAGTTCTAGTGGAAGGTGACAAGCTTTTCCATAGATCATTCGGTAGGGTGTAGTTCCTAGAGGATTCTTGTAAGCAGTCCAGAATGCCCACAGAGCATCTTCTAGCTTCTCGGCCCATTTATTTCCATGATGGCCGACAGTGCGTTCTAAGATTCTTTTGAGTGCTCTGTTCGTGACCTCTGCTTGTCCGTTGGTCTGCGGATGATAGGCAGTGGACATCTTGTGGGTAACTTCGTATTGTTGCATCACCTTCATAAACTGAGTGTTACAGAAATGTGTGCCTCTATCACTTATTATCGCACGGGGAGCTCCAAATCTGTAGAATAGTCTCTTCAGGAAATTTGTGATGACTTTGGCATCATTAGTTGGAAATGCTTGAGCTTCGACCCATCTGGAGACGTAATCTACTGCTACGAGGACATATTCTTTCCCGTTAGACTTTGGGAATGGGCCCATGAAGTTTAATCCCCATATATCGAAGATTTCGCAAGCTTAGATATTAGTCCTAGGCATCTCGTTCTTCATAGAGATATTGCCTTGTCTTTGGCATGCGTTGCAATGCTTTACAAGCTCTTGCGCATCTCAAAATATAGATGGCCAGTAGAATCCTGATTCGTAGACTTTTCTTGCGGTTAAATTTGCTCCATGATGACCTCCAGTTGGTCCATGGTGACATTGGTGAAGAATCCCTGCTGCTTGCTTTTCATCTACGCACCTCCTGATTATTTGATCATGAAAAATTCTAAACAGGTAAGGATCTTCCCAGTAGTAGCACTTGGCATCCCTAAAGAACTTCCTTCTTCGGGAGGTACTCATACCCTTTTGTACTACTTCGGTAACTAGGTAGTTGGCCATGTCAGCATACCAAGGAGTGTCAGTAAACTGTGATCCTATGTGAGTTTGTCCTAAACTCATAAGCTGTCCTTCCGAAAATTTATCTCTGATATCTTATTCTGCAAGTTTTTCCATCGTTGGATTCTCCAAACGACTAAGATGATCTGCTGCGACGTTCTCTGCTCCTTTTTTGTCTTTAATCTCGATGTCGAATTCTTGAAGGAGTAAGATCCATCGTAGGAGTCTTGGCTTCGCATCTTGCTTAGTGAATAGATATTTGAGGGCTGAATGATCTGTATAGACCGTAGTTTTGGGCAGGATAAGATAGGAACGAAATTTGTCGAAGGCGAATACTACGGCTAGCAGCTCCTTCTCCGTGGTAGTGTAATTCTCTTGAGCTCCGGTCAAGGTTTTGCTTGCGTAATAGATTGGATGAAAGTGTTTATCTACCCGTTGTCCAAGCACTGATCCAACTGCGAAATTGCTCGCATCACACATGATTTCAAAGGGTAGACTCCAGTCAGGAGCTATCATGATCGGTGCATGTGTTAGCTGCTCTTTCAGATAGTTGAATGCTTTTCGGCATTCTTCATTGAAGACAAACGGGACTTCCTTCCCTAAGAGATGAGTGAGAGGTTGTGTGACCTTTGAAAAGTCCTTAATGAAACGTCAGTAGAAATCGGCGTGTCCTAGGAAACTCCTTATTGCTCTTACCGTGGTGGGTTCTGGAAGTTTAGTGATGGTCTCAATCTTAGCCTTATCAACTTCTATTCCTGCTTTAGAGATCTTATGTCCTAATACTATCACTTCTTTTACCATGAAGTGACATTTTTCCCAATTAAGAACTAAATTTGACTCTTCACACCGAGTGAGCATCTTGTCAAGGTTTGATAGGCACGAATCAAAGGTACTACCAAAGACTGAGAAGTCATCCATGAAGACTTCAATACAACGCTCAATCATGTCGTGGAATATTACTACCATGCATCGCTGAAATGTCGCGGGTGCATTGCATAACCCAAAGGGCATACGTCGATAGGCAAATGTTCCATAAGGACAAGTGAAAACCGTCTAGGAAACAGTAGTACTTATTTCCTGATAGACGTTCCAACATTTGATCAATGAAAGGTAATGGAAAATGATCCTTCTGGGTTGCATCGTTTAGTTTATGATAGTCTATGCAAACCCTCCTACCGGTGACTTCCCGAGTTGGAATAAGTTCATTATTCTCATTTTGAATTACGGTCGTCCCTCCCTTTTTGGGTACCACTTGAACAGAACTGACCCATGGTGAATCAGAGATTGGATAGATCAGACCGGCGTCCAGAAGTTTGATTACTTCTTTCTTGATGACTTCTTGAATCATAGGGTTGACCCTTCTTTGCCTTTGAACTGATGGCTTGAAATCGTCTTCCATGAAGATCTTATGAGTGCAATAGTTGGGGCTGATCCCGTTGATGTCGGAGATCTTCCAAGAAATTGCCTTCTTATGTGATTTTATCACTTGAATCTATTTCGCCTTCTCTCATGACGTGAGGTCTTTTGATATGATTACAGGGAGTTACGATTCTCCTTCTAAGAATGCATACTCCAGATTGTCGGGTAACTTCTTCAATTCCAATTCCGGAGGTTCATCGATAGATGGCTTCATTCTAGCTATCTCCGTACAGTCTAACGAGTCGTATCTCTCCTAGAATTCTGATTCTTCAGTAGCGGTCACTGATGCTATCTGTTCTTCATTTCTGGAAATTGTCCTTCTTAATGCTTCCTCTTCAGAAACGTCTTCTTTAGTTTCGAAGGTAGGTTCGGGAAACTCCTCACAGTCTTCCCTTGACTGGGGTTCCTGATATACCGGAATGAAATCTGTTTCTTCATTCGGTCTTCTCCTTAGTAGAGGTAAAGGAATGCCTTGCCCTAGCGATGCTATTTGAATAGTGTTGCCAATAAAGTTACTTTCAGAGAGGGGAGATATGTGTTGAATAAGATCTATGGCGGAATGGTTATCAAGATTTCCTTCAGGAGGTGTAAAGAACATATCCTTAGAAATTTGATCTTGACTGCAAATAGCCATAGTCTCTTCCAGGTATTCGTTGACGAGTTCATGAAAAGAATCAGAGAGATTCACATCCTCTTCCTTAGGATGGTTCATGAGGCGATCAACATTGAATGTGATTTCTTCTCCTCTAACCCTTAACTTCAATGATTTCTCGTGAACGTCAATTACGGCCTTGGCAGTATTTAGGAATGGTCTGCCAAGAATGAGTGGGACCTTCGTGTCTTCCTCAATATCCATAATGACAAAATCAATGGGAAATACGAACTTATCCACTCTGACTAGAACATCTTCAGCTATTCCCCGAGGAATCTTAACTGTTCTGTCTGCGAGTTGGATAGTCATTCTGGTTAGCCTTAAGTCATTTAATCCTAGCTTCTTGAATAATGAATAGGGCATTAGGTTTACACTGGCTCAGTCTGTTAACGCATTGCTAATTTGGACATCTTGCAGGTAGCAAGGTACTGTAAATCTTCCTGTATCTCCTAACTTAGGGGGAATTCCATGATGTAACACTAACGAGCATTCTTCACTTAAGGGCAAGCTAACTATCTCTCTTAATCTCTCTTTGTTTGAAAGCAGTTCTTTGAAAAATTTAGCGCAGTTTGGCATTTCTACTAAAGCATCTACTAGACGTACATTCAAATGCAAATTCTTAATAATATCCTAATACTTAGCAAATTGTGCTTCTTGTTTGTCCTTCCTAAGCCTACCTGGGAAAGGTATGCGGGCGCGCAAAATGATTTTTGGGGCCTTTGGAGAGATAGGTTCCGGTGGATTGACGACGGGGTCAATTGGCACAGGTTCCTTATCGGAAAAATCTTGTATGGGTATATTGATAGTTGTTTCTTTTTCTCCTCTAGTAATTACTAGGGCATCAAACTCACTATACTCTATATCAATTATAGTGGTTAAACGTTTAAGCGTAAGCTGAAAATTAGTGATTAATTCTTCAAAAGTCTTTATCAACGTGTCGAACTTATTTTGGCATTCTATGACTTGAAGGTTTATCATATATTGTTTTTTCATAAATTCAGCTAAAATTTTCTTAGAGTGGAGAGTAGGTTTGTGCAATGGAAAAATTATATTATGATCCGAGCTATTTTGCTGTTTGTGTGCCCATCTAGGGTAAGGATACCTTAGATTGGTTTTAGTAGCATCGAAGTTCTTAGGAATTTGTAAACTTTGAAGAGTGAGGGTGAGATCTTGTAACCTGGTTTCCAGCATTTTTACCGTATGAGCGAAGACATCATCCTTCTCAGCAGCTTCATTGTTCCATTCTTCCTGTTGTGCAGCTATTATGTCCAAGAGATCCCATACTTCATCTGCTGTTCGAGACATGAAATTTCCTTGCGAGGCCATGTCTAGGAGAGACTTATCATCCTTGGTCAAACCATTGTAAAGTGTACAGACTATGTCTGCCCGACTTAACAAATGATTCAGACATCTTTTAAGCATCATCTTTACTCTATTCCATGCTAGACACAATGACTCATTTTCTTTTTGGGAAAATTAGTGATGTCATTTCTTAAACAGGTTTGCAGGGAGGGTGGATAATATTTATTTAGAAATTTAGTGGCTAATTCCTCCCATGATTAGCTTGAATTCGGATTAAGCGTGTCAAACCATGCTGAAGCGTGTTTAGAAAGTGAATATTGAAAAAGATGAAGTTTTAAAATGTTTTTCTCGTTTGATTCCTTCTTAAAAGAGTCAACCAGACTGATAAATTTGTTTATATAAAAATTAGGGTCGTCAGTCAGTAATCCTTGAAATTTACAGATCATACTGACTAGTTTAATCATGTGTGAACTGATTTCAGGAATTCCTTCGGTTCCTAAGGTGATTGGTCCTCCTCTTTCCTCTAAGCATGACTTATGCATAGAAGCAAGGGTGTCTTGTTGTTCCATTTTTTTTTTCTGATTTTCTGTTAATAAAAAGACTTAAAAGTAACTTTTAGAAAATATTAATTCACTAAAAGGATCGATAATTTAATAAAAACAATTATTCTTGAAATTCGGTCGCTAACCAGATCGGAATCTTAACTGATAGGACTTCTCACAGATTACTTGTATCGAGGTGGCCAGGCCGACTACAGAGAGGCAGGATCCTTTTGGTTCCAATATAATTGGAGACTGTTCGGAAAATCCAATAACCAAGTCCGTGTATAATTGTCTTTCTTAGACATCACCAAACAATACTTTGTCTGCTTAAAATCTTTCTCGATCAAAATATTCGATCCTCGGCAGCGACGCCAAAGAAGAAGTGTTACTACTGATATGCCACTAACGGACGTTTTTTATTTATTTTGTGCGGTGTCGTTAGGTCGCACGGTGTCCGATTCGGTAGCACACAGCGTCTTCGTTTATTTATATTTTGCGGGGCCTAAATTTACTTTACTTTCTAAGGTGTAGAAGGTGTAAGTTAACCTAGTGTCGAATTTTATGCTGATTAACGAATTGAAGATCAAGCGGATAATTGTCTTTTAGTTAAATTACCTGGATAAAAGATAGTAGTTGATTTTAGCTAAAGATCCTAAATGCAGAAAAAGTAAATAAAGTGGGAGGATATCCGTAGTATGCAGATCAAGGAAACGTTGCCAAGATATCAGTATTGGGTTAGGGAAAGGTAATTATGCTTATGTTAAGACTATGCTTGGATTAATGTTGATCTGGTTGGATGAGCCAATTAAACAGACCTACTTATCTCTGAACTCTCGGAGTTCTCTTTGAGCAGTGAGAAGTATGTCACTTGGTCGTATAACTGTAGTGTAACAATACCCTGGAGGTTATCCTCGGTAGAGTACTAGGTTTATTAGTGAGTTAAGATCTAATCCTAACCCTCGTTATCAACTTAGATAACTGAATAACAACGTGTCATGTTGATTGAACACTGATCACAAACGGAAGGAGTCCGTCGGTTTAAGTTGGCAAAACCTTAAATGAAAACTAACAACCATTACATCATACTAATGAGATCACAACAAATCAAACATTATACAGCATTACAGTTAATATACTGTTAGTAAAGCAGATAGAAACCTAATAAGTACCTAAACAGTTGATATGACTAAGACCTAGGGAAACAATCAGACAAGAATATGCAATAGGCTTGGGTCATATAGTAGAGGCACTAACTAGATCTTAACAGCTCCTAAGAGGTCTCTTCAGAATAGTCAATAGGCATACTAGGTCATTCATGTCTCAATTCCTAGGTTCTGTGTCCTGAAAGTGCATTAGATGCCTCTCGAGAACTCCGGCCATACCGAGTTCATAGAATCTTCAGATACAGTATAACCAGGGGTCTTAATCCTATGAAGTAGCTAATTTCACATATGTGGACAAGTCCTGATCACAACCTAAGTTGGTCAATCCTTAAGATGCTAGCATACAAATCTATCAGACTTCCTAATTCAGTATTATAACAGTAATCGTACTATATTAACATAATTACGCTAACCCAAACTTCTATCATAGCAACATACAGATAAATTAAGCTATCATGGCAATATCAGAACGCATTATTAAACATAAAAGATAAGAATACATGTTTAATACAAAAGACAAGCGTTTCGGATAAGAACCTGAAAAAGCCGAACTAATCTGCCCGGGATCGCAGGGACACGCCGGGATATCCTCCGGAAAATAAAAGCTAAGCTAACTACTACTAAAAACTACCTAAAATATTGAAAATATAAATTGTATTGCAAGTTGAGTGTGTCTTGAAATGAATGGATAAAGCCCCTTTAAATAGACTTGAAATTCTGCCAAATACGCCTGGCAGGCCGTTTGGCAGGCCGTATGGCAGGCCGTATTTGGCAGGCCGTATTCTTGGTAAGCCGTTTGGTGGCTCGTGTGGTGGCACGTATCTGGCAGGCTATTTCCATAGTGACAGGCCGTATGGCAGGCCGTATTCTTGCTGATCAGGGCCTGATTTACTGGATCGTAACTTGATTTATTGTCTTTCGCCGTTTTCGCTCTAGAATCTTCGTTTTAACTCCGTTTTACTTGATTCTTTTTGCATCGCCTTTGTAATTACTTAATCTACAAAATCAACCGAAAAAGCAATATTTTTGCCGACAAAGTTTTAATCTTTATTGTTTTAGGGCCTGATTTAGGGGGTAAAAACGTGACTTTTTGCCCGATATCAACGGCATTCGGAAATAATGGTAAAGTGATCTTCAATTAAGGACAAGGTGTCAAATAACGAGTGTTAGACAAAAATTAGTGGAGAACTAAAGTTCATAATATTCAGTTGATTAGTTCAAACGTGCGAAAACATTTTTCGATTCAATAGAATTTGATTATTTAAAATGTTTTGTTTAAATAACATAATTTGTATAGATTATTAATTATTGGAAATAAATAACTCGTAACATGTATTTAAAACGTGTTTATGAATATTGAAAATTTATATGATTTCAAATTAGTTAAGTAAACGAAAGTAACATTGGTTATGTGGCTCGATTAATATTTAGATATGCTTTTAGAATAAATGTTGGCACATAAATGAATAATATCAAGTTGAGTTTTAAAGAGTAAACGTTACGTATTATAATATTTTGTAAACAATTTTAAAAAGGAACTTTGAAATATAATTAGTTTTGAAAAACTAAATATCTTATTATTAAAGAAATATTTCATATACATACGATATGTACAAGTTGATATCTTTTAAAAAAAATGAAAATATATATTTTACAATATAACAAAGTATAATATTAAGTTAATTATAAAAAAACGTGTTGAGTCAAAAGAAGTATTATTATATATAAATATATATGTATATGTATGTACAACGAGACGATGATTTATAGAAGCAAATAACCAAAACACTTAAATGATTAAGTAACACTTCGAGTGATATAGTTTATTTATAATTAAGTTTAATTAGTAAAAAAGGTACACGTCACGTAACGTAAAGTGCTAGTTTTGTAAGCGTATGAAATGACGATTGAAAAACTGGAACCGACACGTAAGTCAAGTGACAACGTATAAATCATCGGTGTTAAAAATTTAAGTTAACTATGCATGTAAATATAATATGATATTTAATTAATTATATAGATTAAATATATTTATATATATAATATTAAATCGAGTGTCGGCAATAATTTAAATGCGATGTGTGCTGGAAAAACAAGCCATGCGATCGCATGGCTATAACACTTCCATTCCATACGATCGCATGGAGGTCAGGAGATGGCCAAAATTATAAATCGAGCGAAATTCGTTCATTTTGTGCACACAATCATTCATCCTTTCTCTCTTCTTTCTCTCTTCCTTCTCTGTATTATAATTATTATTTATTATTATTATTAAGATTAATAATATTATTAATCTCATTATTATTATTATTAGTATTATTTACATAAAATACTACGACGAGGTTATGAGCGAGTTATTTCAAAATTGGTTTTTGAGTGGGATAGAGCTAAGGAAATTATGGGTTGTAGCTATGGAGGTTATGGGTATGGTTCGGAGGTATGCTCGTGAGGTTGATCTAGTGTTTATCATCTCCGTTGCATCTACGTACCTTTCCTGCAATATTGAATCTCAATATTGATACGTGAGCACTCAAATCTTATCTTTTATATATTAATAGTGTATCCCTGACTAGTGCTCGAGTATATTTGGTTATGCATGCTTGTATGCTTATTATTGTCATTAAATAATTTATGATAGATCATGAATTAATTACATATATTACTGATATAAGGTATATGATATGCATGTCGTTGGAAAGCTGTCAAAAAATTAATAACCTTTTATTTAGAAAGCGGATGATTTGGATGAACGGATTAAAAGATATCATCAATTGAATTATCTATAATTTTAAGTATTATTGTTAAAATGATTATTATTATCGTTATCGTTATTATTATCGTTATCGTTATCGTTATCGTTATCATTATCGTCATTATTATCGTTATTATTATTATCTAATAATCAATAATATCATCATTATTATTATTATTATTATTATTATTATTATTATTATTATTATTATTAAAATAATTAATATTTTTTTCAAAACTATCATTTTATTATTTTTATCGTCATTATTATTATTAATAGTATCATTAAATATTAAAACCATTAATTTTATTGAAATTATCATTTTTAATAGAAATATCATTGTTATTATAAAATATCATTATTATAAACACTTTAGTATTATTATTAAAAATTATCATCTTGAATAGGATTATTATTATATAAAATATTATTATTACTACCGTTAATATTAAAAAGTATCGTTATTATTATAATTATCTTGGTTGTTAGAAAATATCATTATAAATCTTAAAACTTATATTTCCATTTAAATTATCATTTTTATTATTATTAATATTATTAATAATAACAATATTATTAACATTGTTATTATCATTAACATGATTATAATATTTTTATCATTATTAGTAATATTATTATTATGACATTGGTATTATTATAAAATATTATTATTAATTATAAAAAAATTATTACTATCATTAGTAAATATAAATTTTGTTATTATAATTAAAATTATTATTATTATCACAAAATAATACAACTTTTACTCATTATTATTATCAATATTATTTTAACAAATAATTATGTGATGCAAAGATATTTTTACCACATGTAATATAATTACATTAATAATACCTACTACTATATTTTTTTATGATATTAAGTGAACTTAATAAATGATATTACTTGAGATATATAAAAGTATATTTTTATAAACTTTATTATAAATTTTTTTATTAATAAATGGTTTGTATTATTTACTATAATAAAATCTGTTATATATATATATATATATATATATATATATATATATATATATATATATATATATATATATATATATATATATATACGACTATATTTAAGATATATAGTAAACATGTATAGTTTTTGAAAGTCATTTTGGGTCAAATTGACTTTTGTCAACTTTTGTATATCAGTCTCGAGCATTAGGATTGTGATACACTATGACCTGACTTAAATTGCCTGACAGATATTGACCAATATATATATATATATATATATATATATATATATATATATATATATATATATATATATATATATATATATATACTTAATACAGGTTCGTGAATCCAAGGCCAACCCTACAATTGATCAATGACGTCATATGTATTTTTACTACGAAATACAGTATTGTGAGTTTCATTTGCTCCCTTTTTAAATGCTTTTGCAATATATATTTTTGGGACTGAGAATACATGCGCTGTTTTATAAATGTTTGACGAAATAGACACAGGTAATCGAAACTACATTATATGGTTGAATGATCGAAACCGAATATCGCCCCTTCAAGTCTGGTAACCTAAGAATTTGGGAAATGGCCCCTAGTTGACGCGAATCCTAAAGATAGATCTATGGGCCTAACAAACCCCATACTGGAAAATGGTATGCTTTAGTACTTAGATTTAAAAAGGTGATTGCGATTACCGTTATATAGCATACTTGCGAGTATGCGGGGGATATTCTATATGCATCCTTGTCAGTTCGGTTACCAGGTGTTCAATCCATATGAATGATTTTTATATACTTGCGAGTGTAAGATTGTTTATGAATATGAAAATCTTGTGGTGTATTAAAAATGATGGAAATGAATATTGATGATAAACTAATGAACTCACCAACCTTTTGGTTGACACTTTTAAGCATGTTTATTCTCAGGTAATAAAGAAATCTTCCACTGTGCATTTGCTCATTTTAAAGATATTACTTGGAGTCATTCATGGCATATTTCAAAAGAACTTTCATTCAAGTTGTTGAGTTCAATAAAGATTATTACTAAGTAAATGACAGATTAGGTCATTTATAGTTTGGATATTATGAAATGGTATGCATGCCTGTCAACTTTCGATGTAATGAAAGTTTGTCTTTTTAAAACGAATGCGATGTTTGTAAAATGTATCATATAGAGGTCAAATACCTCGCAATGTAACCATATGTTATTGTATTCGTCCTTATGGATTAGGACGGGATGCTTCATGTGGTATCAGAGCGGTGGTCTTAGCGAACCAGGTCTTGCATTAGTGTGTCTAACTAATAATTGTTAGGATGCATTAGTGACTCTGGACTTCGACCTTAGCTGCATGTCAAAAAGTTTTGCTTATCATTTCTTGTCGAAAATTACATGCTTATCATTTTTAGTTTAGACACGTCTTACTGCATTGATTGCAATATTAGTGTATAGACAAAATTCATATCTTAGCGTATCTGCTAATTCGTACCTTAGCGTATCTGTTACTGTAAACTTTGCCTGACATATTCCGTAAATTCCTCCGTAATCTACGAAATCTTTTGTCCTATATATAGATATTCTATGTAATTAGAATATCATCCGATAGCCGAAAATCATTTCATATCGAAAAATCTTTTAATCAATCGTACGAAATGGAATTCGCCACCAGTTCCAGTTCCTCGGATTCCGACAGCTATTCTGATATGGAGTTTCACTCGGGCTCTGAAAGCAGTGTGACCGGAATGGATCAACTAATAAGCCATCATCTATTCTGGATGAATTGGAGATGGGTTCGTAACCTACTTAATCACTAGAGACAAGAAGAAGGTGATCCCTTCCATCCACCACAATGCCCTCTTGGCGAAGAACCTGAAGCACTTACCGGCAAACCTGTTCGAGACACTATTTTCTCTCTCATTTCCAGAGTATCTCGTCATGACTATATACTATCTCGAATTTTAGATCTTATTCATCCACTCGTCCGAACCGACAACCATCCAGGTGTAATAGAAGAAGTCAACGAGCTTCGCGCTCGGGTAGTAGCTTTGAAGAATATGGTACAAAGGCTACAAGCACCAGCAGCAGCAGCACAGGCAGCAACAGTACCACCAACAGTACCATCACCACACCAACAGCAACATCTGCATCCCACACTTTAACATCACAATCAGTACCTTGAGTATCAACGTCACACACACCATAGATACCAAGGAGTACCAACAACAACAAACGATAAAGTATTGATTCATAACTTCATCGGAGAAATATTCTACGGTGATTATGTAATCTCTAAAGTTTTAGAAATTATTTATTCAAATCATAGCCGTAAACCAAGATGAATGGATGGTTAGAAA
This sequence comes from Rutidosis leptorrhynchoides, assembly GCF_046630445.1. Lineage (NCBI taxonomy): Eukaryota > Viridiplantae > Streptophyta > Magnoliopsida > Asterales > Asteraceae > Rutidosis > Rutidosis leptorrhynchoides. The sequence continues at coordinate 369,466,998 of NC_092338.1, forward strand.
TGATACAGGGAAGTATAGAAACCATGACAATGACAGTGCACGAATTACAAGCTAGACTTGTTTACCAGCAGCATCAACAGTACCGTCAGCATCACTAACATCGCCAGTACCTCCAGAGTCACCGTCAGTATTCCCAACACCAGAAACACCTGTAACACTACAAGCGTCATCAATTAAATAACCACCAACGATATCGACAACACAATCACCAATAGGTATATCGAAATAACGAGTTATGAAGTATTAACTCATTCCCACTGAAGGATTTATATGTATATCTTATATATATAAATTTTGAAACCATAATAATTCTTTTCGTACTAAGCTATTACGTGTGAATCTTAACTACTCGGTTAATTCATATTACTAATATGATATGATGCACATCCTCCGTCAGTGACTTAACCATCGTTAACTACAATCTCTATTTCAATTCAATGAATTCCATTTCATAATTAATCAAGTGTATTATTCAAATACATGTTTGATTTTACACTTTCATCATCGATGTACTCGAAACTTTTCAGACAACATCATTCGTATCTTGCGAAGTTCACAAGAATTCAACGAACACTAACACCATTCACCGAAGAAATATCAATTAAAATGAATAATGAAGTATTGATTCATGATTTCATTTATGTTGAAGAAATAATCCGCGAAGATTACGATTATTCATTTCTAGTTCCAGCCGAAAATTTAATGAGTTTAATATTAACTCATTAAATCTATGTTACATCTGAAGAAAATATACACATATATATTTCATAAAGACTGTAATAAAATTCTTTTGTACAAAATATTTATTGTGATATTTTTTTTAACGGGTAGGTAATACCCGAGGAATATATAAATTCACAATTAATATGTTACATTCTTCGAATTTGATTCTGCAATCATCAACTATACTCACTACTTTCACAACAATGTACATCACTTCCTAGAAATCAAAACAACATTTCTCATCCAAATTTGATTACATATTCTGATTTTGACAAATCAAAAAAATACAAGTCAAAATTTAACAGAAGACATCACTCTTAGATTCCTACATCTTTCAAAGCTATACTATGACTTCGAAATTGTGCTAGAACATTATTTCTATTCATAGAACCCAGAAAAATATTTGTATCATTCAAAATCCTAGAACATCACATGTATATTAACAATTACAATCTATGTTCAAACCCTTCGAAATTCCTGAAGACACTTCAAATATTGAACAATCGAGATAATGATCCAACCACATATTAACCACAGTCTTACACATGAAAAGCTCTCGAAACCAAAGTCATAGTTTAACACGTATCTGTGTCAGACCCTTTGGCATTTATTAGCAAAAATAACTTTGCGATTCCTTTTCAAATTAGTCAGTTTTGTCACTGCTCCAGCAAGTCAACTTCGATTTTCATCCGGAGTAGTCTTATTATAACCCTGACATATACGATTACCCTACGATTACCCTTTTGTTACCGGGGAACCTTTTATATTCCACCACATTATCAGCAGATGTACCAGCAACTTCATTACCCTTTGACTTTAGCCTCTTCGAAAAGTCGTTATATTTATTCATTAAAACCCTATCATATACTCATCCGCATCCTTTAACGATAATTGCCATACTAACTACCGAGGATCATCAATCATCAATCTCAAATTTCACAGCGTTTTCACTTTAACAATTATATGTATACATATAACGTCTATCTCCTAGACTTATACAGTACGAATGTGAAGTTTCTGAAAAATTCCCTAAACTGCGAACTATTTCTCCAAATTTTGAAAAAGCCGAATGAAGCAGCAGAAACTACAGACAACCGTAACTGTCAAAAGTTTAATGATAAATAATAATGTGTTGGAAAAGCTTAGAAAAAGAGAAGGTTTGGAACTAGAAAACGAATTGAGTAAACTATGGAGGAGGCTGTGGACAAATCAAAAGGACGAAATCTACCTTCAAAGAATCCAAATGATTCAGTGTATGCTGAGATCGTTAGCAAACACCTTACTCCTTATTATAAACCTTCACAGACAAATTTCCCGTATCATCCTTTGATTTCAGATATTTTAAAATTCTAAAACATCATCGAATCTTTCATTATAAATATCTTCGATAATTCTGAAGATATATTCATAACTATTCTTACCTGAGATTATTTATCTCTTCGCGCTATCTGTGCTACATCATAAAAGAAACCATTTTATTTTCTAAATTCTGAAACCTTCGAGTTTAAAATATGAATGTTTTTGAAGTAGTGTTAGGAACTGAAGCATGAGTTAGTATAATATAATGACACTTGATCAACGCGATTATATTACAGTAAGTCATGCTGAGTTTCTAAATGGAACGTGATGATTCACAGATCATAACATCATCATGTGCCATGTTACACGACTCTTGTATTCTACTTAAACTCTAAATATATCAAGAAAATATTTTTCTTGATGATTCGACCTTTTCGAGGTATTCTGGTAATTTGACAAATCAAGATCGTGCCATTACAATTCTCTTCTTAGAACATTAACTATGTTCATTTCAAAATCCATACCTACGAATTCTGGACCATTATTCGCTTGACTTGAAGTCGGGAAGAGGAGACAAAAGTATAGAACTCTTGAACATAAAAGAAAATATAAAGCTCGACAACAACACATAAATTACAAACCGTGCATATCAATACGTATTTCCAAGTAAAGGCACAGTAGAATTAAAATTACTATAACCCCAAGGTAATAGTAAAAATAAATAAAATCCTCCGGTGGTAGATGAAAGAGAAGAATGACAGATATGAAAGTTAGGAGTATATCAAGGATCAGAACGGGATAGAGAATATTAATGAATGTTTTAAAATATGAATTGAGGAAGGAAGAATATATAGTAAAATATCCGACAGGGCAATCAAAACAGATTATTGCATTTAATCAAAGCGGATCCTAAGTTCCTTAATTACCGAAGAACCAAATCTTATTACGAAGATTTTCTCTTAATCCGTGGAAATCCAAAAATTAATCCTATCTACATCAAAAGATTTGACGAATCTACGTTTAATCATTTCACTCTTTTACGATAACTTCACTCATACGTTTCGAACAATCGAATTATTTAGGCCATATTTCTCAATCATCATAAAAACTCTATGTATCAACTTATATTCGTCATAATAACATTCTTATTGTTAGCCATGACAACCTCAATCAAATTTTGGGGACGAAATTTCTTTAACGGGTAGGTACTGTGACAACCCGGAAATTTTCGACCAAATTAAAACTTTATCTTTATATTATTCCGACACGATAAACAAAGTTTGGTAAGTTGAATCTCAAGGATTTTAAAACTGTGTTCCTACATTCATTTAACTTTGACCAAACCCCGACGATTCATGAACCATTATATAATTGAATATGAATATGTATATGTATATATATATTATAACTTGAGAATATTAACAAAGTATTAAACGTATAATACTTTACATGAACGTATTAGTTTCAATATGCTTATCAATGGAATTAGAAGATATAATCAAATGATTGATTTATCAATTACATTGTATGATTACGAGTCTCTATTGAGAGGTCCACTTTGATTTAGGAAACCTTTTCTTTTAACGGTATTCGGAAATAATGATAAAGTGATCTTCAATTAAGGACAAGGTGTCAAATAACGAGTGTTAGACAAAAATTAGTGGAGAACTAAAGTTCATAATATTCAATTGATTAGTTCAGACGTGCGGAAACATTTTTCGATTCAATAGAATTTGATTATTTAAAATGTTTTGTTTAAATAATATAATTTGTATAGATTATTAATTATTGGAAATAAATAACTCGTAACATGTATTTAAAACGTGTTTATGAATATCGAAAATTTATATGATTTCAAATTAGTTAAGTAAACGATAGTAACATTGGTTATGTGTCTCTATTAATATTTAGATATGTTTTTAGAATAAATTTTGGCACATAAATGAATAATATCAAGTTGAGTTTTAAAGAGTAAACGTTACGTATTATAATATTTTGTAAACAATTTTAAAAAGGAACTTTGAAATATAATTAGTTTTGAAAAACTAAATATCTTATTATTAAAGAAATATTTCATATACATACGATATGTATAAGTTGATATCTTTAAAAAAATGAAAATATATATTTTACAATATAACAAGGTATAATATTAAGTTAATTATAAAAAAACGTGTTAAGTCAAAAGAAGTATTATTATATATAAATATATATATGTATATGTATGTACAACGAGACGATGATTTATAGAAGCAAATAACCAAAACACTTAAATGATTAAGTTATACTTTGAGTGATATAGTTTATTTATAATTAAGTTTAATTATTAATAAAGGTACACGTCGCGTAACGTAAAGTGCTAGTTTTCTAAGCGTATGAAAGGACGATTGAAAAACTGAAATCGACACGTAAGTCAGGTGACAACGTATAAATCATCGGTGTTAAAATTTTAAGTTAACTATGCATGTAAATATAATATAATATTTAATTAATTATATAGATTAAATATATTTATATATATAATATTAATCGAGTGCCGGCAAGAATTTAAATGCGATGTGTGCTGGAAAAACAAGCCATGTGATCGCATGGCTATAACACTTCCATTCCATGCGATCGCATGGAGGTCAGGAGATGGCCACAATTATAAATCGAGCGAAATTCGTTCATATTGTGCACACAATCATTCATCCTTTCTCTCTTCTTTCTCTCTCCCTTCTCTGTATTATAATTATTATTTATATTATTATTATTAAGATTAATAATATTATTAATCTCATTTTTATTATTATTATTATTATTATTATTATTAGTATTAGTATTATGTACATAAAATACTACGACGAGGCTATGGGCGAGTTATTTCAAAACTGGTTTTTGAGTGGGATAGAGCTAAGGAAATTATGGGTTGTAGCTATGGAGGTTATGGGTATGGTTCGGGGGTATGATCATGAGGTTGATCTAGTTTTTATCATCTCCGTTGCGTCTACGTACCTTTCATGCAATATTGAATCTCAATATTGATACGTGAGCACTCAAATCTTATCTTTTATATATTAATAGTGTATCCCTGACTAGTGCTCGAGTATATTTGGTTATGCATGCTTGTATGCTTATTATTGTCGTTAAATACTTTATGATAGATCATGAATTAATTACATATATTACTGATATAAGGTATATGATATGCATGTCGTTGGAAAGCTGTCGAAAAATTAATAACTTTTCATTTAGAAAGCCTATGATTTTGATGAACGGATTAAAAGATATCATCAATTGAATTATCTATAATTTTAAGTATTATTGTTAAAATGATTATTATTATCGTTATCTTTATTATTATCGTTATCGTTATCGTTATCGTTATCGTCATTATTATAGTTATTATTATTATCTAATAATCAATAATATTATTATTATTATTATTATTATTATTATTATTATTATTACTATTATGATTATTATTATTAAAATAATTAATATTTTTATCAAAACTATCATTTTATTATTTTTATCGTCATTATTGTTATTAATAGTATCATTAAATATTAAAACCATTATTTTTATTAAAATTATCATTTTTAATAGAAATATCATTGTTATTATAAAATATTATTATTATAAACATTTTAGCATTATTATTAAAAATTATCATCTTGAATAGGATTATTATTATATAAAATATTATTATTACTACTGTAACATCCCGCGTTTTTCCATTAAATTTATTTTAACACCGTCTTTTTTTAAATAATATCCCTCGTTATTTAATTTTAACGTCACCCGTTTACACGAGCGTTTTTAAAATATTCGTTTGGTTAATTCCCGCACCCGCTTTGAAACTCGAGGGACCAAAGTTGCAAAGGGGCCTAACTAGTGACTAGGTCAACTAGTCAAACCCCATCTCATCCATTCATTATCACCACCCACCTTCATCCTTCCCTTTCTCTCTACTTCTCATTTTTGAACACAAACCCCAACTTCATAAAATCATCATCTAAATTCGGGATTGGAAGCAAACTTCAAAACAAATTACATTTTCGTGATCCTCTCTTCATCCTCTACATTTTGATACAAATTTCATCAAGTTTGGGTAACTTTCTAAAAACTCTAGATTTCTATAAATTCGTGTTTTTGACTTGAAATTGTGTTAGTTAGTGTCTATGGCTCGTGTCTAGCATGAATATATGTTTTGTTTGCTCGATTTGTTGATTTGAGTAACTAGTTTGAACTTTTGAAGTGGGTTAGCTTAATCTTTGATTTTGGATGATTAAAAGTTGTTTAATTGTTAAAGTTCATGTTTTAATTGTGTTACTAGTATCATTAGCTACATTTTGATGTGTAGGTTGATTAAGAAAACTTCAAAAACCCGATTAAGGATTTTGTGATGTTTGACTAGGGTTTGATAGTTCTTGACATGAACTTTTGATGCTTGAATGCCATGAAATGTTAATTGTTAGTGTTTAGTAGTAATGTATGCTTCATTACCTTCAAAACGGCATATCATATGTGTGAATTGGATTCCCGAAACTTAAAATGCGATTGATGAACTTGAAACTTTGAAAATGGACTTTTATTGATCACTTAATGAGATTTCGGCTATTGTAAATGATGTTTGTGATTGATGAATTGTGTTTAGTTGTATTCCTTGTAAAAATACCTTTCCGATGATATAAGACACATGTTTTGGGTGTTTGCGGGTCAAGAATTGGGTTGGAAGGAGTTTTGGTTCGCGCATACTTTGAAAAACAGAAAAGGGTCTGCCCAGATGGTGGCGCGGCGCGCCCCATCCCCGCGCGGCGCGCGAACTGGCCTGGCCAGATTCTGCTCATTATGTCCCTTTTCACGTGAAATGTTTGACTAGCTATCGATCTCCGATTCACATGAAACTTGTTCTAATATACTTGTATATGAATAACTAGCATAGAAAAATAGTCCGGGACCCGACCCGAACGTGTTGACTTTTTCGTTGACTTTGACCAAGTTTGACTTTTAGTCAAACTTAACCAAACTTTTATGCAATCGTTCTAACATGCTTTTATACGTGATTCTTGTATGAAACTTGACAAATTGATTCACATGCTATATTTAATCGAGTCGTAACGAGCCATAGGACTAATTGAACACATTTCACCCGACCTTGTATCGTAACCGGTTAATTGATACAACTTACTTGTTTAGGTCAAGGCTAAGCAACTTTCATGCACACGTTTACTTTGTGAAGTACTTTTATACTCGTGCACTCGAGGTGAGATCATAGTCCCACCTTTGCAAATACTTTTATACTTTAAATCGTGGGCTGAGAAACATATACTTTATATACACTTTATACGGTTTATACTTTCATACTTTGAACACAAATACGAATACAAGAGCAAAGAAACATACGAGTTAGAACAAAAATCCTCAAGTTCAATTACCATTAGTTACACTTGTAGGGTGTGAGCGAGAATTTATGTTGTGTGGCCATACGGGTTTGACGAACCCTCGTCTGACGGATGAAACGTATTTTCGATGTATAGTGTAGGTTCTAACACTATTATGCAGAGGTAAGATTCAGTTAAGTTTTGGTAATTGGGTGCTCGTGATACAGACAACATCTTTTGGGATGTATACGCTTGATATTCACTTTATACAAAATCTTATGATTTACAAATAACATCTTTTGAGATGTATACTTTTTGATACAAGCCTTTCGAAAAAAATACTTTTTGATACAAACACATCTTTAGAGATGTATACGCTTGATACTAAACCTTGTGATTCAAAAACATACTTTTACAAATACATTTATGATCTCACCAACGTTTTTCGTTGACAGTTTTCTACATGTTTTCTCAGGTTCATACTTGGCTACTTGATACATGCTTCCGCACTCTTTGATTACTTGATTGGAGTCAACCATGCATGCATACGCTAGGGATAGCACTTTTGGATTCAAACTTTTGTTTACATACTTACGCTATTTATAGCAACTGTGTTTTTAAACTAATTATGTCGCAAGTTATTTCATTTATACTTTATGACTTTTGTAAACTTAGACTTGTTGTCGAACGGTTTTGTAAACTAAACTTGCAAGTCTTGTACCTTTCAAATGAATGCGACATAATTTTGATCAAACGAGTCTCATATAGGGACTACGACCACGCAACGGGACCTAAGTTAACGACGCCGTCAATAACGGTTTTGGTCGGGTCGTTACAAGTGGTATCAGAGCGTTGGTTGTAGGGAACTAGGACGTGCATTAGTGTGTCTAACAGAGTCGTTAGGACGCATTAGTGAGTCTAGACTACAACCGGATAGTTAGCATTTGCATTCTGACATACATTTGCTATAGATAGCACTTACTTGACTACTTGTGCATTATACTTGAATCATTCTTAGGCAAACTTTTTAATGGTACCCAACCTTCATCATACGAACTCGTATTCCGCCACTTTTTGGTAACACACGTAAATTCATGATTCATACACGTATGGATGATGACGACTTCATTAGTCACACTTGTTCGGGAACTCTGTCTCCCGGATTGTTATTTGCCACCGTTTCAACTTACTATCGGTTTCCCACTGGTGTTTCTTACTATCTACTTTTTGGTGTTACTACCATCACTACTCTAGGTGAGTATCGTCATCAACATTTATCACTACGGTTGCGTGCTACTCGTTATCATGACTCGTTACTCTTTTCATACCTGAATACCTTATTGTCTGACTCGAACCACATTGACGTGAACAATCATTTATACACTTCCCTCGGGGAACGCTTCTTTATAGTTGCACTAATTCTTTCGATTCAATACGAGTCACGTTAGAGACGTTGTTACACTTTGTTTATTTTAAACTTCACGATTACACGAACTTGAATCTATAGAGTGATGTGGGAATGGAGGTATGAGTTAGCGTAATATAACGACACTCGATCAACGTGGTTATATTACGGTAAGACATACCAAAGTTCTAGTGACACGTGATGGTGGTTAGACTCGATCAACCTAAACACCACCATGAGCCATGTACATGACTTCATCTATTCATGTTGGACATCTGAAAACTCCGAGAATATTGATAACAACCATACCGGGGACACACCTTCGATTTTTGTCGAACTATACTTATGCTTCCGAATGAATTACCGATTCCTTTCGACTTCAACCGTATGTTACACGTGTATACTATCTCGTCCTCGCACAGTCTTATTGACTAACTACAATTTACTCGTTATGCTCGCATCGAGGCGGAAACTTCTATCGCCTTACACTCGTAATTCTGGTTCAGGAAATCTTTTATTTTAAATTCTCAATGGAGAGAGACTCTTCATGTTATACTAGTATTCGCCTCGAGGGTGAATAGTCTCGACGAACGTATTTGGAAACCGATAAATCTTCCGCGACGCGAATTTTTCTTGAGAAACTTGTCCTAACAAACTTGTTCAAATATACCTTACGGAATGTACTTTGTTTCGGATCGAGATCCTCGTTTCACTTCTAGATTTCGGAGTGCCTTACAAAAAGCCTCGGGACCACGTTTAGACATGAGTACCGCGTACCATCCAAAACCCGACGGACCGAACAAACATACGATTCAAACCTTGGAAACCGTAATACGAATTTGTGTTACCAACTTCAAACCACTTGAGAAAAGTCTTGCCTTTAACCAGAATCTCTTACCACGATAGTTATCATTCGATTCTTAACGTCACACCTTTTGAAACCACATGTGACCGGAAACGTCATTCTCTTTTGTCGAACAAAGTAAACGATGATCAATTCACCGGGGCCGAGTTTATTCATGAGCAACTGAGAAAATTTATTCATATTCAAGAAAGACCCAACACGACTCGTAGTGGCCCAGAGAGCTTGCCAATGTTAGACGTAAACCTTTCGAGTTCCATGTGGGAAATCACGTAACGTTAAAAGTCGCACCTTGAAAAGGTGTAGTCCGTTTCGGAAACGTAGAAAGCTAAATCCGCGATATTTTTAGTCCTTTTGAAATTTTGGGGTGTGTTGTGCCCGTTGCTTACCGCTTCGAACTTCCGATTCAAATAAATTCCGTTCATCCTACATTCTATGTATCAACTTAAAGACGTGTTTTGCGAAACAAGAACTTGTTATTCCTTTTCGATGAGCTTACTAACGACGATAAACCTCACTTCCAAGGAGGACCGGTTGAAACTATAAATCGTGGAACCAAACTTTAAACCAACGTAAAATCGCGACTGTTGAAGTTCGTTGAAATGCCCAAGGACGTACCTTCACTTATCCGTAGAATTTACAACGCAAGATCTCGAGGAAGATTCAACAACTACTACTTCCAACTAAATTTCGGGACGAAATTTCTTTTGAGGTGTGGATAATGTAACATCCCGCGTTTTTTCGTTAAATTTATTTTAACACCGTCTTTTTTTTTTTAATAATATCCCTCGTTATTTAATTTTAACGTCACCCGTTTACACGAGCGTTTTTAAAATATTCGTTTGGTTAATTCCCGCACCCGCTTTGAAACTCGAGGGACCAAAGTTGCAAAGGGGCCTAACTAGTGACTAGGTCAACTAGTCAAACCCCATCTCATCCATTCATTATCACCACCCACCTTCATCCTTCCCTTTCTCTCTACTTCTCATTTTTGAACACAAACCCCAACTTCATAAAATCATCATCTAAATTCGGGATTGGAAGCAAACTTCAAAACAAATTACATTTTCGTGATCCTCTCTTCATCCTCTACATTTTGATACAAATTTCATCAAGTTTGGGTAACTTTCTAAAAACTCTAGATTTCTATAAATTCGTGTTTTTGACTTGAAATTGTGTTAGTTAGTGTCTATGGCTCGTGTCTAGCATGAATATATGTTTTGTTTGCTCGATTTGTTGATTTGAGTAACTAGTTTGAACTTTTGAAGTGGGTTAGCTTAATCTTTGATTTTGGATGATTAAAAGTTGTTTAATTGTTAAAGTTCATGTTTTAATTGTGTTACTAGTATCATTAGCTACATTTTGATGTGTAGGTTGATTAAGAAAACTTCAAAAACCCGATTAAGGATTTTGTGATGTTTGACTAGGGTTTGATAGTTCTTGACATGAACTTTTGATGCTTGAATGCCATGAAATGTTAATTGTTAGTGTTTAGTAGTAATGTATGCTTCATTACCTTCAAAACGGCATATCATATGTGTGAATTGGATTCCCGAAACTTAAAATGCGATTGATGAACTTGAAACTTTGAAAATGGACTTTTATTGATCACTTAATGAGATTTCGGCTATTGTAAATGATGTTTGTGATTGATGAATTGTGTTTAGTTGTATTCCTTGTAAAAATACCTTTCCGATGATATAAGACACATGTTTTGGGTGTTTGCGGGTCAAGAATTGGGTTGGAAGGAGTTTTGGTTCGCGCATACTTTGAAAAACAGAAAAGGGTCTGCCCAGATGGTGGCGCGGCGCGCCCCATCCCCGCGCGGCGCGCGAACTGGCCTGGCCAGATTCTGCTCATTATGTCCCTTTTCACGTGAAATGTTTGACTAGCTATCGATCTCCGATTCACATGAAACTTGTTCTAATATACTTGTATATGAATAACTAGCATAGAAAAATAGTCCGGGACCCGACCCGAACGTGTTGACTTTTTCGTTGACTTTGACCAAGTTTGACTTTTAGTCAAACTTAACCAAACTTTTATGCAATCGTTCTAACATGCTTTTATACGTGATTCTTGTATGAAACTTGACAAATTGATTCACATGCTATATTTAATCGAGTCGTAACGAGCCATAGGACTAATTGAACACATTTCACCCGACCTTGTATCGTAACCGGTTAATTGATACAACTTACTTGTTTAGGTCAAGGCTAAGCAACTTTCATGCACACGTTTACTTTGTGAAGTACTTTTATACTCGTGCACTCGAGGTGAGATCATAGTCCCACCTTTGCAAATACTTTTATACTTTAAATCGTGGGCTGAGAAACATATACTTTATATACATTTTATACGGTTTATACTTTCATACTTTGAACACAAATACGAATACAAGAGCAAAGAAACATACGAGTTAGAACAAAAATCCTCAAGTTCAATTACCATTAGTTACACTTGTAGGGTGTGAGCGAGAATTTATGTTGTGTGGCCATACGGGTTTGACGAACCCTCGTCTGACGGATGAAATGTATTTTCGATGTATAGTGTAGGTTCTAACACTATTATGCAGAGGTAAGATTCAGTTAAGTTTTGGTAATTGGGTGCTCGTGATACAGACAACATCTTTTGGGATGTATACGCTTGATATTCACTTTATACAAAATCTTATGATTTACAAATAACATCTTTTGAGATGTATACTTTTTGATACAAGCCTTTCGAAAAAAATACTTTTTGATACAAACACATCTTTAGAGATGTATACGCTTGATACTAAACCTTGTGATTCAAAAACATACTTTTACAAATACATTTATGATCTCACCAACGTTTTTCGTTGACAGTTTTCTACATGTTTTCTCAGGTTCATACTTGGCTACTTGATACATGCTTCCGCACTCTTTGATTACTTGATTGGAGTCAACCATGCATGCATACGCTAGGGATAGCACTTTTGGATTCAAACTTTTGTTTACATACTTACGCTATTTATAGCAACTGTGTTTTTAATCTAATTATGTCGCAAGTTATTTCATTTATACTTTATGACTTTTGTAAACTTAGACTTGTTGTCGAACGGTTTTGTAAACTAAACTTGCAAGTCTTGTACCTTTCAAATGAATGCGACATAATTTTGGTCAAACGAGTCTCATATAGGGACTACGACCACGCAACGGGACCTAAGTTAACGGCGCCGTCAATAACGGTTTTGGTCGGGTCGTTACAACTACAGTTAATATTAAAAAGTATCGTTATTATTATAATTATCTTGGTTTTTAGAAAATATCATTATAAATCTTAAAACTTATATTTCCATTTAAATTATCATTTTTATTATTATTAGTATTATTAATAATAACAATATTATTAACATTGTTATTATCATTAACATGATTATAATATTTTTATCATTATTAGTAATATTATTATTATGACATTGGTATTATTATAAAAGATTATTATTAATTATAAAAAAATTATTACTATCATTAGTAAATATAAATTTTGTTATTATAATTAAAATTATTATTATCACAAAATAATACAACTTTTACTCATTATTATTATCAATATTATTTTACCAAATAATTATGTGATGCAAAGATATTTTTACCACACGTAATATAATTACATTAATAATACCTACCACTATATTTTTTTATGATATTAAGTGAACTTAATAAATATTATTACTTGAGATATATAAAAGTATATTTTTATAAACTTTAATATAAATTTTTTTATTAATAAATGGTTTGTATTATTTACTATAATAAAATCTGTTAAATATATTTATATATATATATACGACTATATTTAAGATATATAGTAAACATGTATAGTTTTTGAAAGTCATTTTGGGTCAAATTGACTTTTGTCAACTTTTGCATATCAGTCTCGAGCATTAGGATTGTGATACACTACGACCTGACTTAAATTGCTAGACAGATATTGACCAATATATATATATATATATATATATATATATATATATATATATATATATATATATATATATATATATAGGTTCGTGAATCCAAGGCCAACCCTACACTTGTTCAATGACGTCATATGTATTTTTACTACGAAATACAGTATTGTGAGTTTCATTTGCTCCCTTTTTTAAATGCTTTTGCAATATATATTTTTGGGACTGAGAATACATGCGCTGTTTTATAAATGTTTGACAAAATAGACACAAGTAATCGAAACTACATTATATGGTTGAATGATCGAAACCGAATATTGCCCCTTCAAGTCTGGTAACCTAAGAATTAGGGAAATGACCCATAATTGACGCGAATCCTAAAGATAGATCTATGGGCCTAACAAACCCCATACTGGAAAATGGTATGCTTTAGTACTTCGATTTAAAAAGGTGATTGCGATTGCCGTTATATAGCATACTTGCGAGTATGCGGGGGATATTCTATATGCATCCTTGTTAGTTCGGTTACCAGGTGTTCAATCCATATGAATGATTTTTATACACTTGCGAGTGTAAGATTGTTTATGAATATGAAAATCTTGTGGTCTATTAAAAATGATGGAAATGAATATTGATGATAAATTAATGAACTCACCAACCTTTTGGTTGACACTTTTAAGCATGTTTATTCTCAGGTAATAAAGAAATCTTCCGCTGTGCATTTGCTCATTTTAAAGATATTACTTGGAGTCATTCATGACATATTTCAAAAGACGTTGCATTCAAGTCGTTAAGTTCAATAAAGATTATTACTAAGTAAATGACAGATTAGGTCATTTATAGTTTGGATATTATGAAATGGTATGCATGCCTGTCAACTTTCGATGTAATGAAAGGTTGTCTTTTTAAAACGAATGCGATGTTTGTAAAATGTATCATATAGAGGTCAAATACCTCGCAATATAACCATATGTTATTGTATTCGTCCTTATGGATTAGGACGGGATGCTTCAGTGACCACCTCCTTCTCCTTTTCAACATTCCTAACCTTCTTATCTCTCAATTTGATTGTAAACCTTTGAAAACGAGCCATATATAACGACCCCGTCAAAACACTTAACGGATCCGTCAGTTGGTCCCACAGCTTGATCGGACTTAAATGAATTAAATAAACAAAGTTGCATTCTTTTATCTCAAAAGTTTCCCAAAAAGGAAACAAACCAAAATATGTAGTTTTAAACAACCAACCGTAGTAATAAACCAAAAGTTGACACAAAACCTTGTCCACAAACCCACAAGTTTAAATTATCCAAAAATAGAATGCAAGCTTAAGTTTCATAAAATGTTTCATAAAATCTGCCCAAATGCATGCAGACTATTCTAAACACAGCGGAAGCATCACAAAACTCAAGTACCTGTGAAAACATGCAAGTAAACTGTCAACACAAAGGTTGAGTGAATTATAGGTTTAAATAAATAAGTAAACTTTAGACCACAAGATTTAAAAATGTTAGAAAACATTAAACATTATTCCATTATCAATGAGCCACCTGGTAACCACTTAACCCTTTATTTACCCTTGCCAAACACAATAAAAATATACACTTGGACAGTGTATCTACAACAAATTACGAAGTACTAAACATTCCGATTATAAATTTGCTAGCGCGACTAGCTCGAAATGGGGTTGTCAAACCCGATAGATCTATCCGTAGGATTCGCGTTCACCGGTAGAAACCAATGATTACAGTTACCAGACTAGGGAATATTTTTGTCCAACTCACAATGAATAATTTAAATTTAATTGTCACTTGTGTCTAAACGTAAATAAAATGCATGAAATCACATCCCAAAAATATACTTTGAAAAGTATGTAAAAACGGGACTATAACTCACCTTAAAAGCAACTGAAGAAACAACACAAACAAGCGAACAACAAATAGAATAAAGTGATCAGGAACGATCACAACGCCGACCTATAAATAAAGCAAGGTCGATATAAATAACTAACTTAGGTCAAGTCTTAGTATGATAGCTATTGTACATGTTGCAAGTAGACATAGAACAATACTCGGCAAGCATCGGTTTGACTGGAACAGCGTACGGACACATACTTTCTATTTTTAGAAAGTTTCTATTTTTAGCAGGTTTCCATTTTTGGAAAGTTTCTATTTTTGGAAAGTTTCTATTTTTGAAAAGTTTCTATTTTTGAAAAGTTTCTATTTTTGGAAAGTTTCTATTTTTGGAAAGTTCCCAAATTTAGAAAGTTCTATTTTTAGAAAGTTTTTAAGTTAGGAAAGTTTCCTTATTTAGAAAGTCAACAGAAGTCAACTGAAAGTCAAAGTCAACCGAAAGTCAACTCAAAAGTCAACCTTGGTCAAACATAGTCAACGTTAATTTGAAAAGTGTAAGTTATAATAATAACATAAGTTATAATGTTTATTAAGTTAAAAGTGTATAATTATGTCATAACATAAGTTTAATTAAATAAAATGAATTATTAAAGTTAATATAAGTTGAAATGATATAATTAATATAACATAAGTATTTAATTAATTAATTAAATATTAGTCATAATATAAATATTATTAATTAATAATAAATTTTAAATCATATCATAAGTATTATTAATTAATAATGAATTATTAATCATATCATAAGTTTCTAAATATAATTATTAAATCATAAGTATTTAATAATTAAATCATAATTAAATAATAATTAAGTCTTATAATAATTAAATAATTATTTAATCTTCATTATAAGTCTTATAATAATATTCTCATAAAATAATTTTAATACTTATCATAAGTATTTTCCATTAATAATAAAAGTATTATTAATCATAAGTTAAATTAAAATGTTAATTAAATCATATATAATAATCAAGTGATATAATAAATATTTATATCATAATTCTTAAATAATAATAATTACTTCTTTTATCATAAGTAATTAATTAATAATGAGTTTCATTATTTTTATCATAAGTTTTAGAATTAATCATAAGTTTTAATTCAAAAGTTCATCGGGTCATATCTTGAGCCCCGGGTGTCGATTTCTGGCGAGCCTTATGTGCATCTCTGCCTATTCAAACCACCGACACAATGGTGCACTCAAGAACTCACCAAGAACAGTCCACAAGTTGTGGTAATCAGCCATGACACCACTTGGACTTTCAATTTACTCAAAACCGTGTTTTAGTCGTACCGGGTGAACCGTGGCTCGGATTTAGGTGACCCGAACATGAAAGTTCGTCCCACCATCAGTCCTAACACACTAACACACCCTAAAGACACCAAGGAAGGTCACAAAGTCAGACCAAACCTGTTTCATGTCAATCCACATTTCAATTTTAACAAAATAGTAATTTGATCATAACTAGGGCTCCGGGAATCGAAACGACATGAATCCGGAGTCTAAAATTAATGTCTTGATGAGAGGAACTCATTTACATACTTTATTTTAACATTTATCTCAGTCACAAACCCAGAATACACGAAATAGCTGCTGTTCAGAATTTAACAAACCGAAAACATGTGATTATGAGTACATCTATGCATACAAACACCATTACAATAATCCACAAACATCATACTACTAAATAATCATCAAAATACAGTACATAAATGAAAAATTGCAAATTCTAGGGTTAGGGTTTATACCCTAATCGAGAAACGAGAAGTATGAACGCGTAGAGATCGTTGTGTAGAATCCGATTGTGTTGAAAGCCCTTTGAAAAGATTAATAATTTTATGAGATGATGATGATGATGTAGGTGATGGTTGGCGACCAAAAAAAGGAGAAGGGAGGAGAAAACACAAAAATTAGAAATTAGGTTTTAGGGAAAATAAAGTGTAATGTAAAAAAAATATGAAAGGAGGAAAGGCTCCCCCCCCCCCTTAGGGGTTCGGCCGAAAATGGATGGGGTGGGCCCCATGGTGGGCCAATTTTGATAAATTATAATTTTCTGATGGCCCGAAAGCCCGAACGAGTCCCGAAACACGAAAACGCACTTACGTGATTAAAAATCCGGAAAGATAACAAACGCGCGACGAAAAATAAATATAAATACACTATATAATAATATGATCTTAAAATATCATATTTAAAATATTTAGGATTTAAATGTCCCAAAAACTCGACCGTTGGTTTGAAAACCAAAAAGATTCGCCGGATGGAAATCCGTGAGACGTAGAAACGTATAAATTAAAATATGAATACAAATATTCACATAACACATAATAATTAATATATATATATATATATATATATATATATATATATATATATATATATATATATATATATATATATATATATATTATAAAAATAATAATATAGGTCATAGAAATGACGTGGCACACTAACAGTTAACGATCGTTAAATAATTAACTGAAAAAAATAACGGAAAAAGTAGGGTCGTGACACCATAGATGCATAGAGCTTGAAATTATTAACCTAAATATTGAAAAGAATCTTGGAAATCTTTCCAAATCTTTAACCTCAACAAACCGTGCAAATCCAAACCTTTTACCATGTTTTAATCTTTTATAAGCAACATGTGAATCCATTATGTGACCATAGGGTCACATAAGAAGCAAAGACCATTATGATCGACTCTTTTCAGATGTTTCGTGATGTAAAAAGTCGTATAGAAACCCTCCTATCGTCTCACTCGTATGGATTCAGAATGGAACGTAAATCATTGTTTTTTGTTGTTGTGTACTTTATAGAACAACTATTCGCATCCTTGTGTAATATCGAACTCCCACTCATAATCCCTGCCCCAAACATTGGCGGAAACTTACCAAATCCAATAATTTTGGATCGATGCCCGAAATTTGTGGAGAAAATTTTTATGATTTTTTTTTTTGGAAAAAAAACGATAATTATATGAAACAGTCTTTTTTCTCGAAAAAAGAAAATAACTAACAATGATAAAAGAAATAAGTGACTTGGCTCAATTAGTTTATGAATTAACCACCGAACTATTGGTTGAGTGGTATAAAGCCTCAGTTGGTACTGGGCCCGTATCCTTGAAAAAATATGTGCAGGTTAAAATCCTGAGGGGGAAATTTTCTCCAAGGTGTGCATCTGGTATCCTTCACTCTATGCGGGCCAAGCAGTTAATCTACATCATTCCGGATATGCTTTGCGTGATGGATGCAATGAGTTTCTTCCTAACGGGTGTTTGGGTGACAAATGAGAAGATTCGATGTCAAAATTGTCGTTCTAAAAAAATTAGTTCATGAGCCGTATCATAATTAAAATCTCTTATGAATTAGCGTATAATAATTGAATATAATTAAATTAGGGTTTAATATTATAATTATTTTTTGCAATTAGTTTATGTGCAAATTAGCGTTGCTTATTCATAGCGGATTGATATTCGGGTATTTGTTGGCAAAAAGTAGGGCAGAATAATTCAAGTCATAAATTATTAAATAGCGATCGACACGATTAATTTAGTATATACTTGCAATTGCAATTAAATATTTGTTTTTTGGTGATAATGATGTTTAAACCATGATTAAAATAACTTTAGAAAAGATTTGGTCCTTTTGTCTCTATAGGAAAAATAGGGATAAAATAGGGATGGAATATTTTGCTTGTGCAAGTCTCAATCACCAATCACCAAATTGCTATATTTATTAATCATAAGTTGTTTTAAAAATGTGAGAATTACCTTTCTTAGAAAGTAATTAATTTATTTAACATATATTTTAAGTAAAAAACCCTTTGTTGGTTCATTTCGATTTAATAAATGATTTCTGATACTACAATATGCTTTTCGTGTTGGATTAATCATTTTTTTATGTATTATATCGAAAAACATATGGTTAGGGTAAGAAAAAGAATTCGCCAACCAAAGCAATTTTTAATGCAGTGGCACTGTGGCAGTATTTGGTAAGACGTATCAATCATATAAAACATTACAATTTATAAGTAATATATGCATGGTTGATACTTAAACTTTGTGGTCGGTATTATGGTTATGTACGTGTTTAATTATGGTATCGTAAAGTTCATTCAATACACGATTTTGGTTAGAGTAGCAAAACTCATGCAGTTAGGACTTTTACTGAGTTCGCCATTTTTGTTATGCATCTGAATTATGCCACGATTTCTTACAAAAAAAATTACAAGCTAGTATGACACACCAAATTTACATGTAATTTTGAGGCACTGTTATTTAATATTATATATACAGTACATAACTATAACACAACATTTTTTGTATGTATAATATTATTATGGAGTATTATTTTTTTTAACGGCGATATCGATACGTATAATATTAATATATTACTAAAACTCAATGTGGTACAATGTTTTAATCATACATACATACAGAGGGTTTGCAAAGGAAGCACCCCGAAACAAAATTCTCGAAGCACTAGTCTATGACTAAATATACACACTAGGATTATACAACCATGTTAAACAATCAATCTTTGTTTTCTTCAATCTATTTGAAATCCAATCGAAGGACTTGAGTTGGATTTCGTTAAGTGCGACTGGAGCATTCCATGATTTGCCTCGAAACACTTTCTCATTCCTATTTTTCCATATCAAGTAGGCACAAACCCACTCAACCGCTTGCCATATTTTGGTCCCAAGTATAGTTGTCGCCAATGGGCTCTTACCACGAAGGATTTCACCAAGGCTAAGGTTTGACATATTCCCAAAACCCCACCATGCGAACACCCGATCCCAAATATCCAACGAGAGCTTACAAAAGATCAATGAGTGCTCCACGGTTTCAAGGTCATCGTCACACAACGAGCACCTAACACTATGCAAATCTATCCCCCGCTTATCTATCTCGAATAAAACGGGCAATCTTTTTTGACATGCCCGCCAAACAAATATTTCTAGTGTTTTGGGAACTAGATTATTCCTCATGGTTTCTTCAACATTCGAGTCTTCCGCAATTAAATGTTTATCAATAAGAAGGGATAGAGTTCGTACAGAGAAGGTGTCGTTATGCGAGATAGACCAAGAACACATATCACACCCCGAGTTGTTGAAATTATACTCCTCAATTAGTTTGTTCAGCTGTTCCAATTCGTCCACTGTTCTGCCACTCGGTCTTCTAGCCCAGCTACTGCACAATTTATATCTCGAACCATCTGCTTCAATTCGGTCGCGTATCCTAGCCTGCTGATCAAGATAGAGCCTGTAAAGTCTCGGATATAATTCCTTCAGCCTTGTACTCGTTAGCCATCGATTTTCCTAGAACAGCAAGCTCGAATTACTGCTCACTGTCTTGACGAATGACTCTCTAAAGTTGATGCCGACTTCCTGCAATTTTAAACCTGCGGAAACAATATGCCTCCAAGTGGATGGTTTTAAGGATCGAATTTCTTCAACCCCCAAATCCAGGCCACCGCAAGGACCATAGATACTCCGAATAACATTAACCCACAGCGAGTTGGCTTCGGTATAGAACCTCCACCACCATTTTCCCAATAAAGCAAGGTTTTTACTCTTTAAAAGACCAAAATTTAACCCCCCCAAATTCGTACGAAGAAACCACCCTATCCCATTTAACCCAAGCGATTTTTGAGTATTGACCCGACCCGCCCCAAAAGAACACTCTCCTCAAACTCTCAATTAATTTTATCACACTAGTCGGGGAGCGAAAGAGCGAGAAATAGTACAAAGGTAAGCTATTTAGGACCGATTTTAGAAGAACCATTCTTCCCCCAAATGATAACGAACGCATTTTCCAAGTTGAAAGTCTAGATTTTATTTTCTCAATAACCGGATTCCAACTACTTGAGGTATTCATTTTCGCACCTATTGGAAGCCCGAGGTATGTGAATGGAAGGGAATCGACTTGACACCCCAAGATATTAGCAAAATGATTAGTTTCACTTATATTCACCCCTATGCCGAAAAGACAACTTTTGTTGTAATTGATTTTCAAACCGGAAGCAAGCTCGAAGCAATTTAGGAGATTTTGGAGATTTCTCAAGTTCCCCCGGCTCCATTCTCCTAAAAAATTCGTGTCATCCGCATATTGAAGATGCGAAATGTTAACCTTATCCCTACCTATTTCCACCCCCTTGAAGAGTCCTCTTTCGGTAGCGGCCTTAGTTAAAATATTCAAACCCTCCGTGGCAAGAATAAAGAGAAAGGGAGATAAGGGATCTCCTTGTCGAATACCCCTTTCCAATGAGAATTCATTTGTTGGAGACCTGTTCACCAAGATAGAGATGGTTGCGGATTTTAGACACGAATATATCCATTGTCTCCATTTTGACCCGAAACCCATGCTACTCATCACCTCCAATAGAAAACCCCAATTAAAGCAATTGAAGGCCTTTTCAAAGTCGATTTTAAAGAGAAGGCCTTTTTCCTTTGCGTCTTTAAGAAAATCAATGCTCTCATTAACAATTAACGCACCATCAAGTATGAATCTCCCTTTAATGAATGCACTTTGTTCCGCTCCCACGAGACGAGGAACGACTTTTTGAAGTCGATTTGAGAGGACTTTCGCAATAATTTTATAATAACTCCCTATTAAGCTAATAGGCCGAAAGCCACCAAGTCCGGATGGATTGGATTTTTTCGGGACTAAAGTGACAAAGGAAGCATTACAACCATTAGAGATTTCGCCCTTTTCCCAAAACCAACCAATTGCACTAATGAGCTCTCCTTTTATTTTCTCCCAATACTTTTTGTAGAATTTCATATTGAACCCGTCGGGACCGGGAGCTTTGGTACTCCCGCAATCAAAAACCGCATCTCTTATCTCACTTTCACAAAATGGGAGTTCAAGGGCCAATGCCTCATCCATGGATAAACATGGATAGATTTGATCCTCTATGCTAGGTGTTTCTACATCCGACTCTTTGAAGATATGCTTGAAATGGTTACAGGCTTCGTTTTTAATAACATCAGGTGCATCTTGCCATATGCCATTTATAGTCAATCCCTCAAATTGCTTTTGATGTTGTTCCTTTTAATTATTGAGTGGAAGAACTTTGTGTTCTCATCCCCTTCCAAGATCCATTTAATACGCGACTTTTGTTTCAACATACACGCCTTCACCTTCTCTTTTTCCAACCACTTTTTCCTACATTCTAACCATTCTCGCCTCTCGGTATCATTGAGTACATTGCTTTCTGCCTTCACTTCATATGCAATAGTTGTTGACTTTAAGGAATCTATCTCACTATCAATCCCACCGAATTTGTTTTTACTCCAATCCTTCAATGCACCTTTCACATTTTTTAACCGGTTACGGAATTCACAATCTTTTCTGTTGATACAAGGAACCGGTACAGCCCAAGAATTAGTCACTATATCATCCACTCCGTCTTCCTCTAGCCAGGCATCGAAAATTTTGAATGGTTTCAGACCAAAATTCTTTTCTTCGTCCATTAACATGATAGGGCAGTGGTCCGAATGTTTTCGATCTAATACAATCGCAGACAGATTACCCCACATACTAAAGAAATTATCGGTTACAATGAAGCGGTCGATTTTGCTAAATTTCAATCCATCATCACTTATTCTTGTGAAGTTCCTGCCCCCCAATGGAACCTCCAATAACCCACTGTTGGAAATGAAATCGTTAAACCTTCGTGCTCTATATTCGATGAACTAGCAATTTAGCCTATCCGTTTCCTCTCTAACCTCATTGAAATCACCACATAATTTGTGACAACCCGGAAATTTCCAATCAAATTTAAACTTTATCTTTATATTATTCCGACACGATAAGCAAAGTTTGTTAAGTTAAATCTCAAGAATTTTAAATTGTGTTCATACATTCATTATAACCTCGACCAAATTCAGACGATTCACGAATCGTTATATATAAATAAATATGTATATATATGTATATATATATATATATATATATATATATATATATATATATATATATATATATATATATATATATTATAACTTGAGAATATTAATAAAGTATTAAACGTATAATACTTTACATGATCGTATTTGTTTCAATATGTTTATCGATGGAATTAGAAGATAATATCAAATTGTTGATTTATCAGATACATTATGATATGATTACGGGTCTATGTTATGAGGTCCACTGTGATTTAAGAAATCTATTCTTTTTGACAACATTCGGAAAATGGTAAAGTGATTTATAAGTAAGAACGTGAAGTGTAAATAACTTAGATGTTGGATATCGACAAGTTAAGTAACTCGACATTTTTTATTAAGATGATTTCATACGTTTATTTAACCTTTGAACTTTATCCCATGCTTCACCAACAAACTGTAATTTAAAAACTTGAAACCTATTATGAATATATATGATTCTACTTTTTTAAAACATTTTATGATATAACGATTTCCATTATTTTAACCTTTAAACAAAATGATTCTTAAAAATATATTTGGTTTTGGAAAACAAAATTATTATATTTATTTGATTTAGTTTCAAACGTACAAAAACGTTTTCAGTTTAAAAAGAACTTTATTATTAAAACGTATATAACTTTTATAAATATCTAGAACCACTTTTGACAACTCATTACTTAACCAGTATGATAAAGATAACGATATTTATATTTTATTTTATTAAATATATATAACGATTTAAATTAATATTATATATATTTATACGCGTATTATACGTACATAGTTTTATACTTTTACTATACTTAAACTTTACCTTTACTTTATTTTTACTTTACTTTAACTTTAATAATTCACTTTAATAATTCATACTTTAATAATTCATACTTTAATAATTCACTTTAATAATTCATACTTTAATAATTCACTTTAATAATTCATACTTTAATAATTCACTTTAATAATTCAAAAATCTATTATAAATAGAATTCAATAGGTTTCATTATTTCATAGAAACTTGAAAATATTTTTCTCTAAACTCTCTCAATCGATTTACATATATATATTTACTCCGTATTATTTCAAGATATTATTAGTATACATAAAATATTACGTCAGAGTGCTGTCCGAGTGATTTCGAAATTGTTTTTCGAGTGGGATTGGATTAAGGAAATTATGGGTTATAGCTATGGAGGTGATTGGTATGGTTCATGGGTATGCTCGTGAGGTCAATATAGTGTTTATCATCTCCGTTGCGTCTACGTACCTTTCCTGCAATATTGAATCTCAATATTGATACGTGAGTACTCATAATTTAACTTTTACATACTAATAGTGTATCCCTGACTAGTGCTCGAGTATATAGGATTATGCATATTTGTACTTTTGATATTGCCTTTAGTTAGGTTATGTTGAATCCTGAATTAGTTATATATGCGACTGAGATAAGGTATAAGATATGCATGTCGTTGGAAAGCTAGCGAAAAATTAAGAACTTTTCATTTAGATATCGAATGATTTCGATGAACGGATTTGAAGTTATAGTCCATCGAATTTTTGTATTATTATTAAAAATGATTATTATTATCGTCGTTATTATCGTCGTTCTAGTTTTTTCTTATTATTATTATTATTATTATTATCTTTATTAATAAAAGGATTTATCATTAAAAATTGTTATTTTTTTTATTATTACTATCGTTATTATCGTTAAAGTTATAATTAGTATTATTATTATTATCCAATTATTATTATTATTATTATTATTATTATTATTATTATTATTATTATTATTATTATTATTATTATTATTATCATTATTAATATATATATCATTATTTAAAAATGGTTATTGTTATTGTTATTATTATTATTACTATATTATCATTAAGATAATTATTAGTATTATCGTTAATAATGTTATAGTAACTATCATTATTAATATTAGTGTAATTAAAACAAATATTTGTAACACCTAATTATTTTGATTACTATTATTATCATTATTACGAACACGATGTAAAAGACGATTAAAAGCTATTAAACGAAACGATTAAAAAATAATGGATAAGAGTATCATGATGAAATTAAAATATTATAAGATATTGATTTAGATAAAATTATCGTTCTTATTATTTTTATCATTACTATTATTATTAAAATTATCGTTAGTATTAAAACTATCATTTTAACAAAAATTATCATTTTAATATAAATGTCATTGTTACTATAAAATATCATTATTATTATTATTTTAAATAGAATTATTATTTTAAAGATAATATTAAAAATTATCGTAAATATTAAAGTTATCATAATTAGAATTATCGTTTTATCATAATGTCATCTTAGTAATTATAAATATTGATATTTTTATAATAATAATTATTATTACAAAATAATATAACTTTTACTTACTATCATTATAGATATTATTTTATCAAATAAATATTTGATACAAACATATTTTACTACGTGTAATAACTTACTTTAATAATACGTATCATATTATCTTTATAATATTAAATGAACCCTATAAATTTTATTACTTAATATATATAAAAGTATATTTTATTATATAAATATAATATAAAATTTTATTTATTAATAAATAAATTATATTATTTACTCTAATAATTCTTTTAAAAATATTTAAAAATATAAAATGACGATATTTAAACTATATATTAATCATGTATAAATTTTTGGAAATTATTTTGAGTCAAATTTACTTTTGTTGACTTTTGCATATTAGTCTCGAGCATTAGGATTGTGGTACACTATGACTTGACCTAATTTGTTAGACAAATATTGACCAACACATAAATATATATAATTAATTTAGGTTCGTGAATCCGAGGCCAACCTTGCACTTGTTCAATGACGTTATATGTATTTTTACTACGAAATACAGTATGGTGAGTTTCATTTGCCTTTTTACCCTTTATATTTTTGGGCTGAGAATACATGCGCAATTTTTATAAATGTTTTTCGAAATAGACACAAGTAATCGAAACTACATTATATGGTTGAATTATCGAAATCGAATATGCCCCTTTTTATTAAGTCTGGTAATCTAAGAATTAGGGAACAGACACCCTAATTGAAGCGAATCCTAAAGATAGATCTATTGGGCCTAACAAACCCCATCCAAAGTACCGGATGCTTTAGTACTTCGAAATTATATCATGTCCGAAGGAGGATCCCGGAATGATAGGGGATATTCTTATATGTATCTAGTTAATGTCGGTTACCAGGTGTTCACCATATGAATGATTATTTTTTGTCTCTATGCATGGGACGTATATTTATGAGAACTGGAAATGAAATTCTTGTGGTCTATTAAAATGATGGAAATAAATGATTATGATAAACTAATGAACTCACCAACCTTTTGGTTGACACTTTAAAGCATGTTTATTCTCAGGTGTTAAAGAAATCTTCCGCTGTATATTTGCACATTTTAAAGATATTACTTGGAGTCTTTCATAGCATATTTCGAAGAACATTGCATTCGAGTCATTGAGTTCATCAAAGATTATTATTAAATCAATTTATAGTTGAATAGTGGATATTATGAAATGGTATGCATGCCTGTCAATTTTTGATGTAAAGAAAGATTGTCTTTTAAAAACGAATGCAATGTTTGTAAAATATATCATATATAGGTCAAATACCTCGTAATGTAATCAACTATTGTGAATCGTTTATAATGTATATGAACGGGTCCTTTCATAATGCCCAGGGTTCTTGACTATCCTCTAGAAGGTTTGTCAATGCTCCCCATTATCTCACTTTAGCTACATCATCATGCGGTCCATGGATGTTTAGAACATTAACAGCACAATTAGAATCACGCCATATGCCCCTTACACCGATTACACCATCACATGTATAAGTATCATTAGCCTCAAACAAATTGGTATTCCACACAATCAATTGCCCGCCCACAAGGCCAAACCTTTCCTTTTGTTAGAAATCACAGTTACCAGAACCCCAAATCCCAATAATCCAGCGAAGGTCAATAGTTTTAAGTCAAGGATAGTACTGCATTTTAATCACTGATGGTCTGCATTAGAAAATGGGGTGTGTGAGAGAGAAAGAGAGGAGAGAGAGAGCGAGGAAAGATAAAATTGAATTTCAAGCTAGGTCAGGGGCAATCGAGAGAGAACGGTATGAGGCAGGCTATGGGGATCGACTACGAAGACTATTCGAAATTCAACTAACGTCGTTCATGTTTTTTAACTTCCCAATTCATGGATTGTATCCGATTTGTGGCGAATTTTCAAACCATATGGGGAGATTCGAGATGTGTATATGGCAGGTAAAAGACATTGTGGTGGTCAAAGGTTTGCGTTTGTTAGATTTGCTCAAGTTCAAGATGCAGATAGATTACTAGCAACACTTAAGAGTATTGTTTTTGATGGAAGACCCATCAGGGTTTTTAAAGCTTTCGACAGAAAACCACTTGAAGTTACTGGTCAGAATGGGAAGCATCAACCCAACACAAATGCAAACATAGCTGCTGGAAACGCTATTCGTGACCACAGAAATTACAGCAAAGTAATCAATGGACAAAGCTACGACCTCAGGCACAAATTACGAAGGGTGGATTTGAGGGAGAAACTCAACATTAGAAGAAGAGATGATGAAAAGAAACCAAACAAAATTATCATCAAACCCTCCAACTGTCGGAACCACGTTTCCAAGAGATCTATTATCGGAGTCGTGAAAGATTGGGAAATTCTTACACATATTATAACACTGAGCAGGGCAAAACGACTAACGAATTGCGACATAAAATACCTAGGGGGATTGGAAGTCTTGTGGGTTTTTTACTCGTCACATGAAGCAGAAAAGGTAAAGAATGACAGTGACCATGCTATCCATCGATGGTGCAGCAGAGTTAATATGCTTGATAATAACCATGTCAGTTCCCTTAGATTGGTGTGGTTACAAATTAGCATGCTTCCTCTAGGGTGTTGTTACGAGGCGAATTTTAGCCGTATTGCTAAAGATTGGGGTCAAGTACTAGAGATGCAAAACTGTAACATCACTTGTGATAATCAAAATCTGGAATCTGGTCAAGTCCTAATTCTTACCCATGTAATGAACCGTATCGATGATTGGGTCAGTTTATGTGTGGGGGACATCGAATTTAAGGTCCATGTCAAAGAGGACATCCATAATCCAGTTGTGTTTAACATCGGTGAAGAAGAAGAAGTCTTAGCAGATGGTGAAGAAGAGAAAGTCAACAACTCAGTCAATAAGGATATTGAGGAAGATGAAGATGATTTCATTGATGATACTTTCGATAAAATTGATGAGGACAATGAAAGTTCTGAGTAAGATGAAGAAATAATTCTTGAGGACATTCTCTCCTCCCAGAATCAACCAACAAATTCGCAAGATCATGCAAATGACAGCTTTATCCCTGAGAGCAACCAACAATACACTAGTGACCGAAAACTGCAAACGGAAAAGATAGAAGATGAAGAGTCCAATTATGCTGGAATGTGTAACGGGTGTAATGATAACATTATTGGAAATCAGGGAGGAAAGCATCACGTGTGTGAGGTGGATCAAGATAATAATTGTTGTGGGTCTCCAAATATTGGGAAAACCAAGAGTCGAAATCCTAGGGTTTCTAATACACTAAATGATTACCCTAACGGTAATCTAAATCAGAAGGATGAGATGGCAAATAACCTATCTAGCCCAATCGGGGCCCAATGCGACACAATCAGAGACAATAGTGATAATGGGCCAAGGAAGAGAACTCCAAGCCCAAATCGGGCCCAACCTGTAAGTGATCCAAGTGACCAGCATGTTAGAGGCAATGGCGATTCAAATAGCATGTTGGGCCAGGAGAAAAGCCTAAGCTCATCAGAACCTACTCTTAGGCCTTCTCGAATTAGGATTACTAAGCCCAAACCTAAACAGCTGGATCCAAAGAGTAAATCTGTAACCTGCACAAAAGGAAAAGATATTCCCACTTCTAAAAAACAATAGAAGAAGTCCTCCTCATAACTTCCATCTGGTATTATAATGGACAAACGGAAGAAGTGCTGTTGGTCTAGTATGATAAAATGGAAAACATCGTCACGGATGCTTAATATCAAGAATTCGGCAAGAAGCATGAATGATCAACCTTTAAGCTCAGTTTGTACCTCCTGTGCTAAATCCAATAATGGTAAATCGACCTCAGAAGGCTCATAAGAAGTCAAGCAAGGCGTCGAATCAAGAAAGGCAGCCAATTCTGCTAAGGTGCGTGATTACGGGTCCAAGCTGGGCCTTAAATGGAAAAGGAGAAATCCAATTCCACTGTAAGATCTTTGTTTCCCCAATTCGAATTAAAATCCCATGATGA
Organism: Rutidosis leptorrhynchoides; assembly: GCF_046630445.1. NCBI lineage: Eukaryota > Viridiplantae > Streptophyta > Magnoliopsida > Asterales > Asteraceae > Rutidosis > Rutidosis leptorrhynchoides. The sequence goes on from NC_092338.1 coordinate 369,496,806, forward strand.
AGATTATTTCTCTTAATATTAGGGGTTTTAGTATCGGGAACTCCAATTATGTGGATAAAATCGGGTAGGTTCGAAGACTAATTGCTAAAAAATAATATTAATATATGTACCAAGATCAATATATTCAATTGTTAAGAAAAATGATCTAACTAATTCTCAAAACGCGGCCAATAAAAAATAATAAAGAAATAAATACACAATAATTTCACTTGAAAACTCCAAAACTTTAGAAAAACCACGGACCCAAAAAAGAGAAATTAACTATATCACAAGTTGATATAATGACATAGACAACACTTTTAAATTAACTACATTCTCCATATATTTGACTTATACAACTCTCAAATAAGAGTAAGAAAAAAATAAATAATCAACTTAAATTGTATTGAGTGGTGCAAGTTTGAAGTATGCTCATTACTTCCTTTTTTAACAAAGTAAGTCACACACACTTTCTTCCATCTACCAACGTTAGACAAACTCATTTTATACCCAAAGAGTTCACCTCATTTATTCTATTCACCAATGTGGGACAAACAACCATATATATTCTTCTAACCAAAATATAACCAAATCTCCACCTTTTGGATAGAAGAAGAAAACCATGCTTTCACATTGCAAAGATGCCCGACACGGATGCTTCCTCGACGACAAAATCAAGATCTTCAACTTCATGTGGCCGACATTTTCTCTAACTCAATACATATAACAACCCTCACTTTTCCATTCTGAATTTACCAGATTTGCCCTTAGGGTTTCATTTCCTGATCCTGTGTATTGTCATTAGGGTTGTTATCCAGATAATTAAATGCTCTATAATTAAAGCATGTCATTAATAACTTGAAACCCTAACCTCAAATATTAATTTAAAACCCTAATCTTGTAAACCCTAAACCTAACCCTACACATTAAATACTAAACCCTAATACCCTTTAATATTAAAAATTAAACCCAAACCCTAATAACTAATATTATTATTAGTGTTATTATTATGATTAAATAAAATGTATTTTAAATAAGATGTAACTTTAATAATAAAAAAATATATATAAAATATATAAATAAATAAAAAATGCCGAAATAAAAAAAATAATAAAACAAATATAATTAATAAGTAAATCGGCTAGTATGGCTAATTAGAAAAGAAATAGGAAAATAAGCTTGATCATTAAGTTAATAAAATCCTAGTCTAATTCTAATTACTTGCATCCTAATTCTAATCCAAGTACTTGATCACCAAGTTCCTAGAATCTTAAGTTAATCACAACACTTAGAGTTGTTTCCTATAAAAAGGCCTCATATTTTTCCTTTGTTACATCACAATTTCCATGCTAAATAAACCCCAAACCTGCTGCAATTAGTCGACTGCTTTTCCAGTTTTTCCCTCCCATTATGTCGACTAAACAACCTCTAAAAATCCCCACTTTCAGTCAACAAAAACAGCCCTCATCCAGCCTCCTGTTTTCGCCATCAAACAGCCCATCATCCTGCTGTTTCCTGCTACTATTCAGCTTCTATTTTGCAACCCACAACAGGCCTTCAATTGACTATTATTGCTGCTATTCTCCTGCTGTATTCGCCTGTAAAACAGCCCAAGAATTAACCAAGTTGTTGCGTGTTCTTTCCTGGTTTCTCCTGCTGCTGTGATCGTGACTCAACACTCACTAAAACCGACCCATACTGCTACCTTCTTGGTTTATTTGCTGCTGCTACTATTCTGTTCGATTCCCACGTTCAACCTTCACATAATCTTGATCTTAATCCTCATAAGGTATCCCTAAAACTCTAGCTTCATGTCACTTATAAACTTATTTACTTTTAATGAATATGAATGTTGAATGTTGAATGAATAACTATAATGAATATGAATTGTTATCATGTTAATAAGATGAATTAAGTATAATTATGATATAGGGAATGTATGAATTGATGAGGTTAAAAAGAATTGATAAAAGTTGGTTAATGAAATTTAGTTGTTAATAATATAGTTAAAGATATGAACTAGTAATATATATTCATGTATGGATATAAATATGATCATGAGTTTTGGATATGAAGTATTAATAAGAAACTAGATAATAAAGTTAATAAGATTATGATGTTGAATATAAATTATGGTTGTGATCATTGTTTATGAAGTGGATTATTAAAAAGATATTAGATTATGATGAGCATGGTTAAGAGATAAAAGATTATGAATATGAATTGATTATGGCTAATAAGATTAGGGTTAATGAATATGATTAGTTATTATGTTAAAAAGTTATGATTTTATGTGATAATGATTAAAGTTATTAGGTTAAGTTTATAATAAAAAGTTATGATTGTATGATTAGTAATGTATAATGATAATGATATACATGCATGCATGCATGCATGCATGCATGCATACATATGTATGTACATATATATAGGTAGGTATATGCTTGTGTATATATTTAGATATATACATACGTGTATATGTATGTGTATATATGTATGTATATGTACGTGTGTATGTATGTATGAATGTGTATGGTGTAAGTGTATAAGGTTAGTAAGTATAAAAAGAAAAGTGGAGTAGTTATATGTATATATATTTACCATCTTTACACTTATGTATATGTAACACTTACATATAGTATATACATATATCATATAGTTATAAACACATATATGTATAAAAATAATAAGAAAGAATATATTGACGTAGCATATATGTAACACATACACATAATGTATATATATATATATATATATACCACATAGTTATGAACATATATATGTATCATATAGGTGTATTTATATAAATAACACAAAATGATAAGATTTCATAATAGCTAATTAATAAAAGAGTAATATTATTATTAGTATAACTTATACACCTAACTATATAGTAACACTTAATTACACTAAGTATATTATCACTTATATATATAACTAATAATTATATTAAATAACTTATTATGTGTATACACCTATAAATGTGAAGGTTATAATAAAGATAGCGTACAAAGACTACAAACATCACCGCTACTTGTGGCCTAGGGTGATCCTTGTTGCCATTATGGGACACGCTTGTGGATCTCGAATGCCAAGACTTAGATTCTGGTCAAGAGTCATGGGTGCCCGGTAACAATAGATCATTCGAGTGACTTGCATGATAGCAACGAAGTTTGGGCGATATTGTACAACATCTTTGTTAAGAATTATAACCCGAACTTCTTAAACTAGAAACTTACTATAAGTGGAAGCTTTCCATAAATAGTAGGTTTCCAAAAATAGAAACTTTTGATAAATAGGAACTTTTCTCGAAAACCGTCACTGCTAATATAGTTTGCTATATTAATAAACAAACTTTATGTCTATTAGACATTAACTAATCAAAGGTTATATCTCTAGGTTGAGATCTCCGATTTCATACTCCGTTCATACTTCCTTGCGTGGAATTCCTTACTTGCTACTAAGGTGAACTTCATAGCCCCTCTTTTTTACTATTTCTTAACTGTTTCATAAACTTTGGGGTGAGACACATGCTTGTTTTTAAATGATTTACAATTTAGACACAAGTACCTAAACTATTTGATATGCAATTTTGTGAGACTTTTGTTAAACATGTATTATAGTTACATGCAAATCCCCGCCATAATATCGTTAATTGCTGGAATTGAAATTTTGCAAGCTTAATTATTGTGAGTAGGCCTATTGAGAGTGATGTCTATACCCATTGACGTAATTGTCAAGGGGGTACATAATAATGATTGCTGACACCCGTACAGTGTCAGGGGTTAATATTTAGTTCGATATTATAACTCATGGCATATTTAATATTTTGATATTTTGAATTAAATCTTGTGATTTAAAACTTATTATGATTGTTAAACCTATGATGTTCACTCAACCTTTGTGTTAACACTTTAAGCATGTTTGTCTCAGGTGAAGATTAGCTTGTGTGCTGCCCTATGATACTTAGTTAGCTGTTGTATTGGAGTCCACATATTAGACTTATCATTTGTTAATTATATATGAGTTTCATTATGTAACACATTATTATGTTTCCGTTGCAAATTCAAATTTTGTTATAAAACGTCTCATTTAGAGTCGTTCTCGTTTATACATACTTGTGTTGTGATATTGTGAAGTCATATTTCCCCGACCTTATTTGGGGGTATGACAATACAAGAGATAATAATGCATCCATATCGAACATTGTCAAACCGACAATCATTGGCATCAAAGACAATCATAACTCTTAACAGAATTATCATACTTCACCATAAAAAAGTATCACACTCAGAATGTCACATACTCACGTAAGAATTTCACCTTGGCACATGTTGAATAACCAACTGAACTTTTATGGTGCAACTTTCCTATTTAGCTTTCCTGGAAGTTCCATCAGCTATCAACGTCACTTTCCACAACACAGCTTGCATCAACGCCAAACCAATGCCCATGGGCAATTTTGCAACTACTGACGAACATCTCTTTTCATGGTGGCGCTGACACACCATGAAGATGACTTGACTTTGAAGGAAATCGTCATTCTCAGTAACAAAGGAGACACCGTTAGGGCCATTTGAGCCATTTGCCGATTTAACTCCACTTGGACTATTAATAGGGATGGCAATGGGTAGAAAAAAATCCGTGACCCGCAGGTACCCGTGCCCGTGACGGGTGGGTATTTATGAAAAAATGTACCCGCGGGCACGGGTCGGGTAAAAAATTTTACCCATTGGAGGGTCGCGGGCGGGTCGCGGGTATTTCATACCCGCCGCGGGTAAAACCCGACCCGTGAATCCGTGATGCCCGTTTGAGCTACCCGCGGGTATACCCGTTTACCCGCATACATATACTTAATTATATATTATATAAATTAATTTTTAAATGTATTTTTATAATTATTTGCGGGTAAAACTCGCGGGTATGAGTATCCGTTACTAAAATTTAGGGGTGTAAATGAGCCGATGAAAAAGGCATAATAGCCCACTGACGAGAAACTATCAACATGAAACATAAGGGAACTAGAAAAATGAAGAAAAATAGCAGCTGCAAATCATCAATGGGACCATAATTTAAGCTAAATGTTTATCGATTAATTAATAATATTGTATATATTTTCTTATTTACATACAATAGCACTTCATAATGGGACTTCTATTTGATTGTTGCTATTCCTCTTCCCACATCGAATGAGAGTAAGATTTACATTAGAAAAGAAAGCCTTCTAAAGTGTACATTTTGTAAACCAGCGGGTTTACCCGCAGGTTACGGGTACCTGCGGGTTGCGGGTACGGGCAGAAAAGTTTACCCGTTGGCGGGTAAACGGGTACCCGCGGGTAAAAAAAATCCTGGCGGGCGGGTCGTGGGTACCAAGGATCCGTGCCCGTCACCCGCGGGTGCCATCCCTAACTATTAACCCTTACATGCACAGTGTTTCCGCACCTCCAGCATACCAGATTATTTCTTCCTCCTATCACTGCACAATAGTACCGTACCTTCTGATGAAGAGACACTGTTACCTTCCAGTCTTTTCTCATCGAATGGGAGCTTGCTAGTAACGTCTTCAAACTTCACAATTTTCTTCTGGTACATCAGAATAGGTTTCATGTGCTCATCAAGACGATGATAAAGATAATATCAGCCTTAAAGCTTAATCCTCATCATCAACTTCAACCCCGATAGCCTTCAGTTCAGAAACGATACCATTAAAAATGCTCAGATGATCTGAAGTTTTTGTACCTCCATCGATACGTAAAGTATGGAATTATTCATTGAGATACAACCGATTTTAGATGCCCTTGCCTTGGTACAACTGGCTTCTGCTTATGTTACGACCTTACTTTTTTTGTTATCTTTTACCGTTTATTATTTAACGTTTGTTAATCTTTATTCGTGCCACATCATTTCTATGATCTATATTATTATTTTAGTAATAAAATTTATATTATTATGTGTTATATGAATATTTGTATTCGTATTTAAATTTGTACGTTTCTACGTGTCATGGATTTCTATCCGGCGAATCTTTTCGGTTTTCAAACCAACGGTCAAACTTTTGAGATTTTCGAATCCTAATTATTGTAAATATGATATTTTTATGTCATATGAAAATATATAGTGTTTATATATTTTATTTGTCGCGTATATGTTATCTCTCCGAATATTTAATCGCGTAGCGGTGTTTTCGCGTTTCGGGTTTCGTTCGGGCGTTCGGGCCACAAGATATTAGACTAAACTTAAATATGGGCCAAAGAGGGGCCCACCCTACCCCATGTTCGGCTGAACCCCTTAATGGGGGAAGGTGATTTTAATTTTTGATTAATTAGCCTTATTTTCATTTCCATTATAATTATTATCTCATTTTATTTCACCCTTATCACTTTTCTCTCAACTTTCTCTCCTCTTTTTTCTTCTTTTTGGCCGCCACTTCCATCACCATTATCATCTTCATTTGATCATCATCAAGAGCTTGGATCAAGGGGCTTTTAAGTTCTCCTCTACGCGTCTATATAAAATTCTTGATTAGGGTATAAACCTAACCCTAGCTTTTTCATTTTCATTCATTTTAACTGTTTTTGATGTTATTATGATTGTATAGTACTTGTGTATTGTTGTATTGATGATTGTATGCGTAGAATTGATCGTTTGTGTATGTTTTCGGTTTGATTAAATTGGGACAGCGGACTTTTTAATGAAATCAGTACATTTAACATGTTTTATTGATAAAATAAAGTGTATATATGAGTTCCTCTCATCAAGACAATAATTTTAGGCTTTGGATTCATGTTATTTCGAGTCCCAGATCAAAAGTTATGCTTAATTTGGTGTTTTGATGAGATTAAAATATAAAAATGAATATGATCAGTTGGGGTCCGACTTTATGACCATTTTTGAAGGCTCTAGGGTGTAATAGTGGGTTAGGATTGATGTTTAGATGAACATTCATGTTCGGGTCATCGAAATTCGAGCCACAGATCACCCGGAATGGCTAAAACAAGATTTTAAGCGGATCAATGTCATAAGTTGGTTCATGGCTGTTTTTCATGACTCATGAACTGACCTTAGGGTTTTCTTGAGTGCACTAATGTGTCGGGTGGTTGGGTTAGACGAAGATATATATAAAAATTGTCGAAAACCGACACCCGAGGCTCAAGTTATGACCCGGCGAACTTTTAATTAAACTTATGGTTATAAAATTTGTACTTATGTTATAAATAATGATTTTCATTATTATTAAATTACTTATGATATAAAAGAAATTATTTCTAATTAAGACTTATGATATATATATTTATTATATCATTTATTAATTACATTATGATTTAATTATACTTTTAATTAAACTTATGATTAATAATACTTTTATTATTAATGAAAACTACTTATGATAAGTATTAAACTTATGTTATGAGATTATTATATCAAGACTTATAATAAGGATTAATTAATTATTTAAATATTATAAGGCTTAGTTATTATTTAATTATTAAATACTTATGGTTTAATAATTATAATTAAAACTCATGATATGATTAATAATTTGAAACACCGGCCATTTTTTTTTTTTTAAACACAGCGGAAGACTTTATTAACAAACACGCTAAAAGTTACGTCATTACATTAATCTAAGTAATTAAGTTTAAGTTTACACATCGGTGTTACGTTATTACAAAACATGATTTAAACAGATGTCCACATCAGTAGGGTTGTAAAACATGTCTTCTGCATCAGCACCCATCTCGATTAACAGTACATAAACCTGCAAGGGGAGAATATGTGGGGGATTAGCGCACCTCTAAGTGAATGGAATCTATCTAACAGATATAGCTTAAGCCACATGCAAGCTATACACTAACAACAACACTTGCTAACTACCAACTAGCAAACAATAAGACAATATGAGGATCGGCGGCTTGTACGAGCACACGACTCTCAGCTGATCGGGCCTGAGTCTACCGATAGTCTCTGCTACTCAATTCACAGTATAGTTATCCAGATGCAGGGGATGCATCATTCACACTATACTTCACAATCAGTAGCCTATGGACCCAACCTCCCCTTGGCACGGTTGACCTCATACGGACTCTAACCTCTCCTAGGCACGGTCTCGAGTCCTCAGTCTCCCTAGGCCCGACTGGTGCCATTCACACAGTGTACACATAATTCACACACAACATCAGACATATTAAATTATTCTAGCATGTCAATCTCTACACTATGCATGGTAAAAAGGGTCAACCACAGTAGCATGATATGCTACTTAAACTCTATCCGGAGATAGACCCACTCACCAATTACCAGTAACTGCTCAGTTATTATTTCTGAGCTTCCTCCTTGTCCTTATCTCCTGAGAACAACAAAAACCAAGTTAGAATAGTGTTCCCATCAAAATTAGACACACCGACAGCGAATTATAGCAAATTAGTAAAAAAAATGCGTCCGCTAAAACATTCTGCCCTGGACACACATTCGGTCGACTGTCTCCTCAATCGATCGACTGACATAGACAATCGGTCGACTGTTGACACAACCGGTCGACTAATTTTCCCAATCGGTCGACTTATTTGGTATTTCCACAATCGGCCAAAAGTCAAACTCAGTCGGTCGGTTCACCCTCAGTCGGTCGACTGTCGACCGACAGTCGGCCGACTGTGTTCATCTTCCTCAGAAACTGAACAAAGGCTACGGACTTCACGATGAAATCCTCAAATCTCGATCTAGAGCTCGTTTTAAACACCAAAATCGACCACAACTTGTTCACTACTTGTTATAGACCCAAAACCCACAACAATTTGACCATAACAACACTTAAATCACTTGTTTTGACACAAACTCAAGCTTTTTACAAAACTCACACAAAACCATGAATTAACAACGAATTGAACACAAAAACACATGTTACTTACCTTGATAGACTCAGTAATCTGTAAGAAACAAGATGGTATGAACAATTTGAGCTCTAGAACACAATTTAGGAATCTAGGGTTAGAGATAGGAGATGAAGTGGGTACGGTTTGGTTTAGGAAATTTCTAGAGGGAGGAAGAAAATGAGAGGAAAGGGCAACATAATACACTTTTTTGGGGTTAAAACCCCATACCCCACAATACACGGGTATTTACCAGTTATCTGATATCTTTCGCACAAGATTAGGTAACCCAAACGAGGTCCAATTGAAATAAACAAACCTGTTCTGGGACCCTTGTCACAAACTGGTCACAACACAATTATATTAAAATACTAATAAAATAATTAAAATAAAAAGCACTTAAGACTAAGCACAAACCCTAAGGGCAAAAATAGTCCACTTACAACTAGCCCGGGTTTCAGTCTGTTACAAATCCACCCCCCTTAAGGAGATTTCGTCCTCGAAATCTGGTCTTGGTCAAACAAATGAGGGTAGCCATTTCTCATTAACTCTTCCGTTTCCCACGTAAGATTAGAACCCAAACTGTGTTTCCACTCGATCAATACCATCGGTATCTCTTTATTTCTCAACTTAGTCACCTTTCGGTCAACTACACGGACTGGCTCTTCCACCAATTTCTTATTCAAATCGACCCTTAAATCTTCTAAAGGAAGGAGTTGCATTTCATCATCGACTTTACACTTACGAAGATAACACACGTTAAATGTATCATGAATACCGGCTAATTCTGGCGGAAGATCTAGCACCACAGTCTGATCATTCAACACTTCACTGATCTGAAATGGACCAATAAATCTTGGTGCTAATTTACCACATTTACCGAATCTGATAACCCCTTTCCACGGTGAAACTTTCAGATACACTCGTTCACCCACACTAAAGGTTATCGGACGTCTACGCGGATCAGCATACATTTTCTGCCTATCTCTAGCGGCTTTCAACTTTTCTCTCGCAATTGCAACTTTTTCAGCTGTCATTTGAACAATTTCAGGACCTGCAAACTGTTTCTCCCCGGCTTCTAACCAACAAGTCGGAGTTCTGCAACGACGACCGTACAACATTTCATAGGGCAGCATCCCTATACTCGAATGATATGAATTATTATACGCGAATTCGACCAACGGTAAATGTGTATCCCACGAACCACCGTATTCTAACACACAAGCCCTTAACATATCCTCCAAAGTCTGTATCATTCTTTCACTCTGACTGTCTGTCTGAGGATGATAAGCTGTACTTAAATTCACACGTGTACCCAGATTCTGTTGAAGACTATTCCAAAAGTTTGACACAAATCTGGAATCTCTGTCTGAACGATCGATAACGGCACACCATGTCGACTAACTATTTCTTTCACATATAAATCGGCTAACTCACTTAACGAAGCTGTCTCACGAGTAGCAAGAAAATGAGCACTTTTAGTTAGACGATCCACTATTACCCAAATCATATCGTGTCGTTTCTAAGTTCTTGGTAGTTTGGTCACAAAATCCATCGTTATATGTTCCCATTTCCACTCTGGAATCTGTAACTGACGTAACGAACCATAAGGTTTCTGGTGTTCTGCCTTCACTTGAGCACAAATATGACACTTTTCGACATATCGAGCGATATCTGTTTTCATTGTCTGCCACCAATACACTGTTTTCAAATCATGATACATCTTATTACTACCCGGATGTACTGTCAATCAGGATTTGTGAGCTTCTGTCATAATTATATCCCTCAAATATCCAAGCTTAGGCACCCAAATACGATTGTTTAAAGTCTTTAGTCCACGTGAGTCATCAATTAAGTCTAATTTTCGTTTGATCATTTGTTCAGATTTAATATGTTCGTCCTCCAAAGCACAGGCCTGAACTGTTCTTAAGCTATTAATCAAATCTGAAGTTATATTTAAACGAAGAAATTTCACATTTTCACTTGACTTTTTACGACTTAGCGCATCTGCAACCACATTTGCCTTACCCGGATGATATTTAATTTCACAATCATAATCCTTGATCAACTCTTGCCACAGTCTCTGACGCATATTCAATTCTTTCTGTGAGAAGATATATTGCAAACTCTTATGATCTGTACAAATAACACAATGGGTTCCATACAAATAGTGTCTCCACAGTTTCAAAACAAACACTACTGCAGCCATTTCAAGATCATGCACTAGATAATTCTTCTCATGAACTTTCAACTGTCGCGAGGCGTAGGAGATTACTTTATCTCTTTGCATTAATACACAACCCAATCCAGCATATGATGCATCACAATATACCACGAAGTCGTCTGAACCTTCTGGTAAAGCTAACACTGGTGCCTGACACAGTAGCTGTTTCAAAATCTAAAAAGCCTTTTCCTTTTCATCCGTCCATCGAAAGGCCACATCTTTACGAGTCAACTTAGTCAACGGACCCGCAATTTTAGAAAAATCTTTGATAAACCTGCGATAATAACCAGCCAATCCCAGAAAACTCTTAATCTCAGTCGAAGTCTTCAGAGAATTTCAATTCATTACCGCTTCTATCTTTGTCGGATCAACTTTTATACCTTCAGCACAAATCACATGACCCAAAAACTGCACTTCACGAAACCAAAATTCACACTTTGAAAATTTTGCAAATAGTTGCTCATGTTTCAATAAGTTCAAAACCTGTCTCAGGTGTTCAACATGTTCACTCTCTGTCTTTGAATACACTAGTATATCATCTATGAACACAATCACAAACTTATCTAAGAACGGATGACACACTCTATTCATTAAATCCATGAAGACTGCTGGTGCATTCGTCAATCCAAACGGCATGACAAGAAATTCATAATGACCATACCTCGTTCTGAATGCTGTTTTCGGTATATCTGATTCAGCAACATGAACCTGATGATACCCAGATCGTAAATCGATCTTAGAAAAGAATGAAGCACCCTCTAACTGATCGAATAAATCGTCTATTCGAGGTAATGGATACTTATTTTTCACTGTTCTTTTGTTCAATTCACGATAATCAATACACATACGCATTGACCCATCTTTCTTTTTAACAAACAATACCGGAGCTCCCCACGGTGAAGAACTTGGTCGGATAAACCCACGATCTAATAACTCTTGAATCTGTGTCATCATTTCACGGATTTCAGACGGTGCTAATCGGTATGGAGATTTTGCAACTGGAGTTGTTCCAGGAACCAACTCAATCTTATATTCGACTTCCCTTACCGGCGGCAGACCTGGTAACTCATCTGGGAACACTTCGGAAAATTCTGATACTATCGGAATATCGGCTACTGTTCTCTTTTCTTTCTTCGCATCAATCACATACGCAAGAAAAGAATCACAGCCCTTTACCATCGACTTTTTCGCTTTCATCATGGTTATCAACGGAAAATTATACCCGCTCCGCTCCCCTCGAGCCACAACACGGGTTCCATCGGTCGAACGAAAGGTAATCATTTTCCTATCACACTTAATATTAGCTCTAAGGGAGCTCAACCAATCCATTCCTAATACTACATCAAAACTAGGAATAGGTAACACTAAACAATTCACCGGGAAAGACTTCCCTTCGATCTCTATACAAACCCCAGACACATATGTTGTGACGGGTGTGATCTTACCATCGGTTACTTCTACACTAACCGGCTTGGGTAACACTGTAGCTAGTAAATTCAACTTAGCACAGAAATCTAGGGACATAAAACACCTATTGGCACCACAATCAAACAATACGCGAGCAGGTATTGAGTTGATTAGAAACATACCGGTGATCACTTCGTCGGTTGCCACGGCATTCTCAACCGACATCTGAAAAGCTCTAGCCTCTGCTGTTGGAGGGTTCTTCCTCTTCTGCCCACTCAAGGCAGTTCACCCTACGACTGATGCTGAACGCGCCCCTGACCCTACCCTGGAACTACCACTCTTCGACGAACAACTAATTGCACGATGCCCTGGTTTGTGACAACTCCAACACACACTATTCGGATACGGGCATGCTGAAGACTCATGCCCAACAACGCCACACTTTAAGCATCTTATTGTAGCCTCAGAACACTGACCACTGTGAGAAGATCGATACTTGTGACACCAATTCCCTTTACCTGATCCAGACCCAGAACTAATCTGACCACTTTTACCCTTCGATTTAAACCCACTAGACTTCTTGGATTTAGATCCTGATTGACCAGATACTTGCCCACCTTGTTGTAGCACATTACCAAACATTCTATTTCTGGCGGCCTGAACATCACTTTCTACCATCTTAGCCATCACAACAGCTTGAGACAATGATGTAGCTGTTCTAACAAAAGTTCGGTACTCCGATAGAATGATATTAACAAAATGTTGTATACGAGACGCTTCGTCTGGCACCCACTATTGTACAAACCTCAGTTTATCCATATACTTCTCTACTACTTCGTCGATCGTCATTTGAGGTGTCATCTTCATTTCAAGAAACTCAGTCTTGATTCGGTTCATATCAAACGGATTACAATACTGTTCGCACACCTTCCCATGAAACTGCTCCCAAGTGATCATACTCACTTGTTCTTTCAGTATACTGGAAATCAATGAATCCCACCAAATCATAGCCCTACCTTTCAACAGTCGACTAGCATATGTTACTTTCAACTCAGGTTCACACTGACACGCTTCAAATACCCTTTCAATTTCTCGCAACCAATTGAGAGTTACAGTCGGATCAGTACTGCCAGAAAACTCAGAGGGTTTGCAATCACGGAAGTTCTTATAAGTACATCTTTTGGGTGGTTGCATGTAAGGTTGCCGAAACATTTGCATTTGGTATGGGTTCATCATCATAGGATTTTGGTAGGTAAAAGTGTTTTGCGGTGGCATATAGTATTGGTTAGGTATTTTATTCTGAAACTGGTTCTGGTGCACATTAGGTATCGTTTGGGATTGCGCGGTTGGGAATCCAGGTGGTGTATCATCATTTCCAGAATGCCTCGCTAATTCAAGCTCATTAATTTTGTCTTCAGCCTCTTTTAGCTTGCTTTCTAACTGAAGGATGTAACTATTCTGATCATCATCTGACTCAACACTCTCTTCTGGTGCTCTGAATATTTCGGGGTTGGATGGGCCAGTTGCGTTCCTATCAGCCATACCTGTGCTACAAAACAGCTCACACAAAAGCTTAGTGGATAACAGTTAGTCCAATCACAACTAACACACGTATATCCTAATTTCACTTAGCCCCCACTCCCACAGACATGTTTGACTTGCCTCGGGGTTTGGGAACAAAATACGCGCACGTATTTGTTGCCAAACCTTGCTCTGATACCAACTTGAAACACCGGCCATTTTTTTTTTTAAACACCGCGGAAGACTTTATTAACAAACACGCTAAAAGTCACGTCATTACATTAATCTAAGTAATTAAGTTTAAGTTTACATATCGGTGTTACGTTATTACAATACATGATTTAAACAGATGTCCACATCAGAGTAGGGTTGTCAAACATGTCTTCTACATCAGCACCCATCCCGATTAGCAGTACCTAAACCTGCAAGGGGAGTATGTGGGGGATTAGCGCACCGCTAAGTGAATGGAATCTATCTAACAGATATAGCTTAAGCCACACACAAGCTATACACTAACAACAACACTTGCTAACTACCAACTAGCAAACAATAAGACAATATGAGGATCGGCGGCTTGTACGAGCACACGACTCTCAGCTGATCGGGCCTGAGTCTACCGATAGTCCCTGCTACTCAATTCACAGTATAGTTATCCAGATGCAGGGGATGCATCATTCACACTATACTTCACAATCAGTAGCCTATGGACCCAACCTCCCCTTGGCATGGTTGACCTCATACGGACTCTAACCTCTCCTAGGCACGGTCTCGACTCCCCAGTCTCCCTAGGCCCGACTGGTGTCATTCACACAGTGTACACATAATTCACACACAACATCAGACATATTAAATTATTCTAGCATGTCAATCTCTACACTATGCATGGTAAAAAGGGTCAACCACAGTAGCCTGATATGCTACTTAAACTCTATCCGGAGATAGACCCACTCACCAATTACCAGCAACTGCTCAATTATTATTTCTGAGCTTCCTCCTTGTCCTTATCTCCTGAGAACAACAAAAACCAAGTTAGAATAGTGTTCCCATCACGATTAGACACACCGACAGCGAATTATAGCAAATTAGTAAAAAAAATGCGTCCGCTAAAATTTTCATGCTTCACACTTATGCACTTTCAAAATTTACAGAAATTTACATCCTGAACACCAAAATACAAACGGGCAGCATAACGGCTAGAAAAAGGCACTTTGGTAAAACATTCTGCCCTGAACACACAGTCGGTTGACTGTCTCCTCAATCGGTCGACTGACATAGACAGTCGGTTGACTGTTGAAACAACTGATCGATTGATTTTCCCGATCGGTCAACTTATTTGGTATTTTCACAATCGGCCGAAAGTCAAACTCAGTCGGTCGGTTCACCCTCAGTCGGTCGACTGTCGACCGACAGTCGGCCGACTGTGTTCATCTTCCTCAGAAACTGAACAAAGGCTACGGACTTCACGATGAAATCCTCAAATCTCGATCTAGAGCTCGTTTTAAACACCAAAATCGACCACAACTTGTTCACTACTTGTTATAGACCCAAAACCCACAAAAATTTGACCATAACAACTCTTAAATCACTTGTTTTGACAAAAACTCAAGCTTTTTACAAAACTCACACAAAACCATGAATTTAACAACGAATTGAACACAAAAACACATGTTACTTACCTTGATAGACTCAGTAATCTGTAAGAAACAAGATGGTATGAACAATTTGAGCTCTAGAACATAATTTAGGAATCTAGGGTTAGAGATAGGAGATGAAGTGGGTACGGTTTGGTTTAGGAAATTTCTAGAGGGAGGAAGAAAATGAGAGGAAAGGGCAACACAATACACTTATTTGGGGTTAAAACCCCATACCAAACAAACCTGTTCTGGGACCCTTGTCACAAACTGGTCACAACACAATTATATTAAAATACTAATAAAATAATTAAAATAAAAAGCACTTAAGACTAAGCACAAACCCTAAGGGCAAAAATAGTCCACTTACAACTAGCCCGGGTTTCAGTCTGTTACAAATCCACCCCCCTTAAGGAGATTCCGTCCTCGGAATCTGGTCTTGGTCAAACAAATGAGGGTAGCCGTTTCTCATTAACTCTTCCATTTCCCACGTAAGATTAGAACCCAAACTGTGTTTCCACTCGATCAATACCATCGGTATCTCTTTATTTCTCAACTTAGTCACCTTTCGGTCAACTACACGGACCGGCTCTTCCACCAATTTCTTATTCAAATCGACCCTTAAATCTTCTAAAGGAAGGAGTTGCATTTCATCATCGACTTTACACTTATGAAGATAACACACGTTAAATGTATCATGAATACCGGCTAATTCTGGCGGAAGATCTAGCACCACAGTCTGATCATTCAACACTTCACTGATCTAAAATGGACCAATAAATCTTGGTGCTAACTTACCACGTTTACCGAATCTGATAACCCCTTTCCACGGTGAAACTTTCAGATACACTCGTTCACCTACACTAAAGGTTATCGAACGTCTACGCGGATCAGCATACATTTTCTGCCTATCTCTAGCGGCTTTCAACTTTTCTCTCGCAATTGCAACTTTTTCAGCTGTCATTTGAACAATTTCAGGACCTGCAAACTGTTTCTCCCCGGCTTCTAACCAACAAGTCGGAGTTTTGCAATGACGACTGTACAACATTTCATATGGCGGCATCCCTATACTCGAATGATATGAATTATTATACGCGAATTCGACCAATGGTAAATGTGTATCCCACGAACCACCGTATTCTAACACACAAGCTTTTAACATATCCTCCAAAGTCTGCATCGTTCTTTCACTCTGACTGTCTGTCTGAGGATGATAAGCTGTACTTAAATTCACACGTGTACCCAGATTCTGTTGAAGACTATTCCAAAAGTTTGACACAAATCTGGAATCTCTGTCTGAACGATCGATAACAGCACACCATGTCGACTAACTATTTCTTTCACATACAAATCGGCTAACTCACTTAACGAAGCTGTCTCACGAGTAGCAAGAAAATGAGCACTTTTAGTTAGACGATCCACTATTACCCAAATCATATCGTGTCGTTTCTGAGTTCTTGGTAGTTTGGTCACAAAATCCATCGTTATATGTTCCCATTTCCACTCTGGAATCTGTAACTGATGTAATGAACCATAAGGTTTCTGGTGTTCTGCCTTCACTTGAGCACAAATATGACACTTTTTGACATATCGAGCGATATCTGTTTTCATTGTCGGCCACCAATACACTGTTTTCAAATCATGATACATCTTATTACTACCCGGATGTACTGTCAATCTGGATTTGTGAGCTTCTGTCATAATTATATCCCTCAAATCTCCAAGCTTAGGCACCCAAATACGATTGTTTAAAGTCTTTAGTCCACGTGAGTCATCAATTAAGTCTAATTTTTTTTTGATCATTTGTTCAGATTTAATATGTTCGTCCTCCAAAGCACAGGCCTGAACTGTTCTTAAGCTTTTAATCAAATCTGAAGTTATATTTAAACGAAGAAATTTCACATTTTCTCTTGACTTTTTACGACTTAGCGCATCTGCAACCACATTTGCCTTACCCGGATGATATTTAATTTCACAATCATAATCCTTGATCAACTCTTGCCACCGTCTCTGACGCATATTCAATTCTTTCTGTGAGAAGATATATTGCAAACTCTTATAATCTATACAAATAACACAATGGGTTCCATACAAATAGTGTCTCCACAGTTTCAAAACAAACACTACTGCAGCCATTTCAAGATCATGCACTGGATAATTCTTCTCATGAACTTTCAACTGTCGCGAGGCGTAGGAGATTACTTTATCTCTTTGCATTAATACACAACCCAATCCAGCATATGATGCATCACAATATACCACGAAGTCGTCTGAACCTTCTGGTAAAGCTAACACTGGTGCCTGACACAGTAGCTGTTTCAAAATCTAAAAAGCCTTTTCCTGTTCATCCGTCCATCGAAAGGCCACATCTTTACGAGTCAACTTAGTCACTGAACCCGCAATTTTAGAAAAATCTTTGATAAACCTGCGATAATAACCAGCTAATCCCAGAAAACTCTTAATATCAGTCGGAGTCTTCGGAGAATTCCAATTCATTACCGCTTCTATCTTTGTCGGATCAACTTTTATACCTTCAGAACAAATCACATGACCCAAAAACTGCACTTCACGTAACAAAAATTCACACTTTGAAAATTTTGCAAATAGTTGCTCATGTTTCAACAAGTTCAAAACCTGTCTCAGGTGTTCAGCATGTTCACTCTCTGTCTTTGAATACACTAGTATATCATCTATGAACACAATCACAAACTTATCTAAGAACGGACGACACACTCTATTCATTAAATCTATGAAGACTGCAGGTGCATTCGTCAATCCAAACGGCATGACAAGAAATTCATGATGACCATACCTAGTTCTGAACGCTGTTTTCGGTATATCTGATTCAGCAACACGAACCTGATGATACCCGGATCGTAAATTGATCTTGGAAAAGAATGAAGCACCCTATAACTGATCGAATAAATCGTCTATTCGAGGTAATGGATACTTATTTTTCACTGTTCTTTTGTTCAATTCACGATAATCAATACACATACGCATTGACCCATCTTTCTTTTTAACAAACAATACCGGAGCTCCCCACGGTTAAGAACTTGGTCGGATAAACCCACGATCTAATAACTCTTGAATCTGTGTCATCATTTCACGGATTTCAGACGGTGCTAATCGGTATGGAGCTTTTGCAACTGGAGTTGTTCCAGGAACCAACTCAATCTTATATTCGACTTCCCTTACCGGCGGCAGACCTGGTAACTCATCTGGGAACACTTCGGGAAATTCTGATACTATCGGAATATCGGCCACTGTTCTCTTTTCTTTCTTCGCATCAATCACATACGCAAGAAATGAATCACAACCCTTTACCATCGACTTTTTCGCTTTCATCATGGTTATCAACGGAAAATTATACCCGCTCCGCTCCCCTCGAGCCACAACACGGGTTCCATCGGTCGAACGAAAGGTAATCATTTTCCTATCACACTTAATATTAGCTCTAAGCGAGCTCAACCAATCCATTCCTAATACTACATTAAAACTAGGAATAGGTAACACTAAACAATTCACCGGGAAAGACTTCCCTTCGATCTCTATACAAACCCCAGACACATATGTTGTGACGGGTGTGATCTTACCATCGGCTACTTCTACACTAACCGGCTTGGGTAACACTGTAGCTAGTAAATTCAACTTAGCACAGAAATCTAGGGACATAAAACACCTATTGGCACCACAATCAAACAATACGCGAGCAGGTATTGAGTTGATTAGAAACATACCTGTGATCACTTCGTCGGTTGCCACGGCATTCTCAACCGACATCTGAAAAGCTCTAGCCTCTGCTGTTGGAGGGTTCTTCCTCTTCTGCCTACTCGAGGCAGTTGACCCTACGGCTGATGCTGAACGCGCCCCTGACCCTGCCCCGGAACTACCACTCTTCGACGGACAACTAATTGCACGATGCCCTGGTTTGTGACAACTCCAACACACACTATTCGGATACGGGCATGCTGAAGACTCATGCCCAACAACACCACACTTTAAGCATCTTCTTGTAGCCTCAGAACACTGACCACTGTGAGAAGATCAACACGTGTGACACCAATTCCCTTTACCTGATCCAGACCTAGAACTAATCTGACCACTTTTACCCTTCGATTTAAACCCACTTGACTTCTTGGATTTAGATCCTGATTGACCAGATACTTGCCCACCTTGTTGTAGCACATTACCAAACATTCTGTTTCTGGCGGCCTGAACATCACTTTCTACCATCTTAGCCATCACAACAGCTTGAGACAATGATGTAGCTGTTCTAACAAAAGTTCGGTACTCCGGTAGAATGATATTAACAAAATATTGTATACGAGACGCTTCGTCTGGCACCCACTGTTTTACAAACCTCAGTTTATCCATATACTTCTCTACTACTTCGTCGATCGTCATTTGAGGTGTCATCTTCATTTCAAGAAACTCAGTCTTGATTCGGTTCATATCAAACGGATTACAATACTGTTCGCACACCTTCCCATGAAACTGCTCCCAAGTGATCATACTCACGTGTTCTTTCGGTATACTGGAAATCAATGAATCCCACCAAATCATAGCCCTACCTTTCAACAGTCGACTAGCATATGTTACTTTCAGCTCAGGTTCACACTGACACGCTTCAAATACCCTTTCAATTTCTCGCAACCAATTGAGAGTTACAGTCGGATCAGTACTGCCAGAAAACTCAGAGGGTTTGCAATCACAGAAGTTCTTATAAGTACATCTTTTGGGTGGTTGCATGTAAGGTTGTTGAAACATTTGCATTTGGTATGGGTTCATCATCATGGGATTTTGGTAGGTAAAAGTGTTTTGCGGTGGCATATAGTATTGGTTAGGTATTTGATTCTGAAACTGGTTCTGGTGCACATTAGGTATCGTTTGGGATTGCGCGGTTGGGAATCCAGGTGGTGTATCATCATTTCCAGAATGCCTCGCTAATTCAAGCTCATTAATTTTGTCTTCAGCCTCTTTTAGCTCGCTTTCTAACTGAAGGATGTAACTATTCTGATCATCATCTGACTCAACACCCTCTTCTGGTGCTCTGAATGTTTTGGGGTTGGATGGGCCAGTTGCGTTTCTATCAGCCATACCTGTGCTACAAAACAGCTCACACAAAAGCTTAGTGGATAACAGTTAGTCCAATCACAACTAACACATGTATATCCTAATTTCACTTAGCCCCCACTCCCACAGACATGTTTGACTTGCCTCGGGGTTTGGGAACAAAATACGCGCACGTATTTGATGCCAAACCTTGCTCTGATACCAACTTGAAACACCGGCCATTTTTTTTTAAACACAGCGGAAGACTTTATTAACAAACACGCTAAAAGTCACGTCATTACATTAATCTAAGTAATTAAGTTTAAGTTTACACATCGGTGTTACGTTATTACAAAACATGATTTAAACAGATGTCCACATCAGAGTAGGGTTGTCAAACATGTCTTCTGCATCAGCACCCATCCCGATTAGCAGTACCTAAACCTGCAAGGGGAGAATATGTGGGGGATTAGCGCACCGCTAAGTGAATGGAATCTATCTAACAGATATATAGCTTAAGCCACACACAAGCTATACACTAACAACAACACTTGCTAACTACCAACTAGCAAACAATAAGACAATATGAGGATCAGCGGCTTGTACAAGCACACGACTCTCAGCTGATCGGGCCTGAGTCTACCGATAGTCCCTGCTACTCAATTCACAGTATAGTTATCCAGATTCAGGGGATGCATCATTCACACTATACTTCACAATCAGTAGCCTATGGACCCAACCTCCCCTTGGCACAGTTGACCTCATACGGACTCTAACCTCTCCTAGGCACTGTCTTGAGTCCCTAGTCTCCCTAGGCCCGACTGGTGCCATTCACACAGTGTACACATAATTCACACACAACATCAGACATATTAAATTATTCTAGCATGTCAATCTCTACACTATGCATGGTAAAAAGGGTCAACCACAGTAGCATGATATGCTACTTAAACTCTATCCGGAGATAGACCCACTCACCAATTACCAGCAACTGCTCAGTTATTATTTCTGAGCTTCCTCCTTGTCCTTATCTCCTGAGAACAACAAAAACCAAGTTAGAATAGTGTTCCAATCAAGATTAGACACACCGACAGCGAATTATAGCAAATTAGTAAAAAAAATGTGTCCGCTAAAATTTTCATGCTTCACACTTTGGTAAAACATTCTGCCCTGGACACACAGTAGGTCAACTGTCTCCTCAATCGGTCGACTGACATAGACAGTCGGTCGACTGTTGACACAACCGGTCGACTGATTTTCCCAATCGGTCGACTTATTTGGTATTTCCACAATCGGCCGAAAGTCAAACTCAGTCGGTCGGTTCACCCTCAGTCGGTCGACTGTCGACCGACAGTCGGCCGACTGTGTTCATCTTCCTCAGAAACTGAACAAAGGCTACGGACTTCACGATGAAATCCTCAAATCTCGATCTAGAGCTCGTTTTAAACACCAAAATCGAACACAACTTGTTCACTACTTGTTATAGACCTAAAACCCACAACAATTTGACCATAACAACACTTAAATCACTTGTTTTGACACAAACTCAAGCTTTTTACAAAACTCACACAAAACCATGAATTTAACAACGAATTGAACATAAAAACACATGTTACTTACCTTGATAGACTCAGTAATCTGTAAGAAACAAGATGGTATGAACAATTTGAGCTCTAGAACACAATTTAGCAATCTAGGGTTAGAGATAGGAGATGAAGTGGGTACGGTTTGGTTTAGGAAATTTCTAGAGGGAGGAAGAAAATGAGAGGAAAGGGCAACACAATACACTTATTTGGGGTTAAAACCCCATACCCCACAACACACGGGTATTTACCAGTTATCTGATATCTTTCGCACAAGATTAGGTAACCCAAACGAGGTCCAATTGAAATAAACAAACATGTTCTGGGACCCTTGTCACAAACTGGTCACAACACAATTATATTAAAACACTAATAAAATAATTAAAATAAAAAGCACTTAAAACTAAGCACAAACCCTAAGGGCAAAAATAGTCCACTTAAAACTAGCCCGGGTTTCAGTCTGTTACATAATTCATTATTAATTAATAATACTTATGATATGATTAAAATTTATTATTAATTAATAATACTTATGTTATGATTAATATTTAATCAATTAATTAAATGCTTATGTTATATTAATTATATCACTTAAACTTATGTTAACTTATTAATTCAATTTAATTTAATTAAACTTGTGATATGTCATGATTATACATATATGACTTTAAATAACATTATAACTTATATTATTAATATAATATAATATACACTTTAAAATTTAAGGTTGACTAAGTTTGACCAAGGTTGACTTTTGAGTTGACTTTCGATTGACTTTGACTTTCAGTTGACTTTTGTTGACTTTCTAATTAAGGAAACTTTCCTAAGTTAAATACCTATCAAATATAGCAAATTTCTAAATATGAAAACTTTCCAAAAATAGAAACTTTCCAAAATTAGAAACTTTCCAAAACTAGAAACTTTCCAAAAATAGAAACTTTCCAAAAATAGAAACTTTCCAAAAATAGAAACTTTCCAAAAATAGAAACCTGCTAAAAATAGAAACTTTCTAAAAACAGAAAGTACGTGTTATACGTTGTCCTGATTATACTGAAACATACTGAGTGTTGTTCTATGCTTATTTGTAACAAGAACTATAGCTATCATACTAAGACTTGACCTAAGTTAGTTATTTATATCGACCTGCTTTGTTTATAGGTCGGCGTTGTGATCATTCTTGATCACTTTATCTTTTGCTGCTCACGTTTCTGTGTTATCACTTCGTTTACGTTAAGGTGAGTTATAGTCCCATTTTTCTATTTTAAATCTTTTGGGATGAGAATACATGCAATTTATTTTACATACATACATATTTGATTTAAATTATTCATTGTGATTCGAACGAAAATATTCCCTAATCTGGTAATTTTAATCACTAGTTTCTACTGGTGAACGCGAATCCTATAGATAGACCTATCGGGCCTGACAGCCTTTTAACCACCTTTGTTTAGACCTATAATTTACTCAACATTTTTTTTGACAGATTACTCGCATGTTTTATTCTCGGGTTCATGATTGATTGCTTCCGCTGTGCTTAGAGAGTCTGCATATTTATGATGGCAGCTTTTGTTAAACATTAACTTGCATTCTATTTTGATACATTAAATTGTGGGTGTTTGTTGACTTTGTTTTGTTCAACTTTTGGTTAAGTATTTATGTATGGTTTTTCTAAACTTACATATTTTGGTAGGTTTCCTTTATAGGAAATTATTTTTAAATAAAGAATGCAAGGTTATATATTAAATTCATTTAGAGTTATGATCAAGCTGTGGGACCAAGATAACGATGGTCGTCAAGTGTACTTTGACGGGTCATTAAAGCTTATCTCAAAGCTCCTTAGGCATTGATAACACATGCAAATTTGCAAGCACGTTCTTTACAAGACGCAAACGAATAACACTTTCCACCCTCAGATCCATATCATTACATTCTTCTTCATCGAACTTTCTACTAGAATCATTGCTATAAACAAAGGTGGTTTTACCTTTCAATGTCATGTGTAATCCGGACTGAATGAACACATCATTGGCTTGAACTTGCCACAAGCCAACATTGATTCTTTCATCAAATTTCTCTACATCAAACATCATTGGACTGAACTTCGACATCGTATCCGTACCTTATAAAACAATACTGGAAACTAGAAGAATTATATATAAAATAACCAACGGAAAAATCGTTTCTGATGTGAAAGCTACAATTCTCATCTTGATAGTTTTATGAGATTATACACTAATTTCGAGCAAAGGCAGCAACAACAAGGTGAATCAGAATAATGTTTGGACAACAAGTGGCTTGATCTCATCTTGAGCCTTTTGCTAAACTCCAAAATGGGGATGGGCTAGAATTTAAAGACAAGTGTTGGGCCTCAGGTTAATTATAATACAATAATTGGGCCTATGAGAAGGGTGCTTAAATGATTATAAGGACATGCACAGGAGGTCACAAAAAGGGGAGAAAAAATGTTTTTGAGAGGTGTGTGTGTGTGTGTGTTACGGCTGAAAGAGCCGACCCTTTTGAGGTTTTCTCACGAAAAAGAAACAAAAGAAAAAGGTGGCATTTGTTGTTGGCGTGAAACATAGAGAACAAAATAGGAGTGGAGATTTTAGCTAGCTTGCATTATTTATTTTGGAAGGCAAGAGTTTTTTTTTTTTTTTGCAAATTGGTCCCAACTGTGTTAAAGTCAGATGAAAAGGACAATAGGAAAGGGTAGTGATTTTTATTGTTCTAATTTCTTTTAATTTGCAAGATTTAAATCCTATATTGTGGCAATTTTTATTGAACTCATATGATTATTATTATACTTGATTTAATTGTTAGACCATGGATGATTATTTCTTGTAATTTTATCATGCGTTCAACTCAAATTATGGGCTATTTTTATCTGATTACTTAGACTAAATAGTATGTTTCATTGGATGATATTTGGTTGGTTAATTCAATTTTTCGATAACGTAATGCTTGAATGAAAGAACGATTCAAATTGATGCTATTTGTTTGACTTAATTGGTAATTGTGATTGTCTAGTAAAGCGAGAGCTCATTGGAGTCTATTACATCTATTTAAGTTGCTTAATCTATTATTAATTGGTGATTTTGATTATCCGATTTAGTGACATTTATTGGAGTCTGTTGCACCCATTTCAATTGATTAGTTTAGGTTTGGTAATTAAGCATTTAACTAGAGAGGCTAACGAATTAAGTTCAACCAGTAGTTGATAAAGGAGTGGATCATGCGCATCGAGAGCCGATGTGATTGTTGAGGATTACAAGAGTAGGGTCATTATCTGAGTCATTGAGTTAGTTTCTTTGTCTAGTCATAATCAAGAGGTCTTAGACGACAAAGAGACTTGCATCGTGTAATTCTTTCTGAGTGTCTGAGCTGGAGAATTCCAGGTGGACCGACTAGGTATTTCACGTACATTAAGAATTAACCTGGTATTAAATCATTTAAATATCCAACATACAAGTGAATATAGTCTTGGTAAACATATTCCTCTCATTTTGGTATTTGTCTAATTTCTACTTGTTTCGTTTATTATTTTTAGTTATTATTATTTCTTTCACATTCCAGACCATAAACGGAAAACCCCTACTTGTTTATTTATTTGCTACATGTTTACTTGTTTATTTGCTTTAGTTAAACTAATTACAAGATATTTTACTTTCTTGAATTGCATCCATACTATCTGATAGTGCTCAAAATATGCATATTTATCCTCGCACTATCTTTCTCGTTTTGTTTGATTTTAATGGGTTCATGAGCGTTAATGATGATTATTTAGCTAAAGTGTTGGTTCAAGGCTAAAAGCCTAACTTGGTGCAAGATTGAACAAGTCTTGAGCCAAATCGTTAAGAAATGAACCAAGTAAAGTTAACGGAAGTTTTGGAGTGTTAAAACATTGGTGCAAATCGAAACAGAAAATAAAGCTGAAATGCACTCGATTTCGTGTGAAAATCCCAACTTCCGGACAAGAACGGCGTTCCTAAGCCAATAACGCCAAGTACACTAAAATTTGAGAAAACGAAGTCAGAAGCAGTTGAAGCAATCCGGGAACAGCGTACCATCTACCTAGAATGGCGTTCCAGCCGTAAAACCGACGTTCCAATTTCCAGAATGGCATTCTTGACCTGATGGTGTCCAGAATTTCAGCTCTACTATAAATACGAGTGGGTTTTGGTGAGGAGAACTACACCTTAGAGCCGTTTTGGAACCCTAAATGGGTTCCAACCATGATTCCACCAAGATGAAGTTTAATTCCATGATTTTAGCTCAATATCTATGAAGATTAGTGTTAGATTTTCATCATCTTCTATATTTCATTTGTATTTCCTTCAATTTTGGTACTTTGGTTTTCTCAATTAGTTGTAATGATGAATGCTTTTTATTTCTTTGATTTTGTTCTTGTTTATCTTATGATGTTAGCTTATATTTGTTATTATTCACTTGATTATGAAACTCAATGCTTGGATTTTGCCCTAATCTATGAAATTGATGTTTGAATGAGTGTTGATTATTGTATTTGGTTGAAGATCCATTGCCATGATTGTTTTAAGCTTTATTTTGATTACATAGATTGTGAAACTATCTTAGTGATTTGATTGTGATGCAATTTGTGTTTCACCACAAAATGGTGATCTAGACAATTAATATTGGGGATTTTAAGTGACAGTGTCTTAAATTTAATTGCTCAACATGGAAGTGTTAGTCATTTCAAGTGATTATTGTGATTAAGAATTTTAAGTGATTTTAATTCAAGATCAAGTCTCAATGATTTCACTCAACATAGTTTTAATCTTATGAAGTCAGTCTACGCAAATTAATGAACTTTAATTGATTAAGGTTTTATGAAGATTGACGAATCGGAATGAAACCATATGTTTTGAACATTGATATTTAACTAAATGTAAAAGGAAAATGCATGTCAAAGAGTAGATCAATCAAATGGATATGTTTTTTCTTATTTGTTAATCTCTCTTAGGTAAATATTAGTTTAATCAAAACTTTCTTTAAAAACCCCCAATCAACTTAGGATAATTACTAGTGTTTTGAGATTCATGTAAACTGCTCCCTGTGGAATGAACCTTGCTTGAATACTTGCTAGTTTTTATAATGATCGGTTCATTGTTTCCCGGGCGTTTGTGATAATTAATTATTTTATTTGATCATTGTTTTTATATTATTATAAGATGAACACAAAACGTCACATTAATATCCTTGAAATAATACGTGGACTTTACCATTTTCTATATTATTGCACGATCGGGTACATTTCCTATAGTTGTGTGGTAATCTTTAATACGTACTTTCTTGTTAATAAATTATATAACCTAATTTCACACATCAAGTTTTTGGCGCCGTTGCCAGGAACTGTTGTGTCAAATTGAGATTGTTTACTAGTTTGTGATTAATTTAGATTTAGATTTATTTTTATTTATTTTTCTTTTTTATCATTTTTTAGTATCAGTGCTTTTATTCCTTTCTAGTTATTGTCAGTAGTGGAAGATGAATAATCGCGGGATAATAAATTTAGAGGATGAAATTAACAAGGCTTCGGTTTAAATAACGAAAGTAACCGGTTTCATGATCGAATGAACAAAGAGATGCATACATCTCACGATAACCTGAGTCAAAGTTGTAGATGGTTACATGGTCTTCAGGATGAGCAACCAAGCGTTGTAACCACTGGTTTTGGGAATGATATAGTAGAGGATGTTGTTGCACTAAAGGAAAAGAATTCCAGCTTAGAGGATACGATGTATAAGTTTATTGCCACTCAAACAGAGATTATTGCCACCCAAACATAAACTAATGAGAGGTATGCACAAATGTTTAAATATCAGGAGGTATCCATTCAGAATTTAGAGCGACGACTAAGCAACATATCACAGGTGTTGGTTCATCTTCCAAGTGAGCGAGAGTGTACGGGTATGGGGATGATTTGATGATAAATGAAGTTGATCAAGAGCATATCCCTATAGACAAACATTCTAAGTTGTTGATGGAATTCCCAGATTTACAGAATTTGCATACCTGTTCATTTAGTGGTGAGGAAGAGGTTTCTATGGTTGATGAAGAAGGATTGTTGGATGTTCTCATGGCCAATGGTTATAAGCCTATATCTAAAGAACTAAAGGAATTAAAGTTGGAGGTTGAGTCCCGTTCTATAGTTGAGATTTAGAGCGGGTCCACACTTATTATAAAGGATGTCAGAATTGAGGAGAGTGATTGTTCATCTTTTGGTGGATATCACAGTGTGTATAGCATGTGAAAAGGCGATATATAATTACCCGTTTGATGTGAGCATGAACACGGGGTACATTCAGGTGTCTCAAACTGATTTTAAGGGTGACACATCTTCTGAGATTTGGGTTAGTGCGGAGTGTTTAAGGGAAGTGACCAAAGGATTGCCGGAGATTATATTTATTACCCGAGGTGTTAACAACTGGTTAACCTTGCTGATTCATGGAACATAGTCCACAAATTTCTCTTACCGTCAGCTAAGTATGGGGGATTCATACCCACCAAAGGCTAATCAAAGGGTTGAGTCCAGCTCATGACTCATTAATAAATAAGCATTTGTATGTTATTTTATCTTTGTAGTGTTATTTGATTTTGTTTGAATAAATAAGGATTGCTTGGGATGTTGGCTGGCGTGCTCAAATTTGTGCTCGTACTTCCTTTTCATCTCGCCGACCACTTTTACTCGTTGGGAAGTTCTCGTTCCTTTACACTTTTTCCTCTCAAATTTATTGTTGTAGTCCGATTTCAGGCAAGTGAGGGCATTGCATGATCTTTAATGTGGGGGATTAAGATATAAATCCTCAGGGTTCGTTTGTGAACTTGAATTGCGTTGGTCCTTGGATTTTATTTGCCTATGACATGTTGAATGAGACTTAATTTTTAGTTGGGTAATTTAAATTCCTCACCTTTAATATAAATTTTTTTAGGCATCCAAGATGTATCACTTATGGAGCCGACCATAAGGTTAAAATTGCATGACTAGTATATGTATGTAGGTTGTGCAGACTTTGGACTTTAATTTGAGTGTTTGACCTTAGACGCTCATTTTTAGGTCTCATTACCTAAAGATGTATCTTGTTATGTAGTACATTACCTGCTCCCTTTCTGGATTTTGTGATATAAGTACGGTAGATAATGAGGAGAATGTTAGGAGATTTGTAGCCTTTTTTGTTAAAACCAATCTGCAGCCAGTCCACACAGGTCGTTAGCACATAGTTTGTGTGTTAACATTCTGATTAGTTACCTTTAGAAGCCTAAGCCTTTAGAACCCCGATAAACCAATTTCTCATTCCTATCTGATTTTTAGACGTTTAATTCTTTGTTACCTTTCCATTG
Organism: Rutidosis leptorrhynchoides; assembly: GCF_046630445.1. Lineage (NCBI taxonomy): Eukaryota > Viridiplantae > Streptophyta > Magnoliopsida > Asterales > Asteraceae > Rutidosis > Rutidosis leptorrhynchoides. Next base: position 369,526,432 of record NC_092338.1, read on the forward strand.
ACTTGTTACTTAGTGATATGTAATTTAATAATAATTTGTGACTAGCTTAATTGGAGAAGTTTTTGCACATGAGAGAGTGAGAGATTTTGAGCGTTTGTGAGTAATCTGTTTGTTTGTCATGACCATGATACGTAATGTAAGGTCCACGACTTTCGATGTGTTACTTATCTGTGTAATTTACTTTTCGTTATATGTTTCAATATATGCTTTTTGAGGAATCGTTGAAAAATAAAAGAAAAAAAGAAAAATAAAAAAATAAAAGAAAAAAGAGAAATGAAAAAAAAAAGGTGAATTGTTATGTTATTTTTGTTTCGTTGTAACGTATGAATGTGAATTAAGTTCTAAAGGAAGACTCCCGTGTGTGAATCCTGATCTAGTTAACTGTAGTTGCGCTAGAATAAACCGTAGTGACTTGTCAATTGATTGGTTGTAAAGAGTTGACTTCTGCTTTTACACTAATTATATACGTGTCATGACTTACCCAATTAACCCACTTGGATTATCTTTACCGAATTTGCATTCTCCTTTGATATCATGCTTGGTGTTCACACCGGTTCAGATGTAATTTTAACGACCCTTGACTTTATTGCCTCACCTTTATTCGTGGAGTGTAATTTCTACGTTGACCCGATGTCTTGCCTACATTGAAAGTTGAGTGAATTATAAGTTTTGCCCATTTTCATGTGAGGTACTATGTCATTCTATCTCGGTCCTAATTTTGATTTCTAGAGACAATTGTTTAATTGCGATTGCTAGGCATCTCGTAGTTTTTAGAATTTAAAGTTGTATGATTTGTAGGATTGCTTAGGTGACTTGCATTACTTGAGTCCTTAGCATGTATTGTACATTTCTCTTAACACTTGTGTTAAACTTGTACCGGAGGAGAACTTACAACTATTTGTTTAATATATGTCTTGCTTGAGCTCAAGCAATGGTCAAGTGTGTTGAGATTTGATATTGCCTATTTCGTACATATTTTTATATATATTATAAAGGCAATATCGAGTCATTTATGAGTCAATTAAGTTAATTTCATGGACTTTCAATACTTATTATGTTATGAAATTGATTTCAGGTGGTATTGTTAAAGATTGATGAAGTTATGTAAAAAGTTGATGCTTTTGCAAATCTGCGTAGCTGCACCGTTTTGATCATAACTTGCTCATACGGACTCGAAGTGAGGTGAATCCAAAGTCCATACTTTCGTAACTCAAAGGGCTACAATTCTCGTCCTTATAGTTTCACGAGATTCTGGACTCATATCTGGAAAATACAGAAACAATGCTGAATCAAAATAATGTTTGGACAACAAGTGGCTTGATCTCATCTTAGATCATGTGTTGAACTGCAAATGGGGATGGGCTGGAATTTGAATCACATGTGTCGGGTCTCATTTTAATTATAATACAATAATTGGGCTAGTGAGAAGGGGCTTAGATAAGATTATATGGACACACATGAGGTCACAAAAAGGGGAGGAAAAATAAGGTTTTTGAGAGGGGTGTGTGTGCTACGACTGAAAGAGACGACCTTTTTGGGGTTTTCACATGAAAAAGAAACAAAGGAAAAAGGTTACATTTGTTGTTGGCATGAAACATAGAGAACAAAAGAGGAGTAGAGATTTTAGCTAGCTTACATTATTTATTTAGGAAGGCAAGAGTTTTTGTTGCACATTGGTCCCATCTCAATTAAAGTCAAGACGAAAAGGACACGAGGAAGAGGTAGTGATTTTTATTGTTCTAATTTATTTTATTTGCAAGATTTAAATCCTATATTTTGGTGATTGTCTATGAACTCATATGATTATTATTATACTTGATTTAATTATTAGTCCATGGATGCTTATTTCTTGTAATTTTATCATGTGTTCAACTCGAATTATGGGCTAGTCAATATATGTTTACTTAGACTAAATACTATGTTTTGTTGGATAATATTTGGTTGGTTAATTCAACTTGTTCGATAATGTAATGCTTGAATGAAAGAACGATTCTAGTTGATGCTATTTGTTCAACTTAATTGGTAATTGTGATTGTCTAGTAGAGCGAGAACTCATTGGAGTCTATTACATCTATTTTTACTTGCTTAAACTATTATTAATTGGTGATTATGATTGTCCAATATAGTGGCGTTTATTGGAGTCAGTTGCAACCATTTCAATTGATTAATTTAGGCTTGGTAATTAAGCATTTAACCGGAGACGGTAACGAATTAAGTTCAGCCAATAGTTGATACGGGTCTGGATCATGCGCCGCGAGAGCTGGTGTGAATGTTGATGACTACGAGAGTAGGCCCACTATTTACGCCAATAAGTTAGTTGCTTTGTCTTGTCATAATCAGGAGGTCTTAGGCGACAAGGAGACTTGCGTCGTGTAATTCTATTTAGGTGTCTGTGATAGGGAATTCCAGGTTGACTGACTAGGTATTTCACGTACATTAAGAATTAAACCGGTATTAAATTATTAAAATATCCAACATACAAGTGAATAGATTCTAGGTAAACATATTCCTCTCGTTTTGGTATTTGTCTACTTACTACTTGGTTCATTTATTATTTTTAGTTATTTTTACTTCTTTTGACATTCTGGTCCTAAAGCGGAAAACCCCCAGGTGTTTATTTATTTGCTACGTGTTTATTTGTTTATTTGTTAAAGTAATTACAACATAGTTTACTTTCTTGAATTGCATCCATACCGTCCTTGGAACAATACATGTATTTTACCATTTTCTATATTATTGCACGATCTGGTACACTGCATGTAGTTGTGTGATAATCTTTAATCGGTATTTTCTCGTACAACTTAGTAACAGTGAACTGTATTCGTACAGTCTCGGTATTCGTACAGTAACAATGCATTCGTATGAATTGTAATTCGTACAGAAGAACTTCTTTAATCTTAATTCGAACAGTTATCAAAATAACTTAATTCATACGCCTTCTGCAAAATCAAACAAGTTAGAAACAACTAAGTGTGTAAGGATATAAATGTACGAATTAGCAAAACCGTTCGACTTGCGAATGAGAACTGTAGCAGTTGATCGTCCGAAGTAGAAACTGAAAACTTGCGAATTTCACCCAAAACTTTAAGAATCACTTGAATTATCTTCCAAACACTTGAACGAACTTCATTGAATGAAGATGCACTCTTCTAACAATAACACTTGAATTGAATTGCTATGACAACCCGGAAATTTCCGACTAAATTTAAACCTAACTTTTATATGATTCCGACGATTCACGAATAATTTTATGTATATATATATATATATATATATATATATATATATATATATATTAATTAAAAACGTTACGTGTTATAATAATTTCTATTATTTAAACGATTTTAAAATAAACTTTAAAATATAATTGATTTTGAAAAACTAAATATTAAATAAATATTTCAAATATATATTTCAAAATGAATAAATATATATATATATATATATATATATATATATATATATATATATATATATATATATATATATATATTTCAATGTAATGAATTAGTAAAAAGAAAATAATACTTATCATTTAGTAAATGTAATAATAATAACAGTAATAATGAGACTAAAAAGAATCCTAAACAAATACATCCTTATGTTGACTAAAAATAAATAAAAATTAAAAAAAAAAGGAAAGTATAAACTAGTACATCCTTATGTTGACTAAAAATAAAATTATAAACTAGTATACATATAGTCAATTTTGGTACATAAAGTATGTATTTTTATATTGAAAGTTTAGGCTATAAATACTCATGAATGCAAGCATTAAACTTGCACCATTTCTCACACTTACAAATTGTTTCTTTCTTTCTCTCCATTATCATCTTTGTTCTTACACTTCATTATTAGTATTCTTAATCAAGAATCAAACCACTAAAGGTAGTTATAAGCCTACTGAATTATAACATATTATTATTTATACATAAAATTCTACGACGAAGTCATGAGCGGATCATTTCAAAATGGGTTTTATGAGTGGGATAGAGCTAAAGAAAGTATGGGTTATAGCTATGGAGGTTATGGGTATTGTTCGTGAGGTCAACCTAGCATTTGTAATGTCCGTTACATCTGCGTACTTTTTCCTGCAATATTGAGTCACAATATTGATAAGTGAGTGATGTTTCCATTTTCAATTATTATTATTATTATTACTATCGTTATTATCACCAAGGTTATAATCAAGATAATGTGCACTATATATGAACCTCAACGCTACTTAAGGCATAGGGTGATCCTTGGTACCATTATGAGATGCTTGTGGATCTCGAATGCCAAACATAGATTTTGGTGAAGAAATCCTGGGCCAACCAGTAACAACTGATCATTCAAGTGACTTGTATGATAGCAACGAGATTTGAGATTGTCGTACAACGTCTTGTTAAAGATTATAACTCGAACTTTCTATAATTGGAAAGTTACTAAAAGTGGAAAATTTCCATAGATAGTAACCTTTTCGAAAATGGAATTTCTTTCAGAAAACCATTATCATTGGTATAGTTACCATACTTATGTCTATTAGACAACATCTGATCGTACATTCTATCTCTAGGTTGAGATCCCGGTCACTTATTTTCATTCATTTCATTCCTTTCAAGGAATACTTCAACTGCTATTTAAGGTGAGTTTATAGATCCCTTTTACTCTTTACATTTTTGGGCTGAGAATACATGCGCTACTTTTATAACTGTTTTTATGAAATGAATACAAATAATAAAACTGATTTTTCGTGAGTTTATTTGATTCCCTTTTACTCTTTACATTTTTGGGCTGAGAATACATGCACGACTTTTATAACTGTTTTACACGCTAGACACAAGTACCAACTTTAAACTATGCTATACCCGGCTATGTCCGACTAAATCCCTAACCGACAAGTATAAACACAACTTGTCTTTGGGGAAAACTATGAACAACTTTTGGATCTACGTGATCTACTAATTGGTCCATGTGAGACCAAGCTTATGAACAAATTTTGGATCTATGAGATCTACTAATTGGTCCCTGTGAGACCAAGCTTATGAACAACTTTTGGATCTGCGTGATCTACTAATTGGTCCTTGTGAGACCAAGCTTATGAGCAACTTTTGGATCTACGTGATCTACTAATTGGTCCATGTGAGACCAAGCTTATGAATAATTTTTAGATCTGCGTGATCTACTTTTTGGTCCCTGCGAGACCAACTTTATGAATAATTTTTGGATCTGCGAGATCTACTAATTGGTCCCTGCGAGACCAAGTTTATGAACAAAAATCTTGTGGTCTAACACTATTACTGAAATCATTATTATGACAAACCTATGAACTCACTCAACCTAGTGTTGACTTTTTAAGCATGTTTATTCTCAGGTACTTAAATATTGCTTCTGCTGTATATCTGCTGTTTTGATGATGATTGCTTGCCATGCTTGGAGTCTTCATCACATATCATATCAACTAAAGACATTTAATGCGTTGTTCATTATATAAAATGTAACTTATTTATCTTCCGCTGCAAAACTCAATATAACGTCTCATATAGAGCCGTTCTCGTTTATACAACTGTAATTTGATATATTTAGTGACGTTATTCTTCCAGGCCCTATCTGGAGGATGTCACAATTACAGTGATGAATCTTATTCGTACAGGCATTTACTCGTGCGAACTAAGTCCAAATTAATAAAAATTGATCCAAACAATGAAATTGAAGCGTAAGAACTATGTGTAATCAGTAATCGAGCCACACTGAATCTATTTCAATTCAATTCACCTCAGATTCAAGTCTTAATTGTACGAATTTGAGAGTGTTATCCATGAACTCTAGAAACGAACTTAAATCTTCATAATTCGAACAACAATTGAAATTATTCACTTCTGTTGATTAAACTATGTATGAATATAACACCTTCGCTGAGCTTTTAAAACAAATATGATATCATGCGAATTTGTTTAAGCTGTGCGAAAGAGATCAAATCTTCAATTCCTCATGATCCGGATCGAGCTGGTGATTTAGAATCACACCTGGAAGCTCTGATACCAAATATTAGGACCTTGTATGTATGAATATGATGAATGGTGAACAATAACCACATGAATGCTAGAGAGAATTGGTCAACTAGTCAAGGTATATTCTACGGCTCTCTTGAATACATTACAAATCGGTGGCTAATGTTAATGAGTGAGGGAGGCTTAGCGTTCAATATATAGCCCTCATCTATAGAACACATCATTCACAATCCTTGATACATAATCAAAGATTGCTCACTAGCTAAGAGATGATTATGTGTCAAAGATTACCCACTAGCTAAAAACATACAAAATTACATGTGATGGAATTACCTATTGCTAACTAACTTCCCTCGAATCTTGTATGGTCATTGAAGTATATCTTGAATCTTGTAATTCTTCTACCTTTAATGGTCTTTGAGTTTGCACAGCGGAATGCGCTAGCTAGACATTCTTCTTAGCATCACTTCAAGTTGTTGAAGAACACAACTCCCCTTCAACACTTGCCTCAAAACTTGATTTGATACCAAATGATACCTTCGATCATGATGTAGATCATGAGGATCAATGAGAAGAATGATCAAAAGGTGTAGGTCGGAGAGAGATGAACTAGTTCGTACAAAGAGAAAAATGATATAAGTTTATTTCCACAACTTCTAGAACTCTTTACAATGGAATAACTATGTGTTAGGACTACTATGATGTATATATAGCCCTCCTCTATACATCCTTTTTAATTAAGGCTTTATTCACATTAACACTATTACATATTGGGGTCCTAACACGACTCTTCTCATTGTTTTAAGCCATTTCTGCATATTCTTCCACCATATCATCATTTTTTTCTCAAATTAGGCTAACGTAAAGAAGTAGTATACGCTGAAATATTGCTTTTCGTATAAAAGAAATTCACACATAACTTGCAAAAAAATTATATCAAATAAAAATACAGAATTATATCGTGATTTTTCTTCCCACCAAAAAACTACTATGACTACATGTTATATTCTTTTTTTTATTTCTTTCCATACAACATATTAGTTATATATAGCTAACTAGAAAACTAATTATAACAACTAAATCATATTAACTAACTCAATGATCTTTTCTTCATTATTAAGTTGTGATCATATGAGCTTCCTAGAAACTTCCTATCAATCTACATTAAATACTTTCTTAAAATATATTTTCTTCTTTATCAAGATTACCCAATAATATCTAAAATTGTATTTGTATAAACTATACTGACATCCTTACATGAGATCTAATGTTCTAATATTACAGTTTTCATGAAAGGATTGGAAACAGCCACAGAGTAATCTGGCTAAGCCGCATACATTAGAGTATTAGTTGAAATATTTACCCTACTGGTAACCTAAACACATAATAACCTTATAGATTTTTTTAACTGTTATGAATTATACTGGTAATTCGACAAAATATACTTTAACTAAAATTTTGAGCATATAATTAATTTATGCTACACCCATTTGATGCAAGAATACACATACAGTTTCATGACATAAAATTTTACATTGTAAGTGATCGGTTGATTTATAAAGCATTTTAGGATGTATAAGTGTTACGAAATGTTTAAGTATCCTAGGAATACAATCTATTTTGATGGGTGTTCGTGCATTTCAGATTTGTGGAATTTTGGAGCTAAAAGATGTTGAAAATGTTGAAAAAGTCTCAACAGAGTTGTTACCGTTTTGTCCATTACTCACTCATACGACCTCCGATTGAGGGGATTTAAATTCCCGACGTCCATATTTCAGAGAGCTGCAACTTTCATTATTATATCTTAGCATGAAACACTCCCATCTGGGCTTAAAAACATGATGGTGCTTTTTGAAAGAAGAACAGAGCTTTTGAGAGTATATTTGCATGCAAAGTTTACACAGTTGATACATGCTCATCATAAAAACACGGCCAGACCAGCGTAAAAACACGCCCATGTAAGTTTTTATGGGATTTCTAAATTTTTTTCAAAGGGTAAAGTGTAATTCCTTAATTAGGGTATTTAAAGGATGGATTCACAGCAGCACGGAAATTATGATGATTTACGCTAAGAGCCATAACGTAAATTTAATTCTCTCTAAGTTATTCAACATTCTTCATAAAGAAATTATGTTTTTCATCATCATGATCATGCTTGGTTAAGTATTATATTATCTCTTCTGATAAACAATTTATGTAATCTTATTTATTCAAATATTAATCAGATTCGTGATTTGTAAAGATAAAGTCTTTTGATTTATGAATTATTGAATCAGTCATTGTTTAATGTAAGTTTATCAATTTTGATTATTGTAAGACATGTTATTGTCCACATAATGTTAATTAGTTAGGGATAAAGACAAGTCGTGTAATTTACATAGTTTGTGCCTAAGATAATATTTTTGATGAATTTAAGAAATCATGTATATGCGATTTAGATGAAAACTTGATAAACAAATGTATTTGTTTGAATAATTATTGCTCAACTGAGATACGGACGTGATAAACTTTTTATTTATTGATTACAACCACTTACTTTTTAATTACTTGTTTTTGTTTATTGCTTAAACTCACACTTTAAAAATTTTAATTTTAATCGTAATTAGTTTAACTACAAAACTCAATTCTAAGAGCTATTTGCTGATAACCATAACTCTTCTGTGAAACGAAATCTACTTATCCTAGTTACTCTAGAATATTTGGTAGACTTTTGACCGGTACTTCAACACCAGTCAACTAGTCAGATAAATCTTTGTTCTATATCAATAACGAACGCATTTCATACCTATAATGCACGTACAAATTCATAATAATGATGCAGATTGCTTACAACAAAATATCGTAATTCATTATTAATAGAACTAATTAAAATAATTTTGTAATTAAACTAATTACGATTAAAACTAAAATACTTAAAGTGTGAGTTTAAGCAATAAAGAAGTTTACTATGTTTTCGAACCACGAGTGTGAACCTCTTTGTATTCTTGTTTGTTTTGTCTCTTTTCGAGATTAAGAATCGCTATAAAGTTTTCGTTTTTTGGCAAAAAAATACATATATAAGTTCTTTATTTGAATCTCTTACACTGCATTCTCGAGTTTTTTTCCATGAAAAGTAAAGGAGTTGAACAGATTAAAAAATAGTAGACATTCTATAGTTTTTATTTTAAGTGGAAAGAAAATGAGAGGAGAAAATTAGGAAGGAGAGTATATAAGGTTTTTATTAACAATACTTTATGTTCATATATGAGCCGATTAGAAGGGAACCCTACATGTTTATCTTAAAGTTATGTCTAATCATCCTATTATCTCATAAAAACATTAGTTTTGTTGCACGCAATATAAAATAGAGAACAAAATAATTAACTCTTTTTTTTCTACTTTTTCTCGTGTTCAAAAATAATAATATGTATAAAACTAACAACTACATACTGGCAAATGTTATATATTGATCATATAATTTATTTTTAAATTATTTTGTTCAAATTTTACAAATGATATAATTGTAAAAATGTTTATTTTTCTTATATTCGTTTCCTTTCTTTTACTATCATTTTAATTCGAGAATACATATAATTTATTTTATATTACATTCTTTTCCATAATTATTCTCTCTTCACGTTTTATTATCATTCTTTTCCACTTAAAAAAACTCGAGAACACAATGTTAAAGAAATTGAAGTGAAAAACTGCAAACTACGTAGTCCATTCAATCTTTATGACCACTGTGGTTAAAACTTAACAAGACCTGATCCGCACCATGTTGATTTCGAAGAAGAATTAAATGAAGGAAAAAGAGTTGGTAAAGGGAGGCTCGCGAATGCGAGGTTGCTCAAGCCATGGAGCTCGAGATCGCGAGAGCTGGGCGGACACGAAGATTTCGGAATTATTCTTGCTTATTCCCTAAGTTGTTTCCTTGTCTGTATTTGCCTATAAATAGGACCCCAGGTAACCCATAAAAAATGCACAAAAAATATAGTAACAAGAAAAAAAAGTCGATGATGCTGAAGATAGTCGATTCGCGACAACGAGAAATAAAGTAGCGATTGCAAGGTTTGCACAGCCAGATTCAGTTTTCTTTGTTAATTAAACGATGGGCTAGGGATTTGTTTGCAACATGTATCGAGACTAGGTGACTTAGTTAGTCGCAATGAACTCATGGGTATGTCTATGTATCCGGGCGAGTTGATCACGCATGATTCGGGTATCGGTTCTTGAAAGTTATTTTGTGATTGGGACGTTGATTGCATCATGATGGTGATTTTTTCATGAAGGGTTACGGAGTCAGAGGTCGGGTCGATGGGTTCATTGCGGAGAGATTTTTTAGAGTTTCAGGAGCTAATGTAGAAGAAAATTCGTAGAGGGTTCGTTAACCGTTGGATCAACTTGATAGCTTGGTTGTGAATAGTAGATACACTGATCTACACGTGGTAAAAATTTGAGGCGGATCTGACCGTTAGATCTTGAGATATGATTTTTCGAATCAGGACAGTTTTCAGGGTGGACTTTTCGAGTTTGATGACGCGAGCATGAGATGGTTTTGTCTCAGAAACTTCAAGCGATACGAGCTATGGTTTTGAAGATGTGGGTTTGTTATGTTGCTCAGTAGGGTGGTTTAACTCATATTTGGGCGGTGTTGTAACCAACAAGATGCATCTGATTGAAAGTCGATAGTGAGAGTATCGGTGAAAGTTTATTGCTTGTGGGGTTTTGAAACGAGATGACCATGTGTGCGGTAAATATTCCAGGGTTTATAGAATATGCGGGCATATTAGAGTTCCTAGTCACTAAGGAGATTGGTTGTTGAAGGGTGTCGGATAGAACACATTCGACGGTTGCTCGGGTTTTTTGGTTGAAGGTTCAACAAAGGGAGCGTTTTTCTTCGAGAGTGACCAATTGGGTGTCTCTGGGTGATGGAAGAGGGGCAGATAATCGTCTAAGTCTCGGAACTTGAGATTTCTAGAATCGTTGAGAGTGTCGGCAATTTGAGTTTAGTAACTGACAGAAGTTATCGAGCTAGTGTGAGTTTGATAACTAATGGAGTTGTGGAGATGGCTAAGCGACTTGTTCTCCAATGTTCTCAAGTTTAGTGTGTTGATTCTAGGTAACACTAGGGCTTTAAATACTTGTTTTACTCTCCGATGACAAAGAAATTTGTGACTAACCGGTGATAGGAACCAAGTGTCTTCTCAAAAGCCGCGGTTTAATTCTTGCTCGTATAGTAGGAGTGTGCTTAAGAGAGAAGAAGGGGTTTGTGAAGTTCATAGCGCTATGAGGAGGTTAGTGTATCAACGAGAAAGCGGAAAGTTGAAAAGGTGATAGACTTCAAAGTGGTGATTGCGTTCTCACTATGGTATTTTGAAGAATAGTCTACAAAGGTGATATGACCATAACAGACGGTTTTATTTATGCGGTGTCATTAGGCCGCAAGGCGTCAGAGTCAGCTATCGAGAGGTGAGGGCAATATTTTTAAATTTATATTTAGCGGGGCCTAAATCATACTACTCCTTATTATGGTAAGTATTGGTGTTCATCGGTTCGGTTTTTGGTTTTTCGATTTATTTGGTTCTGTTTTTTCGGTTTTGAAACTTATAAAATGAAAACCGAAAACTAAACCGAAACCAAATTTAAATATCAAAACCATAACCAAAACCAAACCAAAAAGCGAAATTGATTTCGGTTTGGTTTCGGTTAAAACCGAAAATCACTAAAAATAAAAATCCTAATAAAAATAAACTTACATATAAATTAGGAATAACAATTGTGGAATTAATTTAAGTATACATGGTAGATAACATGTTTATTGTTAAATAAAAATGTAATGATACATCAGATATAATCAAAATATATAAATATTAAAATCATAAATATGTTTTAATATGTTATTAATTTGAATTCGGTTTTTAATTCGGTTTTCGGTTAACCAAATTTAAAATTTTCAAAACCAAAAACCGAATTATGAATTTGGTTTCAGTTTCGATCGATCCAAAAACCGTTTAAAAAATTCGATTTGGTTTTTTTGGTTTGGATTCAATTCGATATTCGGTTTTTTCAGTTTGAAACCAAATGGTGCACACCCCCAATGGTAAGTAAGGGAAGTATGACCTAGGGTCGAAATTTTAAGATATCAGTAGAATCGAACCTATAACTAAAGCTTAAGATAATCCTTAAGTGAAAGAGTAGTGGTTTGTTACCTAATTTTGGGTTTTTCTAGTTTATAAGATAAAATAAAGTAAATGCGATAAAATTTGTAATTCAGATACGCTTAAAACAAGTGCATACTATGGTTTCATCAGTTACTTTGCCGAGATTATGAAATGCTAGCTCATGAATAGGTAGTGACCTTGTATTCACTACACTGGTCCTAACGCCCCAGTCAGAAGACATGTCACTTGGTAATGCATTAGGCTTGAAGATTCTGAATAGACAGCAACGTCCCTTACTCCCGACCCCCGTGCAGTCTGACTACAGGCATACACGTTCAGACGAATTATCCAATTGAGCGACTCGGTTGGGTGACGTATTCACATTCCAAAAAGGTCTAAACGTTCTTAAGCATAATAGAATACAAGGTATGCTATACCCGAGAGACGTGATGTGTTTCGATGCTTTCGTTAATGATTGGGTTTAAAAAGATAGTTGGGCCCTTAAAAAGAGTTTAACCATAAAGAACACCATGGCCAAGTCGGTTTCACTTCCATGAACACATTCGGTTATCCTAATGGTCCAATCATTTATGTGTTTAAACAAACAGTTCCTTAATTAACTAAGAATCCCTCAAGCTGGGTGCAATGTTTGAGACCACGTTATGGTGAAGTGTACTAATCAGCACTGACCGAATTCCATGGTCGTACTTAGCAGAGGTACAGTGGTATGCCTAAAATGGACAGTTTAATTTATGCGGTGTCGTTAGGCCGCCTGAACGTCTACTCAGGTACCAACAAGAGCTAATGGTTTTATGATTTGTATTTAGCTGGGGTTTCTAGCCATAATCCACCTACTTGCTTCTTTCTATAAAAAGTAAAGGATAAGTATAACCTAGGTTCGTATTTTTGTACTTTTGATAGTAACGTGTGATCGTAGTACGGCTAAAGATAACCCTATAGCAAGTGAGGTGTATTTAATAAACTAAGGATAGATATATTATTAATAAGATAAATGACAGATAAAGTAAAGGGTTGAATGCAATATTTAGAGCTGTAGAGAGACTACCTATAGAGTTCTACTTCCTAGAATGAGCACTAGACCTTAATCAAGAAGAGGTAACCTAATTGATTTGTCACTAAGACACTAGGCTTTGAAGATTCTGGTCGGTACAACATATCCTACTCCCAACGCTAATCTAAAAGATTGAAGCAACCTATCTTGGATGAAATCCTTGGTTCATGAACAGAGTGATATACCTAAGAAAGGTTCTGACTTTTCCTAATCATAGTTTGTATTACTACTATACAAATCTACAACTTAATACTATAGATATGTCTTAACATTAACAGATGTGCAATCTTAGATATTCTAAGGTACTGCTAATCGGATTAGACGTCTCTTGATGTTAAAGCGGAGGGGTACGAAATATATTATATTTTTACTACGAAATACGATACAAATTACACAAGTTTTAATTATTTATTTACAAATGGGATATACCTAAACTCTGCTACAACACTATAGGTAGTGTACCTAATCGTAGAGTAGTATAGTTTTTAGTAAGTCCGGTTCGTTCCATAGGGAGACGACTTATTTTACACTATATTTTAAACAACTATATTTGTACAAAATATAAATATATATATTACAATTATTATTATTATAAAACGGGGGTTTTACCGTTTAATGACTGGTTTGTCGATTTTATATTTTAAGCGTAAAGATAAATGACGATATTTAAATAACGATAACAAAAATTAAAATGACAATAAATAAAAGTATGAGGAAATATAAAATAAAATATATTATGCTTATTTAAACTTCCGTAATCATGATGTTTGATGTTTTGATTTTAATTTATTACCCTGGGTTAATTATCCTTTGTCCTGGATTATTTGATATATCCATCTGGTTTTGTCCATAATAGTCCATCGGTCATAATTATAAAGTGCGAGGGTCTTCGCCAAATTAACCTTATACCCGAAGTCAAATATTCCAACTAATTGGGGATTCAAACTATAACAAAGTCTTAATACTTTGTTTAATGAATACACCAGGTTATCGACTGCGTGTAATCCAAGGTTTTAATACTTTGTTAACAATTACACCAATTACCCTTGAATATAATCCACCCCTGTTTTAATGAGTCTATTGACTATTAATCTATCCCCGTGTCCGGTCAGATGAACAATTATTAGTATTTATAAATATCATGCCCATTGTACCCAGTCAAGCGTATGTGGTTATATATAGATACGTCAAATTGTAACTGATGTTATGCGAGGTGTATACGAAATAGTTATATTTTTATTGCGAAATACTATTAAATACGCTACAATTTTACACAAGTTATTTATTTATTTATTGAATGGATATACCTAAACCTTGCTACAACACTTATAGGCAGTGTACCTAATCGTAGAGTAGTGTAGTTTTTAGTAAGTCTGGTTCATTCCACAGGGATACAACTAAATTTAACGCTATATTATATTTTAAACTATATTTGTATATCAATATATATATATATATATATATATATATATATATATATATATATATATATATATATATATATATATATATATATAGTATTATTATTATAAAAAGGGGGTTTTACCGTTTAATGACCGGTTTGTCGATTTTATGTCTTAAGTCGCAATTAAAACCTAATGTAAAATATTAAATATACAAATAACTTAATTTAAAGCGTAAAGTAAATGACGATAAATAATAATGCGATAATTGAAAGTACGATAATTAAAAGTGAAATAATTAAAATGACAGTAAAAGTGCGATGAGATATAAAATAAAGGAATTATGCTTATTTAAACTTACATAATCATGATGTTCGACGTGTTAATTTTAGTTTATTACCATGGGTTAATTATCCTTTGTCCTGGATTATTCGATATGTCCATAACAGTCCATCAGTCATAAATATAAAGTGCGAGTGTCCTCGTCAAATTATCCTTATACCCGAAGTCAAATATTCCAACTAATTGGGTACTTAAACTGTAACAAGGTCTTAATACTTTGTTTAATAATTACACCAGGATATCGACTGCGTGTAACCCAAGGTTTTAATACTTTGTTAACAATTATGCCAAGTGTCCTTGTACGTAATCCACTCCTGTTTTAATAAGTCCTTTTACTATTAATCCATCCCCGTGTCCGGTTAAATGAATGATTATTAGTACTTATAAATATCCCGCCCATCGTGTCCGATCGAGTGTATGTGGTTATTTATAATTACCTCAAATTGTAAATCTCTATATTAAATTAACGAACTATCATTCAGTTAAACAAATATAAAACCCATTAATAGCCCATAGTCCAATTTCCACAAGTGTCGGTCTTTTGTCCAAACCCCAATTATGGTACAAAGCCCAATAACTCCGTCTTTAATATTTAGCCCAACATCACGATTACTTCGGCTTAAATAAGCATAATAATAATTTAGCTACGAGACATTAATTTAAAAAGGTTGAACATAACTTAAAATGAGTATTAATCGCGTAGTGTTACACAGACAGAGTTTTGACTTACAAACTTAAAACATTCGCTAACATAACCTTATTATTATTAAAGTTAAATTAAAATTATAATTAAAATATATATATATATATATATATATATATATATATATATATATATATATATATATATATATATATATATATATATATATATCGTATATGTTGAGAGAAAGGAAAAGAAAAAGGTGTGTTTGATCGAGCAAAATTCGTTGCCTTTTATAGGCCCACGTTGAACTGTTGAACTCCGCGAGTGCGGTACTTCTCCTCTTCACAGCTCCGCACTCACAGAGCTTTGGATTCCAGCTCATCCCTTTGAGCTAAACGTGGTCTGCTTATAATTATAATATATAATAATATATATAATTAATTATATATTATATTATATTCTTTTGCATAGTTGACTTGTAATTTTTAGTCCGTTGCGTCGCGCGCTGAAAGTTGGTTCATGTCTCGGTTCCAGATTTTCAAACGCCTTTTTGTATGATTTAATATCTTGTACTTTGCGTTTCACGGCTTGTACTCTTGTCGTTTTTAGACGTTTCTTATCAATAATTTGAACCACTTGGATTGTACTTTGTACTTTTTAGCTTTTTGGTCGTTTGCGTCTTCAAATCGTCGAATCTGTCTTTTGTCTTCACCTTTTATTATTTAAACGAATATCACTTGTAAATAGAACAATTGCAACTAAAAGCTTGTCTTTATTGAAGGATAATGCTATGAAATATATGTTCGTTTTTAGCATTATCAAATACTCCCACACTTGAGCATTTCTTGTCCTCAAGCAATATAGAACTTTGAATAAAAACATACTTGAATCACTTCTTTATTCTTCACACTTTGTACATCAGTGATTTCTATACGGCGGTATGAACAATGATAGTAATGATGTGGTTTACAGTCCCACATGACTATAAAAATTTAGATCCTTTAGGAAATTGGATCTTTATGAAAACATTTGATGTTTTGAAAATTCAATCTAGCTTTTACCCTAGATAAGTTTTCCGGAATAACCCTTCACCGGTGTTTGCAAATTGTTTGTGGGTTTTGTGGGTTTCAGATATTAAAATTTTAGCTCAAAACTTATGGTTTTGTGTTACCCACTTGCTAACCTTGTATTAGGAAAGCAACATGTCCAGTTTACTTGCTCCGTATATTAACTTTCGGTAAACTACCGTCCGGTTGTAAAGGAAAGCGTTGAACAAGCAACTGTTAAGGCAATGTCCTGACATGCTTTTGATTATGGTCTATATCGTGTAGGATGCAATTACTATCCTTTGTAGGAGCAATAGTAAAGATCACCCTATAGTTTTTCGGTCTGGCACAAGGTCCTGTCTTCGACCATGCTATGTAACCACCGTTCTTACGGTTGACACCCGATTTGGTTCAGGTGACCTAATGAATTCTGGTGAATTCTTAGGATTTTACGTTCAATGGTAATGAACGCATTAAAAATGGGTTTTCAGAAAACAAATCGGTTTGTAAATTTGATCAAAATATTTTCTCGTTCAAGCTCGAGTTTAGATATCATCGAATTCCATGAGTTTGAATTCTCAATCTTTAAAGTCAATCTCAAGGATTGAGTAATATCAGTCTTAAAAGCTGATTTTTAATCTTTTAAGGAGATTATCCTTTCTGGTGATCTGATTCATTAGTCTTATAAGCTAATTTGCACGGTGCCCCCCATTGTACGAGACAGATCCTCTCATGGTTAGGAAAAGTCTGACCACTTGGCGACCCTGTTTGATGCTGAGGTCCGTGGATTTTCAGCTGATTTTCAAGAAAACTTTTCAAGGTTTTTCGTAGACTCTACAACTGGTCTGGACGACAACTTCCTGACCTAAATCAAGAAGCGCGTGTCTTTTTCTCGGAAGACTTTACTTCCTTTTAAATCAAGTGGCACATTTCTTTCAAATATATTATAAAAAAACGGGTAAAACTAATTAAATCGTTCAAAACAAAAGTATCTTCAATTATTTGTACAAAAATATGTGATATATGTAATTTGAATAATTTGGTAAATTTTTCCCACACTTGACTTTTATTTTCCTTTCTTTGCCTTTTTATTTTCCTCTATACCATTTTTAAATGAATTCAAGCATTTTGGGTTGTTTCTCAATTTATGTCCTTTACGAGGTAACGACAATTTCGGTGTTAATACCTAGTTTTATTGTTCATAAATATGTATAAACATGATTTTGAATTCATTTAGTTGAAAATTTTTTAAAATTTTACTAGAAGTGGGTAGTCAGTATATAAGACTAGTGTTGTTCTTTATTATCAGAGAGCACTAGATTCTAATACAACTACTGCGTTACTAGTATTTTTAATGGTAACCAAGTGTTTAAATTAAAATTTTTTTAAAAATCCAAAAGAATTTAACCCCTTCCCACACTTAAGATCTTGCAATGCCCTCATTTGCAAGAAATCAGTAACAATTTAAATTATTGAGGGTTATTAGCGTAGAAAAACAATTAAAATTTTACCAAAGTTTCCAAACATATTGGGGTTTGTTTTAAATGATAAATGGTGCACTTCATTTGTTCATTCCGTCTGTTGTTATTTCACATATATTTTGCATCTTGTAATCAAAATTAGTTGCTTTTGCTGAACTTAATGTCAGTCTTTGAAAATGCGCTGTTTTAGCCTGTTTTGTACATGAGATAAACTACAAACATATATATACATATTTTGAAGTTAGGTATATCACCCCACATTCAAAAATTATTAAAATCTAATAATAAAAGTTAGAAAATTATAACTATTATAGTATCAAAAGAAGTATTAAAAGTATACAATTACAACTTACCAAATAAATAAAAATAGGCATAAAAGAAAATTAGGGTTGATGAGGATGGTTCCAGTAAGGATTCCATTCATAGCCGTAAGTGCTGTAGAATGCTGGAGCTGGGTTATAGGTAGGATACGGTGGTCGGGTCTGTATAGTCTAGGGAGGAAATACGGGCATTGGAGTAGGAATGTAGTTTGTATTTATGTATGCACAATGACTTATGATTTGGCTTTGATGATACTGCCAATCTTGAAATGCTCGTTGTCTAGCCATTTCATACTCATGTTGAGCCATAAAAATTTGCATTTCTGTCATCTGATTCCCTCCTCCCATATTACCTTGCTGCTGATCTCTTTCGACCTGTGGATGATTGCCATCATATAGTGCTGCAGCGTTATGTCATTTCTTTAAAACCTTAGCACCATGATATATTTCAAACCAATTGATCACGGGGTTCTGGTGTTGCAATTATTAATCCCCACTAACTTCTATCGACACCGAGATACTCAGCAATTAAAGTAACAAAGATACCACCTCCTATTATACTATTAGGCCGTATACCCCTAACCATAGCCGATAAATAATAACCCACACAATAAGGTATACTCACAGCGCTCTGTGGGTCTCGAATACACATGAGATAAAATAAATCATTCTCATTTACCTTCTCGTTGTTCCTACCTTGCTGTGTAATCGAGTTTGCTAAGAACCTATGGATTACTCTTAGCTCAGCTCTATCAATATCAGTATAAGAGTAATTCCCCCCACGAAATCGGTTATGGCTAGTCATTCTACTCCATATTCCATTCATATCAAAATTTTCATCAACCCTCCTACCATTAACTATCAACCTTTGACAATTAGTAGATGCTAGTTCCTCAGACGTATATATACACAAAGCGTGAGCCATGTCTAGTAAAGACATATGGTGCATCACACCTCCTAATAAAAATCTAATAAAACTCCAATCGGTTAAGGTAGCTACCCGATCATTTATTTCAACACTACATAATAATTCCACACACCATTCTCTATATACACGCCTACGTATATTGAACAAACGTTCCCAATCATTAAAAGTAGAATTACCATACCTTTGTGTAAGTAATTCTCTGATTGGATCGGCCAATCCCACTGTTTCTAACGGTTCCCAATCTATTACCCTGGGTACTTCAACATCATTAGACTGAAGGGTGTGTAAGTTCCTTTGATATTTTGGATATTCTATCCAAAATCTGTCAAACCTCAAGTTTGGGTGTAAATCTGCCTCATGGATATTTGAAAATGAAGTGACTTGATGTGGTATATTTTGTTTGTATTGGTCGTTAATATCCTGTTCCTCTGCATTCTCAGGAGGAGCATTACGAGCCTGAGATGCGAATGAAGATTCACCCCCTTTCAGTCTGCAAAATACATTAAACACAATTTTTGTGCATCCAAATATGCATTAGTGTTAGCAGAATCATAAATCAAAACAATTATAATGACATGTTTAATCCATATTAAACTTTATACACATTTTCACAATATTAACAATTCTACACTTTTACAAATAACATATATGGAAATGTATACAATGTTCCTTAGCATTCATCTTCTAAATCATGTCAAAAATAATCATTATAGCAATTAAACGAGTTCCAAATGGCATTCATATCAATTAAATTGAGTTCATGCATTTTTGATTCAAAAAGTCCACTTTAATACTCAAAAATCATGTTTAGGATCAAAATTTTGATCATTTAGCAACCTAAACATGTTACACTACTTAATTAAGCATGAACCATCAACAAAATTCGGCCATAACCCATTTATATCATAAAGCTCCAATTTTGCTCAAGAACACAAACCCTAGATTACTCAAAATTTGAAGTTTAAAGCTTCTAATCATGTTAAATAGCATCAATCTAGGTTATACAAGCATAATATACAAACAATTTAAGCACAATTAAGCTAGAAATCATCAAAATTAAATTAGGTATAATTTTGCTCAAGAACACTAAAAATCCGAATTAAAGAGTGTTTGTGTGTAGAAATTACGGATTTCCTTGAAAAACTTCTTGGCAAGTATCTCCTCATCGTGATGTTAGCAAAAAAATTGATGATTAACGGTGAAAAATCGTGATTTTGAGAGTATTTTTGTGGGTATTTTCGCAGCAATTTTTGGGTGTGGTGTGTTTGGGGACTGGTCTGTCGACCAGTTAACCCTTTCTGGATTTTCATAGCTCCGCGAGTGCGGATGTGGGACCCTTTCAAGCTCCGCGAGTGCGGATTTCCCGTTTTTTTTAATAAAATCTTTAATAATGAAACAATTAATGGAGTAATTTTTAAAATTTTGTTTTCCTTTTTATTTAGGATGAGGTTGTTTCGGTACGTTTACCTAGTCCGTCCCTCGACAAAATTTTAAAATTTGATTGCTTAAAAAAAATAAAGATTTTGGGTTTTTTAAATGTTTTTTGCATACTTTAATTCAATACGATTAAAAATAATGATAAAAAAATTTATCGTCCCTCCCTTGGGTAAAGCAATTTCGGTTCCATGACCTAGTCTTCAACCTACGACGAATTTTAGAAATTATATTTTTAACTTAATGAAATAAAGTACATTTTTTTTTAAATTCACACCAAACTTAAATTCAAAATGCATAAAATTAAAAATTCATATTAATATCATTAATATTTTTATACATTAATTTTACAAACTTAGATTGAAAATATTAATTTTTAAAATTTTTAAAAACTTAAATATATTGGATTTAGAAATTTACAATAATAGTTTAATATTAATTTAAAAACAAGGTAAAAATTAAAATTAAAAAACTTTTTGGTCTTTTATCCCACTTTAATCAATCAAATATTATCAAAAATATACGCTCCTCTTTTGGGTAAAGTAATTTCGGCTATATTACCTAATTTTACTCCTAACGAATTTCTGAAATATTTTGAATTGATTGATTAAAGATATTTATACCTTATGAATAAACGGTAAATTTCGCAGTGATGAATTAAATTTTTGTATGATATCCATAATTTCAGTTTCGTATACCTAATTTTATTGAATATCAATTTAATACTTTATAGCGAACGATTCAGCGTTTATTATCAAAAGATTAAAAGTAATAAAATAAAAACTGTACATACTTACCTATGAGAAAGAATTCTCAGAGACCTGCTTTAGCCGACTCATAGGTGTGACGACCCAAAAATTTCCGACTAAATTTAAACTTTATCTTTATATTATTCTGACACGATAAGCAATGTTTGTTAAGTTAAATCTCAAGGATTTTAAACTATGTTTATACATTCGTTTAAACCTCGACCAAATTCCAATGATTCACGAACCAATAAATAAACATATATGAATATGTATGTATATGTGTATATATATTATAAATTGAAAATGTCAAAAAAGTATTTAAACGTATAATGCTTTATATGAACGTATTTGTTTCAATATGATTATCGATGAAATTAAAAAATATATATATTAAATGATTGAATTATCAGAAACATTGAATTATGATTACAAGTCTCTGTTGAGAGGTCCACTCTGACTTGAGAAAATCTATTCCTCTTAACGATATTCGGAATAATTTGTAAAGCTATTTATAAATAAAAACAAAAAGTGTCATTTACGAAAGTTAGACAAAAGTTAGTGGAGAATCAGTTTCCATAATATTCTATTAATCTATTTTCAAACGTACAAAGACGTTTTCAGTTTAAAAAGAACTTTATTATTAAAACGTATATAACTTTTATAAATATCTAGAATCACTTTTGACAACTCATTACTTAACGAGTATAATAAATATAACGATATTTATAATTTATTTTATTAAATATATATATAACGATTTAAATTAATATTATATATATTTATACGCGTATTATACATACATAGTTTTTATACTTTTACTATACTTTAACTTTACCTTTACCTTTACTTTACTTTTACTTTACTTTAACTTTAATAATTCATTTTAATAATTTATACTTTAATAATTCACTTTAATAATTCATACTTTAATAATTCACTTTAATAATTCATACTTTAATAATTCACTTTAATAATTCATACTTTAATAATTTACTTTGATAATTCATACTTTAATAATTCGCTTTAATAATTCATACTTTAATAATTCACTTTAATAATTCAAAAATCTATTATAAATAGAATTCAATAGGTTTCATTATTTCATAGAAACTTGAAAATATATTTCTCTAAACTCTCTCAATCGATTTATATATATATATATATATATATATATATATATATATATATATATATATATATATATATTTTTGCTCTGTATTATTTCAAGATATTATTAGTATACATAAAATATTACGACGGAGTGCTGTCCAAGTGATTTCAAAATAGTTTTTTTTTAATGTGTCGAAGCTAAGGAAATTATGGGTTATAGCTATGGAGGTGATGGGTATGGTTCATGGGTATGCTTGTGAGGTTAATCTAGTGTTTATCATCTCCGTTGCATCTACGTACTTTCCTGCAATATTGAATCTCAATATTGATATGTGAGCGCTCATAACTTAACTTTTATATATCAATAGTGTATCCCTGACTAGTGCTCGAGTATATAGAATTATGCATACTTGTACATTTGATATTGTCCTTAGATAGGTTTGTTGAATCCTGAATTAGATACATATGCTACTGAGATAGGGTATATGATATGCATGTCATTGGAAGGTTAGCGAAAAATTAAGAACTTTTCATTTAGATATCGAATGGTTTCGATGAACGGATTAGAAGTTATAGTCAACTGAATTTTAGTATTATTGTGAAAATGATCATTATTACTATCGTCGTTATTATTTTAATGGAAATATCATTGTTATTATAAAATATCATTATTACTATTATGTTAGTATTATCATAATAACATTTTTAGTAAATATAAATATTGTTATTTTTTTATAGAATAATAATAATTATTATTACAAAATAATATAACTTTTACTTATTATTATTATGATTAATATTATTTTATCAAATAAATAGGGGATACAAAGATATTTTTCACCACGCATAATATAATTGCATTAATAATACTTACCACTATAGTTTTACGATATTAAGTGAACTTTATAAATTTTACTACTTAAGATATATAAAAGTATATTTTATCATATATAAACGTTAATATAAATTTTTATTAATAAATGACTTTTATTATTATAAATATATTTAAATATATAAAACGACTATAGTTAAGTTATATAATAAACACGTATAAATTTTAGAAGTCATTTTGGGTCAAGTTGACTTTTGTTGACTTTTGCATATTAGTCTCGAGCATTAGGATTGTGGTACACTATGACTTGACCAAAAATTGTTAGACAAATATTGACCAACATATAAATATATATAATTAATATAGGTTCGTGAATCCGAGGCCAACCTTGCACTTGTTAAATGATGTTATATGTATTTTTACTACGAAATACAGTATGGTGAGTTTCATTTGCTTCCTTTTATATATTTTTGGGACTGAGAATACATGCGCTGTTTTTATAAATGTTTTACGAAATAGGCACAAGTACTAAAACTAATTCTACGTGGGTTTAAACCAGAAATATACCCTTAGCTTGGTAACATTAAACTACTTGTCTATGTACGGTATGCGCGAATCCTAAAGATAGATCTATTGTGCCTGACAAACCCCATCCTGACTATGATATGCTTTAGTACTTCGAGGTTATTTTAAACACACCTGATCTGGTGTACTTCAGAGGGTAAAACATGAACGTTAAGGCTTGTTACTGGGTGCCTACAACTTATAGAATACTTTTATACACTTGTGAGTGTACATATATTTATAAACAGAAATCTTGTGGTCTATTAATATATTGAAATGATTGTTATGATAAACCTATGAACTCACCAACCTTTTGGTTGACACTTTAAAGCATGTTTATTCTCAGGTATTAAAGAAATCTTCCGCTGTGCATTAGCTCATTTTAAGGATATTACTTGGAGTCATTCATGGCATATTTTGAAAGACGTTGCATTCGAGTCATTGAGTTCATCAAGATTATTATTAAGTCAATTATAGTTGGATGTATTATGAAATGGTGTGCATACCGTCAATTTTCGTTGTAAAGAAAGTTTGTCTTTTAAAAACGAATGCAATGTTTGTAAAATGTATCATATAGAGGTCAAATACCTCGCGATGTAATCAACTATTGTGAATCGTTTATAATGTATATGAACGGGTCCTTTCAGTTGGTATCAGAGCAGTGGTCTTAGCGACCAGGTCTGCATTAGTGTGTCTAACTGATAGTCGTTAGGATGCATTAGTGAGCCTGGACTAAGACCGTGTCTGCATGTCAAAAGTTTTGCTTATCATTTTTGTCGAAAATTGCCTGCTTATCATTCTTAGTCTAGACACATTTTACTGCATTGATTGCATGAATAGTGTATAGACAAAATTCATATCTTAGCGTATCTGCTAATCCATATCTTAGCGTATCTGTTACTGTAAACTTTGCCTGACATATCCCGTAAATTCCTCCGTAATCTACGAAATCTTTTGCACTATATATAAAGATATTCTATGTAATTAGAATACCACTCGATAGCCGGAAAATTATTTCATATCAAAAAATCCTTTATTCAATCGAACGAAATGGAATTCGTCATTAGTTCAAGTCCCTCGAATTTTGATATGGAATCCCACTCAAGCTCCGAAAGCAGTGTGACCGGAATGGATCAACCAATTAGCCATCATCTATTCTGGATGAATTGGGGATGGGTTCGTAGCCTCCTCAATAATTGGAGACAAGAAGAAGGTGATCCCTTCCATCCACCACATTGCCCTCTTGGCGATGAACCTGAAGCACTTACCGGCGAACCGGTCCGAAACACCATTTTCTCTCTCATTTCCAGAGTATCTCGTCACGATTATATACTACATCAAATTCTAGATTTTATTTATCCGCTCGTCCGAACCGACAATCACCCCGGTGTAATAGAAGAAGTCAACGAGCTTCGCGCTCGAGTAGTGACTTTAGAGAATATGGTGCAAGGGTTACAAACACCAACAGCAGCACCAGCAGCATAACCAGTACCACCATCAGCAACACCAACAGTACCATCACCACCACCAACAGTAACATCCGCATCCCACACTTCAACATCACAACCTATATCCCACGAGTACCAATGACATACACTCTATAGATACCAAGGAATACCAACAACAACAACAAACGATGAAGTATTGATTCATAACTCATTGGAGAAACATTTTGTGACGATTATGTAGTCTCTAAAGTCTTAGAGATTATCTATTCTAACCCTAACCATAAATTAGATGAGTGAACCCAAATGATAGAAGGAAGAGTAGAAACCCTGACAAGAATGATGTGAGGTTTACAAGCTAGACTTGATTTACCAACAGCATCAACAGTACCATGAACATCACCAGTACAGTCAGTACCATCAGTGTTGTTGTCAGAATCAGCAGCACCTATAACATAACAAACTCCGTCAGTTCAAGAATCACCGTGGACATCATTATAAATCAACAACAAGTACGTCATATTAATGAGTTATGAAGTATTAACTCATTTCCACTGAAGGATTTATATGTATATCTTATATATATAAATTTTTAGACCATAATAAATATTTCCGTACTAAGCTATTATGTGTGAATCTTAACTACTCGGTTAATTCATGTTACTAATATGCAATAATGTACGTCCTTCATCCACAACTTAACCATCATTAACTACAATCTCTGCCTCAATTCAATAAAACCCAATTCATAATAAATCAAATGAATTATTCAAATATAAGTTTGATTTTTCACTTTCATCGTCGATGTACTCGAAACTTTTCAAATAACATTATTCGTACCTTGCGAAATTCACAAGAATTCCACAAACACCAACAAATAACGAAGTATTAATTTATAACTTCAATTTTATTGAATAAATACTCCGTAAAAGTTAAGTAATTTCTAAAGTCTTTAGGGATTATTCAGTTCTAGTTTCAACCGTAAATCAAATGAGTTTAATTTAATATTAACTCATTAAATCTATGTTACATTTGAAGAAAATATGCACATATATATCTTCATAAAGACTGTAATAAAATTCTGTTGTACAAAATATTAATTGTGAAAAAAATTTTAACGGGTAGGTAATACCCGAGAGATATATAAATTCACAATTAATATGTTACATTTTTCGAATCTGATTAAGCAAATCATCTACTATATCCCTAATCTCACAACAATATACATTCTTGTATAGAAATCAAAACAACCATTCTCACCCAAATTTGATTACGCATTCTGATTTTGACAAATCAAAATCCAAGTCATGATTTAACAGAAGACATCACTCTTAGATTCCTATATCTTTCAAAGCTATACTTTGACTTCAAAACTGTGTTAGAACATCATATGTATATTAACGATTACAAACTGTGTTCAAACTCTCCGAAGTTTTAGAAGACACTTCAAACAATGAACAATCGAGATGATGATCCAACCACATATTACCCACAGTTATGTACCTAAAAAGCTCTCGAAGCCAAAGTCATAGTTCGACGCGTATCCGTGTCAGACCCTTTGGCATTTATTAGCTAAAATCACTTTTCAATCCCTTTTCAAAGTAGCCAGTTTTGTCACAGCTCCAGCAAGTCAACTTTGACTTTTCAGTCGGACTAGTCTTATTATAACCTCGATAGATACGTTGCCCTTTCGTCATCGTTACTGGGGAACCTTTCATATCTCGCCACCTTAGCAATAAACTTACCAACAACTTCAATTATCTTTGACTTTTCGAAAAATCATTATATTTATTGAAATCACATCATTTACTCATTCGCATCTTGTAACGAAAATTGTCATACGAATCATCGGAAATCAGTAAACAGTATTTTGAAATCTCGTAGCATGTCTACGCCAACAGTTATATGTGTACGTAAAACGTCTATCTCCTGGACTTACATACATTGAATATGAAGTTCTAAAAAAAATTTTGAACTGCAAACTAGTTCTTGAAATGCTGACGAAGCATCAAAAACTGTAAACGATCTTAACAGTAAAAAGTTTGATGACAAAGAATAGTAAGGTGGTAAAGCTGAGAAAAAGAGAAGGTTTGGAACTGAAAAACGGATTGAGCAAAGTATGAAGGAGGTTGTGGACAAATCACAAGGACGAAATCTACCTTCAAAGAATCCAAATGATTCAGTGTCTGCTAAAATCCTTAACAAATACCTTGCTCCTTGCTCTAAAACCCTTGCGGACAATATTCTTCATCATCCTCTTATCTTAAATATTCTAAGATATCATCGTATCTTCCATTATAAATATCCTCCATATTTCTGAAGATATTTTCATAATCATTCTTATCTGAAATCATTTATCCCCCCGCGTTATCTGTATCACATCATAAAGGAAACTGTTTTAGTTTCTAAATTCTGAAACCTTCGAGTATAAAGTATGAATGTTTTGAAGTAGTGTTGGGAATTGAAGCATGAGTTAGTATAATATAATGACACTTGATCAACGTGATTATATTACAGTAAGTCATGCTGAGTTTTTAAATAAAACGTGATGATTCACAGATCATAACATCATCATGTGCCATGTTACACGACTTTTGTATTCTATTTAACCTCTAAAATATCAAGAAAATATTTCTTGATAATTCGGTCTTTTCCAGGGTATTCTGGTAATTTAACAAATCAAGACCGTGCCATTACCATTTCCTTCTTAGAACATTAACAATGTTCATTATGAAATTTATATCTGCGAATTAGGGACCATTACAAGCGATGCTTAATCGCAAGAAGAAGAAACCAAAGGACAAAGCTCCAAAATAGAAATTGGAGTATAAATCGCAGCAAATAGGATGGAGTATTAACTGTGGATGACAATGATTATAGAAGACAGAAGCAGGGACTTTGAAATATAAGGGAAAATATAAAACCCAACAACCACCCAAAAATTATAAACCGTATATATCGATGCATATAGCAATTTAAAGACATGGAAGAACTAAAAACACTATAAAACCGAGAATATAGTAGAAGTAAATAGATTCTTCCGGAGGCAGATGAAAAAGAAGAACGACAGATATGAAAGTGAGGAGTATATCGAGAATCAGTACTGGATGAAGTATATTGACAAATACTTTAAAATATGAGTTGAGAGAGAAAGAATAGAAGGTGTGAGTTGTAAGGAAACGAAGGAGGTGGATTTATAGTGAAATACCCGACAGAGAAATTAAGATAGATTATCGTATTAATTCGAAGAGAATCATAATCTCCTTAATCACCGAAGCATCAAATCCAATATAGATTACAAAGATTTTCTTTAAATTCGGAGATCAATTGTGATGACGTCAAAAGATATGACGAATCACTATAATCTTATTTCCTTCATTTACGATAACTTCCCTCATACGCTTCGAGTAATCGAATTATTTTATCCTTACTTCTTAGACATGATAAAACTTTATAATCGTCATAATAACATTCTCATTGTTAGCCATGACGACCTCTATCAAATTTCGGGGACGAAATTTCTTTAACGGGTAGGTACTGTGACGACCCGGAAATTTCCGACTAAATTTAAACTTTATCTTTATATTATTCTGACACGATAAGCAATGTTTGTTAAGTTAAATCTCAAGGATTTTAAACTATGTTTATACATTCGTTTAAACCTCGACCAAATTCCAATGATTCACGAACCAATAAATGAACATATATGAATATGTATGTATATGTGTATATATTATAAATTGAAAATGTCAACAAAGTATTTAAACGTATAATGCTTTATATGAACGTATTTGTTTCAATATGATTATCGACGAAATTAAAAAAAAAATATATTAAATGATTGAATTATCAGAAACATTGAATTATGATTACAAGTCTCAGTTGAGAGGTCCACTATGACTTGAGAAAATCTATTCCTCTTAACGATATTCGGAATAATTTGTAAAGCTATTTATAAATAAAAACAAAAAGTGTCATTTACGAAAGTTAGACAAAAGTTAGTGGAGAATCAGTTTCCATAATATTCTATTAATCTATTTTCAAACGTACAAAGACGTTTTCAGTTTAAAAAGAACTTTATTATTAAAATGTATATAACTTTTATAAATATCTAGAATCACTTTTGACAACTCATTACTTAACCAGTATAATAAATATAACGATATTTATATTTTATTTCATTAAATATATATAACGATTTAAATTAATATTATATATATTTATACGCGTATTATACATACATAGTTTTTATACTTTTACTATACTTTAACTTTACCTTTACCTTTACTTTACTTTTACTTTACTTTAACTTTAATAATTCATTTTAATAATTCATACTTTAATAATTCACTTTAATAATTCATACTTTAATAATTCACTTTAATAATTCATACTTTAATAATTCACTTTAATAATTCATACTTTAATAATTCACTTTAATAATTCATACTTTAATAATTCACTTTAATAATTCAAAAATCTATTATAAATAGAATTTAATAGGTTTCATTATTTCATAGAAACTTGAAAATATATTTCTCTAAACTCTCTCAATCGATTTACATATATATATATATATATATATATATATATATATATATATATATATATATATATATATATATATATATATATATATATATATATATATATATATATATATATATATATATATTTGCTCTGTATTATTTCAAGATATTATTAGTATACATAAAATATTACGACGGAGTGCTGTCCGAGTGTCACACCCCCAAAATGGACCAGGGGTAATTGTGACCAATCATATCATAACACAGTTGTATAAGCGAGAATGACTCTAAATGAGACGTTTTATTTATTAAATAAACAGCGGAAGCATTATTCAAAGTTTTACATCATAAGAGTACAGTAAATGGAAAATGTCTTAAACAAAATGATAAATATGAATGATGGACTCCATGCAAGTAGCAAAGCATACATCAATCATCTAGTAGCAAGTAGCAGCTAGCTCAATCATCACCTGAGACAAAACACGCTTAAAGTGTCAACCAAAAAGGTTGAGTGAAATTCATAGGTTTATAAATAATATCCAAAGTTTTAGACCACAAGATTTAGTTTAAAGTTGATTGATATAGAAATATCAATCTAAAAGTCTTGCTGCATTTTGTAATATCGCTACTAAACAAGTTTACCCTATGACACCTTGTACTTTCAGTGTCGTGAAATCATTATTATGTAACCAAAGACCAACGATCGAATGGTTAGAGACGTTACTCTCAATAGGCCTACTCACAATAATTAAGTTTGCATTTAAACGTAGCAATTAACGATATTATGGTAGGGATTTAACATGAATCAAAGCATGACAGCATAGTTAACAATTTAGTACTTGTGTCTAAGCTTAAAACAGTTATAAAGCAAGCATGTGTCTCACCCCAAAAGTTATAAAACAGTTATGAAACAGTAAAAAGTGGGGCTATGAAGTTCACCTTAGTAGCACACAAGAGTATTCCACGAAAGAATTGAACGGAAGGACGTGACCGAGATCTCAACCTAGAGATAGAACGTATGATCAGACATTGCCTAACAGACAATAGTATATAGTACTATATTGATAGTAATGGTTCACTAAAGAATTTCCATTTTCAGAAGGTTACTATTTATGGAAAGTTTTCACTTATAGTAATTTTCCAATTTTAGAAAGTTCGGGTTAATCTTTAGCAAGACGTTGTACAACTTTACTCAAACTTCGTTGCTATCAAATAAGTCAGGAATGACCAGATGTAACCGGGGGCCCAGGACTCTTGACCAGAATCTAAGTCATGGCATTCGAGATCCACAAGCTTACCCATAAATGGCAACCTAGACATCATTCACTTACGACCGTGAGTAGCGATGAAGTTCACATGAATTGTACATTATCTTTGATTAACCTTCACTTTAGGTGTATACACACAACGAATTATTAATGTACTTAATAATTATATATGTGATAATATAACCTAAGTTTTATTTAATATTTAGTTATTATACCTTAGTATGTCTTATATATATTAAATATAATTACCTTTAAATAAATACCTAAATTACTTCAAAAATAATAGTGTTTTATTAATCGAACATTATTAAAAAATGTCTAAATAATAAATTAAATATCTAAAAATTACATACATAATTTTATAGTCTTAGTTAATCATATAGATTAGTAGAAAAATTTAAGAAAATATTTTTATTATATTTTTGTATTTATTTTTGTTTTTACCCTTAATGTATTCACAAAACAATTTTAATTCTACATAATTACTAAATAAACCCAAATAATTATTTTTATAATTTTTATAAGTTTCTATCAGTCTAATAACCTGTAGAAAAATATTTAAAAAAATATTTTTTTATTATTTTATATTTATTCTTAATTTACCTTCGAATTACATAATAATAGAGTTTAATTATATAATAAATACCAATTCAATCCAAGTAATTATTTTTATAATTTTTTCAGATCTATATAAGTTTTAAAAACTCAGAAAAAAATTATATATATTTTATTTTTGGTTAAAAGTATTTATTACGAATTTTACATTATTTTTACGTTTAAACACTACATAATTCGTATTTAATTATAAATAATATTCCATAAATTATCAAAATTATTTTTATGCATCATAACACTTATAATACTAATTATAACATATAAACATAATTAATTTCGAATTTTACAAAGAATATACAATAAATATAAATATAAATGACAATATTGAAAAAAAATTAATAAAAATAGAAAGTACCTCAAATTTTCTTCAAAGTTTTGAGAGAATAACTTAATTTTTTGTGTTTGGCAAGAAAAAATGAATGAGGATCCATGTATTTATAGGTAAAAAATGGTTGGTGAAAAGAAAAAAAATAATAAAATAAAGGTGCCAATTTTGACAAAATAATAAAAACATGTTAAAAATGTTTTTAATAAGTTTTTGTTTTTGAAAATATTTAGTCAAAATTCATGGGCTCATTATTTAATTTATTAAAAAAAATCTTATTTCTTTTTATTTTTATTTTTTTATAAGCTAAAAATATATATAATGATTAAAATAACTTATCATTTAATTAATAATTATGTTACATATAGTTTTAAATATAATACGCATTAATATTAACTAAAGTTATTTTATATAATTAGTGTAAACTTTAGTTAACAGAACGTGTCAACTAAAAATAAATATTTGATCAACGTCGAATTTAATTATATATTACGTATGGATAACAACCCTATAGTCAAATTAGTCAATTCAGGTATGGAAATATGAGGGTTGTTATAGTACCTACCCGTTAAAAGAAATTTCGTCCCGAAATTTAGTTGTTGCCATTAATCGGTGTTGTTCATACATAGACGAGGATATTTACGTTTTATTTGGTTTTCACGTTCCCAGGTATGCTCGGGGCCTTGTGTGAATTCCAACGGATAGAATATTGTTCTGTTTCAAGAATTAAAATCATACATACCATAATTTCTATAAGTTCTTCTACGAAGTGCATTTTATTATTAATGCGGAGATCATTCAAAATGATGATGTTATACAAGTCATTTCAGTAAATTGGATATATAAAATGTGTTATGAATAATATCGAGCTCATTTAAACCTTGAGCGTTTATGCCACAATGTTAGGGTAGACAAAACAGAGAGTAGTTCATGAAAATTATAGTCATGAAGTTTGATAGATATCATCATTGTTTACAACAAGAATATTGTAATGATGAATATAAGTTGAAGAATAAAGTTTATCACTATTGAATAATATGGATAGAACGATTCGATTATAGAAAGAGTATAAACGAAGCTATCGTAAAAGAGTGAATGAGTAAATTAAATGTTCGCCTTAACTTTTGACGTAGTCACGATTGATTTCCGGAATTTAAGGGATTAAAGGAAATCTTCGTAATCTATAAGATTTGATTATCCGGTATTTACGGAATTTTGGGATTTCTTTGATTAAATGCGATGAATTGCCTCGATTGCTGTGTTTGGAAATTTTGCTATAAATTAGCTTCTTCCGTTTCATTATCTTCACCACTTCTATACTTTCTTCCTAGATTCATACTTCCAAAAGATTTGTTAATATGCTCAATCCCGTATTGATATTTGTTATTATATTGACCATATATGCAGTCATGCTTCTTTTTCTTTTACCACCAGAGGAATCTGTTTACTTCTACTATGCTCTTGGGGTTATAGTGTTTTTAATTCTCCCGTGTCTTTATGTTGCTAAACGCATTGATATACACGATTTGTAATTTCGGTGTTATTATCGGGCTTTGTATTTTCCCTTATATGTCGGAGCTCTTTACCTTTTTATTCTGCTCTCGACTCTAAGTTAAGCGAGTAATGGTCCAGAATTTGTAGGTATGAAGTTTCGAATGAACCTAATGTTCTAAGCGTAATATCACTATTTGATTTGGTAAATTACCAGAATTACTGAGGATAGAACTATCAAGAATATATGTTCTTGATATGTTCAGAGATTAAGTAGAATGTAAGAGTCGTGTAACATGGCAAATAATGATTATAAAGTCTATGAATCATCATCTTCCATTAAAAATTTAGCATGACTTACTGTAATATAATCACGTTGGCCTGACGTCATTATATTATACTAACTCATGCTTCAATTTCCAACATTTCTTCAAAACATTTATAATTTAAACTTGAATTTTACTAAATATAGAAACTAAAATAGTTTCCTTTATAAAGATATCACAAGGAGATACTTAATTGTGGACAAGAATCGTTATGAAAATATCTTCAGAAATATAGAGGATATTTATAACGACATTTTGGAATTTCTAAGTTCGAAGGTTGATGAAGAAAAATTTTCCGCAAGCTTTTAACATAACTTTAAGAGCAAGATATTCTCTAAAGATTTCATCGGATCCAGAATTACCTGGATTCTTTGAATATAGGGTTTGGTCCTTGTATTTGTCCTTGGTCTCCTCCATGGTTAGCTCAATCCGTTTTTCAGTTCCAAATTTTCTTTTGAGCTTTTCCAACGTACCATTCTTTATTATCAAACTTTTGGCCATTGAGACCATCTACAATTTTGTTGTTTCCTCTGCATTTAATGCAGCCATATTTGATTCATCGGTTATCAATCCGAGATGGTTTCAAGAAATTTCATTTTTAGATGATTAAACGCTGATTGTAATCGTCAACGGTTCTAATGGTTGATGAATAGGCGTTGTTGATTTCAAAAGTAATGAACGATAATTTCGGTGGTTTGATGTGATAATTCATCATAGAATACGAATGAATATAATTCATGAATGTAGTGATCTTTAGGAAGATTACACTTGCTAAAGCTTTACTTGGATTCCGATATGTCCAAATCAGAATAGGTAATTAAATTTGTATGAAAATGGTTGTTCTTTAGTGAACGGATACATATGTGAATGTAAGTAGTATAGTTACTAATTATTGAATCAGAATTTGAAGAATGTACAATGTAAGATATTGATGTGAGATATAAATATTTCTCGGGTTTTACTTACCCGTTAAAATATTTTCACAATTAACAGTTTGTACAAAAGGATTTTTAATTACAATCTTTATGAAGATATACGTTCATATATGTATTCTTCACGCATAATATAGATTTAATGAGTTAATATACTATTAAAATCATTTGATTTGCGGTTGAAGCGAGAATAAATAATCTTCAAAACTTGAGAGATTACATAATCATCGCAGAATCTTTCTTTAATGAAGTTATGAATCAATACTCCATCATTCATTGTTATTGATATACCTCGGTATATGATGTTAATGCTCGTGGAATTCTTGTGAAATTCACAAGGCACGAATGATGTTTTCTAAAGAGTTTTGAGTACATCGAAAATGAAAGTGTAAAACCAAACATGTATTTGAATAATACACTTAGTTTATTATGAAATGGAGTTTATTGTGATGAAGCAGTGATTTAACGAGGAATGTATATCATAGCATATTAGTGATATGAATTAACCAAGTAGTACATACTATTTAAGATTCACACGTAATAGCTTAATACGAAAAGATTTATTATTGTTCCAAACCATATATATATATATATATATATATATATATATATATATATATATATATATATATATATATATATATATATATATATATATATATATATATATATATATATATATAAGTATACATATATAATTTTCAGGAAGAATGAGTCAATACATCTTAACTCATTATTACTAATATTCCTTGGTATCTATGGGGCGTATGATGTTGATATCCGAGGTACAGATTATGGTGTTTGTTATTGGTGAAGCTGATGTTGTTGGTGGTGATGCTGTTGGTACTGGTGGTGATGCTGGTTATGCTGCTGGTGCTGCTGCTGGTGCTCGTAGGTTTCGCACCATATTCTCCAGAGCCACCACTCGAGCGCGAAGCTCATTGACTTCTTCTATTATTCCGGGGTGATTGGTGGTTCGGACAAGTGGATGAATAAGATCTTGAATTTTAGATATTATATATTCGTGACTGGATACCCTGGAAATGAGGGTGAAAATAGTGTTCCGAATGGGTTCGCCGGTAAGTGCTTCAGGTTCTTCACCAAGAGGTGAATTCGGTTGGTGGAAGGGATCACCTTCTTCTTGTCTCCATTGATTAAGTTTACTACGAACCCATCCCCAATTCATCCAAAATAGATGATGACTAATTGGTTGGTTCATTCCGGTTACGCTGCCATTGGAGCTCGAGGAATTCGAGGAATCATGTGAGAAATCCATATTATCTGATCTGAATAAGGGTTTTTGTTATGAGATGAGTGTTGAATATTGAATGATATATTTGTCTTCTTGATATACGTATATATAGCAAAAAGATTTCCGTAATTTACGGAGGAAATTTAGGAAAAGTGTTAGACAAAGTCTATTAAGATAGATATGATAAGATATAATAAGATATGATGTGTCTATACTCCAATAACAGCAGTATGACGTGTCGAGATCATAAAATGATAAGTATGTAATCTGATAATCTTTCGATTAAAGACTTTCAATTCATAATGGCCTATTCAGGTTTAGGGGCTTGAGCTATAGGATCCTTTAAATCGGTAATCCAAACCCTTCCATTCTAGAGTTTCGTAGACGCCATCCGTCAAGAAAATTCAATGATAAAAAATAACGAGAAAACAAAGATTTAAAAGTAACGAATATGAGTAGTGATGACATTATAATATCTTTGAGATTCTCGATAACTCAATGACATTTTCCGGTTCGCAAACCGATGCAAAAAGGCATAAAGCATATAGGTACGTGGTATAACAAGGAGGTTATATACGTTTGAGTATGAATAGTAACAAATATTGAAGTTTCAAAAATCATGGATAATATTTCATGTAATACATATGTAATACACAAAACCATGATAGATGACATAGGAATGTCGAGAACGGTATCGCATTTAAATGTGGTAGCGGAATTGAATAGTACTTAGGAGAATGAGCAGAGTTCTTAGATTGACTCGTCATTCTAAGATAAGTAAAGTTTCTAAAGTATAGTGTAGCATTTAACAGTTAAAGGCAACAATTAAAGGCGCTATAGTAAAAGGAAGTTGTAGTCCTACATTGCTAAGGTACCTAATTGTATAAGGCACACTTAAAATGCAATCCTGGTTCTCTACAACAACCTGCTCTGATACCAATCTGTCACACCCCCAAAATGGACCAGGGGTAATTGTGACCAATCATATCATAACACAGTTGTATAAGCGAGAACGACTCTAAATGAGACGTTTTATTTATTAAATAAACAGCGGAAGCATTATTCAAAGTTTTACATCATAAGAGTACAGTAAATGGAAAATGTCTTAAACAAAATGATAAATATGAATGATGGACTCCATGCAAGTAGCAAAGCATACATCAATCATCTAGTAGCAAGTAGCAGCTAGCTCAATCATCACCTGAGACAAAACACGCTTAAAGTGTCAACCAAAAAGGTTGAGTGAAATTCATAGGTTTATAAATAATATCCAAAGTTTTAGACCACAAGATTTAGTTTAAAGTTGATTGATATAGAAATATCAATCTAAAAGTGTTGCTGCATTTTGTAATATCGCTACTAAACAAGTTTACCCTATGACACCTTGTACTGTCAGTGTCGTGAAATCATTATTATGTAACCAAAGACCAACGATCGAATGGTTAGAGACGTTACTCTCAATAGGCCTACTCACAATAATTAAGTTTGCATTTAAACGTAGCAATTAACGATATTATGGTAGGGATTTAACATGAATCAAAGCATGACAGCATAGTTAACAATTTAGTACTTGTGTCTAAGCTTAAAACAGTTATAAAGCAAGCATGTGTCTCACCCCAAAAGTTATAAAACAGTTATGAAACAGTAAAAAGTGGGGCTATGAAGTTCACCTTAGTAGCACACAAGAGTATTCCACGAAAGAATTGAACGGAAGGACGTGACCGAGATCTCAACCTAGAGATAGAACGTATGATCAGACATTGCCTAACAGACAATAGTATATAGTACTATATTGATAGTAATGGTTCACTAAAGAATTTCCATTTTCAGAAGGTTACTATTTATGGAAAGTTTTCACTTATAGTAATTTTCCAATTTTAGAAAGTCCGGGTTAATCTTTAGCAAGACGTTGTACAACTTTACTCAAACTTCGTTGCTATCAAATAAGTCAGGAATGACCAGATGTAACCGGGGGCCCAGGACTCTTGACCAGAATCTAAGTCATGGCATTCGAGATCCACAAGCTTACCCATAAATGGCAACCTAGACATCATTCACTTACGACCGTGAGTAGCGATGAAGTTCACATGAATTGTACATTATCTTTGATTAACCTTCACTTTAGGTGTATACACACAACGAATTATTAATGTACTTAATAATTATATATGTGATAATATAACCTAAGTTTTATTTAATATTTAGTTATTATACCTTAGTATGTCTTATATATATTAAATATAATTACCTTTAAATAAATACCTAAATTACTTCAAAAATAATAGTGTTTTATTAATCGAACATTATTAAAAAATGTCTAAATAATAAATTAAATATCTAAAAATTACATACATAATTTTTATAGTCTTAGTTAATCATATAGATTAGTAGAAAAATTTAAGAAAATGTTTTTATTATATTTTTGTATTTATTTTTGTTTTTACCCTTAATGTATTCACAAAACAATTTTAATTCTACATAATTACTAAATAAACCCAAATAATTATTTTTATAATTTTTATAAGTTTCTATCAGTCTAATAACCTGTAGAAAAATATTTAAAAAAATATTTTTTTATTATTTTATATTTATTCTTAATTTACCTTCGAATTACATAATAATAGAGTTTAATTATATAATAAATACCAATTCGATCCAAGTAATTATTTTTATAATTTTTTCAGATCTATATAAGTTTTAAAAACTCAGAAAAAAATTATATATATTTTATTTTTGGTTAAAAGTATTTACTACGAATTTTACATTATTTTACGTTTAAACACTACATAATTCGTATTTAATTATAAATAATATTCCATAAATTATCAAAATTATTTTTATGCATCATAACACTTATAATACTAATTATAACATATAAACATAATTAATTTCGAATTTTACAAAGAATATACAATAAATATAAATATAAATGACAATATTGAAAAAAAATTAATAAAAATAGAAAGTACCTCAAATTTTCTTCAAAGTTTTGAGAGAATAACTTAATTTTTTGTGTTTGGCAAGAAAAAATGAATGAGGAGCCATGTATTTATAGGTAAAAAATGGTTGGTGAAAAGAAAAAAAAATAATAAAATAAAGGTGCCAATTTTGACAAAATAATAAAAACATGTTAAAAATGTTTTTAATAAGTTTTTGTTTTTGAAAATATTTAGTCAAAATTCATGGGCTCATTATTTAATTTATTAAAATAAATCTTATTTCTTTTTATTTTTATTTTTTTTATAAGCTAAAAATATATATAATGATTAAAATAACTTATCATTTAATTAATAATTATGTTACATATAGTTTTAAATATAATACGCATTAATATTAACTAAAGTTATTTTATATAATTAGTGTAAACTTTAGTTAACAGAACGTGTCAACTAAAAATAAATATTTGATCAACGTCGAATTTAATTATATATTACGTATGGATAACAACCCTATAGTCAAATTAGTCAATTCAGGTATGGAAATATGAGGGTTGTTATACCGAGTGATTTCAAAATAGTTTTTTTTTTTTTTGAATGAGTCGAAGCTAAGGAAATTATGGGTTATAGCTATGGAGGTGATGGGTATAGTTCATGGGTATGCTCGTGAGGTCAATCTAGTGTTTATCATCTCCGTTGTGTCTACGTACTTTCCTGCAATATTGAATCTCAATATTGATACGTGAGCACTCATAACTTAACTTTTATATATCAATAGTGTATCCCTGACTAGTGCTCGAGTATATAGAATTATGCATACTTGTACATTCGATATTGTCCTTAGATAGGTTTGTTGAATCCTGAATTAGATACATATGCTACTGAGATACGGTATATGATATGCATGTCGTTGGAAGGCTAGCAAAAAATTAAGAACTTTTCATTTAGATATCGATTGGTTTCGATGAACGGATTAGAAGTTATAGTCAACTGAATTTTAGTATTATTGTGAAAATGATCATTATTACTATCGTCGTTATTATTTTAAAGGAAATATCATTGTTATTATAAAATATCATTATTACTATTATGTTAGTATTATCATAATAACATTTTTAGTAAATATAAATATTGTTATTTTTTTATAGAATAATTATTATTATTATTACAAAATAATACAACTTTTACTTATTATTATTATGTTCAATATTATTTTATCAAATAAATAGGGGATACAAAGATATTTTCCACCACGCGTAATATAATTACATTAATAATACTTACCACTATAGTTTTACGATATTAAGTGAACTTTATAAATTTTACTACTTAAGATATATAAAAGTATATTTTATCATATATAAATGTTAATATAAATTTTTATTAATAAATGACTTTTATTATTATAAATATATTTAAATATATAAAACTACTATAGTTAAGTTATATAATAAACACGTATAAATTTTTGAAGTCATTTTGGGTCAAGTTGACTTTTGTTGACTTTTGCATATTAGTCTCGAGCATTAGGATTGTGGTACACTATGACTTGACCAAAAATTGTTAGACAAATATTGACCAACATATAAATATATATAATTAATATAGGTTCGTGAATCCGAGGCCAACCTTGCACTTATTAAATGATGTTATATGTATTTTTACTACGAAATACAGTATGGTGAGTTTCATTTGCTTCCTTTTATATATTTTTGGGACTGAGAATACATGCGCTGTTTTTATAAATGTTTTACGAAATAGGCACAAGTACTAAAACTAATTCTACGTGGGTTTAAACCAGAAATATACCCTTAGCTTGGTAACATTAAACTACTTGTCTATGTACGGTAGGCGCGAATCCTAAAGATAGATCTATTGGGCCTGACAAACCCCATCCTGACTATGAGATGCTTTAGTACTTCGAGGTTATTTTAAACACACCTGATCTGGTGTACTTCAGAGGGTAAAACATGAACGTTAAGGCTTGTTACCGGGTGCCTACAACTTATAGAATACTTTTATACACTTGCGAGTGTATGTATATTTATAAACAGAAATCTTGTGGTCTATTAATATATTGAAATGATTGTTATGATAAACCTATGAACTCACCAACCTTTTGGTTGACACTTTAAAGCATGTTTATTCTCAGGTATTAAAGAAATCTTCCGCTGTGCATTAGCTCATTTTAAGGATATTACTTGGAGTCATTCATGGCATATTTTGAAAGACGTTGCATTCGAGTCATTGAGTTCATCAAGATTATTATTAAGTCAATTATAGTTGGATGTATTATGAAATGGTGTGCATACCGTCAATTTTCGTTGTAAAGAAAGTTTGTCTTTTAAAAACGAATGCAATGTTTGTAAAATGTATCATATAGAGGTCAAATACCTCGCGATGTAATCAACTATTGTGAATCGTTTATAATGTATATGAACGGGTCCTTTCAATAGGAGAGTCATGTGATTTGGTTTTCCATAGCTACATAAGCGTTACCTCGATTCTTCAATAACTTTTCTTCTAAACGTATGAACGGTCCTTCTCTGCATAGAGTAACAAATTCGGTATTTGAATATGTTTGATTGTTCGAACATTTACCTTCGTGTGACCATTTTCCGCATTTATGACATCTTTCAAGGTATCGTGCTCTTCTTTTTGTTGCGGATTTTGATTTTCCTTTACCAAAATGTGTTTTATGATGATCTTTCCCGAGTTCTTTTCTCACTTCTTCCATTTTACCTCTTATGAATGATGCCACTTCACTCGGGAGTGTGTCATTATTATGTTTAGTAATCAAAGCGTGTAGTAGTAGACCATGGTTCAAATCAAAGGAATTCTTCATCTCGTAAAACCTAAAAGAAATAAAAATTCAGAATGGGGGGAGAAGACTAGTTCTTTAGGGTCTGCTAGGGAAAGACCATTCGGATTCCATTTTCGAAAACTACACGAAAACAGAATATCTAACTCTAACAGAAATTCATATTACCCTTAAAAGATTCGAATCTTCCCACACTTAGTTAGCTGTGGTGTCGAAATTGTGATTAACTTCATCTTCAACTTCCATTGGATTATCTATATAATGTTTAACTCTGTGACCATTAACCTTAAATTCAATCCCATTTGAATTTATTAATTCTATTGTTCCGTATGGGAAAACTCTTTTGACTATGAATGGTCCAGACCATCTTGATTTCAATTTTCTAGGAAATAGCTTGAATCGTGAATTGAAAAGAAGAACTCTGTCTCCTTCCTTAAATTCTTTTGAACTTCTGATTCTTTTATCATGCCATTTCTTCGTTCTTTCCTTATAGATTAACGAATTTTTGTATGCTTCATGTCTCAATTCTTCTAATTCGTTTAGTTGACTTAAACGTAGACGTCCGGCTTCATGTAAATCAAGATTACATGTCTTCAAAGCCCAAAA
Source organism: Rutidosis leptorrhynchoides (assembly GCF_046630445.1). Taxonomy (NCBI): domain Eukaryota; kingdom Viridiplantae; phylum Streptophyta; class Magnoliopsida; order Asterales; family Asteraceae; genus Rutidosis; species Rutidosis leptorrhynchoides. The sequence continues at coordinate 369,569,041 of NC_092338.1, forward strand.
TGATTTGTGCTCAATTTCTACTGAAAGGTGACATGCTTTTCCGTAAACGAGATTAAAAGGTGTGGTGCCAATTGGAGTTTTGTAGGCTGTTCTAAAAGCCCAGAGTGCATCCTCCAATTTCATGGACCATTCCTTCGGATTTGATCCTACGGTTTTCTCTTGAATATGTTTTAAAGCTCGATTGGTATTTTCAACTTGTCCACTTGTTTGTGGATGATACGCGGTTGAGATTTTATGAGTTACTCCATATCTTTTGAGAACTTTCTCAAGTTGATTATTACAAAAATGAGTACCCCGATATCTTATTAAAGCTTTCGGTGTTCCGAACCAAGCAAAAAGACGTTTTAAGAAGTTGACTACAACTCGTGCATCGTTAGTTGGGAGAGCTTGTGCTTCCGCCCATTTAGATACATAATCAATGGCAACGAGAATGTAGAGATTATTATGAGATTTTGGAAATGGACACATAAAGTCAATACCCTAAATGTCAAATACTTCACATACTTGAATGACATTTTGTGGCATTTCATCACGTTGACTTATTTTTCCGGCCCTTTGACAAGCATCACAAGATTTACAAAGAAGGTGTGCATCTTTGAAAATTGTAGGCCAATAAAATCCAGCATCGTAGAATTTTCTTGCTGTGAGTTGAGCCCCATAATGCCCTCCTGTTGGTCCTGTATGACAATGATTTAAGATTTAACTAGCTTCATCTCCGAATACGCATCGGCGTATTATTCCATTGGGACAACTTTTAAATAAATATGGATCTTCCCAGAAATAGTGTTTTATATTACTAAAGAATTTCTTTCGTTTTTGGTACGACAACCCTTTTTCAAGGAATTCACATACTAAATAGTTTGCATAGTCTGCAAACCATGTAATTTCACTATAATCAATTTTCAAGAGATATTCATCAGGAAAGTTATCTTGTATAGCCGATTCATTTAGAACTTCTAATTCAGGATTTTCAAGACGAGAAAGATGATCAGCGGCGAGATTTTCTGCTCCCTTTTTGTCTCGGATTTCAATATCGAACTCTTATAAGAGTAAGATCCAACGGATTAATCATGGTTTGGCATCTTGTTTCGAATATATGTATCTAAGAGCAGAATGGTCGGCATAGACCACCGTTTTAGCTAGAACGAGATATGAACGAAATTTGTTAAAAGCAAAGACAATACATGAAATGTCCCGTTCTTATTGATTAAAAACGTTCCATATTAATTGATTTCGTTGCGAGGTTTTGACCTCTATATGAGACGTTTTTCAAAGACTGCATTCATTTTTAAAACAAACCATAACCTTTATTTCATAAATAAAGGTTTAAAAAGCTTTACGTAGATTATCAAATAATGATAATCTAAAATATCCTGTTTACACACGACCATTACATAATGGTTTACAATACAAATATGTTACATCGAAATCAGTTTCTTGAATGCAGTTTTTACACAATATCATACAAACATGGACTCCAAATCTTGTCCTTATTTTAGTATGCAACAGCGGAAGCTCTTAGTATTCACCTGAGAATAAACATGCTTTAAACGTCAACAAAAATGTTGGTGAGTTATAGGTTTAACCTATATATATCAAATCGTAACAATAGACCACAAGATTTCATATTTCAATACACATCCCATACATAGAGATAAAAATCATTCATATGGTGAACACCTGGTAACCGACATTAACAAGATGCATATATATAAGAATATCCCCATCATTTCGGGACACCCTTCGGATATGATATAAATTTCGAAGTACTAAAGCATCCGGTACTTTGGATGGGGTTTGTTAGGCCCAATAGATCTATCTTTAGGATTCGCGTCAATTAGGGTGTTTGTTCCCTAATTCTTAGATTACCAGACTTAATAAAAAGGGGCATATTCGATTTCGATAATTCAACCATAGAATGTAGTTTCACGTACTTGTGTCTATTTTATAAAACATTTATAAAACCTGCATGTATTCTCATCCCAAAAATATTAGATTTTAAAAGTGGGACTATAACTCACTTTCACAGATTTTTACTTCGTCGGGAAGTAAGACTTGGCCACTGGTTGATTCACAAACCTATAACAATATATACATATATATCAAAGTATGTTTAAAATATATTTACAACACTTTTAATATATTTTGATGTTTTAAGTTTATTAAGTCAGCTGTCCTCGTTAGTAACCTACAACTAGTTGTCCACAGTTAGATGTACAGAAATAAATCGATAAATATTATCTTGAATCAATCCACGACCCAGTGTATACGTATCTCAGTATTGATCACAACTCAAACCATATATATTTTGGAATCAACCTCAACCCTGTATAGCTAACTCCAACATTCACATATAGAGTGTCTATGGTTGTTCCGAAATATATATAGATGTGTCGACATGATAGGTCGAAACATTGTATACGTGTCTATGGTATCTCAAGATTACATAATATACAATACAAGTTGATTAAGTTATGGTTGGAATAGATTTGTTACCAATTTTCACGTAGCTAAAATGAGAAAAATTATCCAATCTTGTTTTACCCATAACTTCTTCATTTTAAATCCGTTTTGAGTGAATCAAATTGCTATGGTTTCATATTGAACTCTATTTTATGAATCTAAATATAAAAGTATAGGTTTATAGTCGGAAAAATAAGTTACAAGTCATTTTTGTAAAGGTAGTCATTTCAGTCGAAAGAACGACGTCTATATGACCATTTTAGAAAACATACTTCCACTTTGAGTTTAACCATAATTTTTGGATATAGTTTCATGTTCATAATAAAAATCATTTTCTCAGAATAAAAACTTTGAAATCAAAGTTTATCAAAGTTTTTAATTAACTAACCCAAAACAGCCCGCGGTGTTACTACGACGGCGTAAATCCGGTTTTACGGTGTTTTTCGTGTTTCCAGGTTTTAAATCATTAAGTTAGCATATCATATAGATATAGAATATGTGTGTAGTTAATTTTAAAAGTCAAGTTAGAAGGATTAACTTTTGTTTGCGAACAAGTTTAGAATTAACTAAACTATGTTCTAGTGATTACGAGTTTAAACCTTCGAATAAGATAGTTTTATATATATGAATCGAATGATGTTATGAACATCATTACTACCTCAAGTTTAGTAGGTAAACCTACTGGAAGTGACAAGAAATGATCTAGCTTCAAAGAATCTTGAATGGCTTGAATGTTCTTGAAGTAGGATCATGACACAAAAACAAGTTCAAGTAAGATTTTTACTCGAATTAAGATAGTTTATAGTTATAGAAATTGAATCAAAGTTTAAATATGAATATTACCTTGAATAAGAAAGATAACCTACTGTATATAACAAAGGTTTCTTGATCTTAGATGATTACTTGGAATGGATTAGAAAGCTTGGAAGTAAATTAGTAAACTTGAAGGGATTTTTGAAATGTTCTTGAAGTGTTCTTCCTATGATGATTATAGCTTGATTTTTGAAGTGATTTTTAATGAAGATGATGATTAACTACTGGAAAAATACATTCATAATAGTGTGTGTGTGTTGAGAGAGAATTAGAAAGAGAATTGGAAGTGAAATGGAGTGAATGATGAGTGGTAATTGGTGAGTGGTGAGTGGGGTTAAAAGGAGTTCTAGTTAGTTGACTAGCTCATGGTAGAAGTTAAAATTGATTAGTCATACATGACATAATCAAGAGTGGAATCCCATGCTAGTTCCTGTTGGTATATACTCATAGTAAGTACGTTTTGAAGCTGTGTATAATACGGGTAAGAATACGACTAGAATTCTTGATGAAAGAAAAGAATGGAAAAGTAACTGTAACCATTTTCGTTAAGTATGAGTGTTTTGATATATGTCTTGAAGTCTTCCAAAAGTATTTTAATACATCTAAATACACTACATGTATATACATTTTAACTGAGTCGTTAAGTCATCGTTAGTCGTTACATGTAAGTGTTGTTTTGAAACCTTTAAGTTAACGATCTCAATTAATGTTGTTAACCCATTGTTTATTATATCTAATGAGATGTTAAATTATTATATTATCATGATATTATGATATATTAATATATCTTAATATGATATATATATACATTTAAATGTCGTTACAACGATAATCGTTACATATATGTCTCGTTTCGAAATCCTTAAGTTAGTAGTCTTGTTTATATGTATATAACTCATTGTTAATATACTTATGGAGATATTTACTTATCATAATCTCATGTTAACCATATGTATATCCATATATATATCGTCATGTCGTTTCTACAAGTTTTAACGTTCGTGAATCGCCGGTCAACTTGGGTGGTCAATTGTCTATATGAAACAAATTTCAATTAATCAAGTATTAACAAGTTTGATTGCTTAACATGTTGGAAACATTTAATCATGTAAATATCAATCTCAATTAATATATATAAACATGGAAAAGTTCGGGTCACTACAGTACCTACCCGTTAAATAAATTTCGTCCCGAAATTTTAAGCTGTTGAAGGTGTTTACGAATCTTCTGGAAATAGATGCGGGTATTTCTTCTTCATATGATCTTCATGCTCCCAGGTGAACTCGGGTCCTCTACGAGCATTCCATCGAACCTTAACAATTGGTATCTTGTTTTGCTTAAGTCTTTTAACCTCACGATCCATTATTTCGACGGGTTCTTCGATGAATTGGAGTTTTTCATTGATTTGGATTTCATCTAACGGAATAGTGAGATCTTCTTTAGCAAAACATTTCTTCAAATTCGAGACGTGGAAAGTGTTATGTACAGCCGCGAGTTGTTGAGGTAACTCAAGTCGGTAAGCTACTGGTCCGACACGATCAATAATCTTGAATGGTCCAATATACCCTGGATTTAATTTCCCTCGTTTACCAAATCAAACAACGCCTTTCCAAGGTGCAACTTTAAGCATGACCATCTCTCCAATTTCAAATTCTATATCTTTTCTTTTAATGTCAGCATAGCTCTTTTGTCGACTTTGGGCGGTTTTCAACCGTTGTTGAATTTGGATGATCTTCTCGGTAGTTTCTTGTATAATCTCCGGACCCGTAATCTGTCTATCCCCCACTTCACTCCAACAAATCGGAGACCTGCACTTTCTACCATAAAGTGCTTCAAACGGCGCCATCTCAATGCTTGAATGGTAGCTGTTGTTGTAGGAAAATTCTGCTAATGGTAGATGTCGATCCCAACTGTTTCCGAAATCAATAACACATGCTCGTAGCATGTCTTCAAGCGTTTGTATCGTCCTTTCGCTCTGCCCATCAGTTTGTGGATGATAGGCAGTACTCATGTCTAGACGAGTTCCTAATGCTTGCTGTAATGTCTGCCAGAATCTTGAAATAAATCTGCCATCCCTATCAGAGATAATAGAGATTGGTATTCCATGTCTGGAGACGACTTCCTTCAAATACAGTCGTGCTAACTTCTCCATCTTGTCATCTTCTCTTATTGGTAGGAAATGTGCTGATTTGGTGAGACGATCAACTATTACCCAAATAGTATCAAAACCACTTGCAGTCCTTGGCAATTTAGTGATGAAATCCATGGTAATGTTTTCCCATTTCCATTCCGGGATTTCTGGTTGTTGAAGTAAACCTGATGGTTTCTGATGCTCAGCTTTGACCTTAGAACACGTCAAACATTCTCCTACGTATTTAGCAACATCGGCTTTCATACCCGGCCACCAAAAATATTTCCTGAGATCCTTGTACATCTTCCCCGTTCCAGGATGTATTGAGTATCTGGTTTTATGAGCTTCTCTAAGTACCATTTCTCTCATATCTCCAAATTTTGGTACCCAAATCCTTTCAGCCCTATACCGGGTTCCGTCTTCCCGAATATTAAGATGTTTCTCCGATCCTTTGGGTATTTCATCCTTTAAATTTCCCTCTTTTAAAACTCCTTGTTGCGCCTCCTTTATTTGAGTAGTAAGGTTATTATGAATCATTATATTCATAGATTTTACTCGAATGGGTTCTCTGTCCTTCCTGCTCAAGGCATCGGCTACCACATTTGCCTTCCCCGGGTGGTAACGAATCTCAAAGTCGTAATCATTCAATAATTCAATCCACCTACGCTGCCTCATATTCAGTTGTTTCTGATTAAATATGTGTTGAAGACTTTTGTGGTCGGTATATATAATACTTTTGACCCCATATAAGTAGTGCCTCCAAGTCTTTAATGCAAAAACAACCGCGCCTAATTCCAAATCATGCGTCGTATAATTTTGTTCGTGAATCTTCAATTGTCTAGACGCATAAGCAATCACCTTCGTTCGTTGCATTAATATACAACCGAGACTTTGCTTTGATGCGTTACAATAAATCACAAAATCATCATTCCCTTCAGGCAATGACAATATAGGTGCCGTAGTTAGCTTTTTCTTCAATAACTGAAACGCTTTCTCTTGTTCATCATTCCATTCAAATTTCTTCCCTTTATGCGTTAATGCAGTCAAGGGTTTTGCTATTCTGGAAAAGTCTTGGATGAACCTTCTGTAGTAACCAGCTAGTCCTAAAAACTGACGTATGTGTTTCGGAGTTTTCAGGGTTTCCCACTTTTCAACAGTTTCTATCTTTGCCGGATCCACCTTAATACCTTCTTTGTTCACTATGTGACCGAGGAATTGAACTTCTTCAAACCAAAATGCACACTTTGAAAACTTAGCGTACAATTCTTCCTTCCTCAATACTTCTAACACCTTTCTCAAATGTTCACCGTGTTCTTGGTCATTCTTTGAGTAAATAAGTATGTCATCAATGAAAACAATGACAAACTTGTCAAGGTATGGTCCACACACTCGGTTCATAAGGTCCATGAACACAGCTGGTGCATTAGTTAAACCAAACGGCATGACCATAAACTCGTAATGACCGTAACGTGTTCTGAAAGCAGTCTTTGGAATATCATCTTCTTTCACCCGCATTTGATGATACCCGGAACGTAAGTCAATCTTTGAATAAACAGATGAGCCTTGTAGTTGATCGAATAAGTCGTCGATTCTCGGTAGTGGGTAGCGGTTCTTGATGGTAAGTTTGTTCAACTCTCGGTAGTCGATACACAACCTGAATGTACCATCTTTCTTCTTGACAAACAAAACAGGAGCTCCCCACGGTGATGTACTTGGTCGAATGAAACCACGCTCTAAAAGTTCTTGTAATTGGCTTTGCAGTTCTTTCATCTCGCTGGGTGCGAGTCTGTAAGGAGCACGAGCTATTGGTGCAGCTCCTGGTACAAGATCTATTTGAAATTCAACGAATCGCTGTGGGGGTAATCCCGGTAATTCTTTCGGAAATACATCGGGAAATTCTTTTGCAATGGGAACATCATTGATGCTCTTTTCTTCAGTTTGTACTTTCTCGACGTGTGCTAGATCAGCATAACAACCTTTTCTTATTAGTTTTTGTGCCTTCAAATTACTAATAATATGTAGCTTCGTGTTGCCCTTTTCTCTGTACACCATTAAGGGTTTTCCTTTTTCTCGTATAATGCGAATTGCATTTTTGTAACAAACGATCTCTGCTTTCACTTCTTTCAACCAGTCCATACTGATTATCACATCAAAACTCCCTAACTCTACTGGTATCAAATCAATCTTAAATGTTTTGCTAACCAGTTTAATTTCTCGATTCCGACATATATTATCTGCTGAAATTAATTTACCATTTGCTAATTCGAGTAAAAATTTACTATCCAAAAGCGTCAATGGACAACTTAATTTAGCACAAAAATCTCTACTCATATAGCTTCTATCCGCACCCGAATCAAATAAAACGTAAGCAAATTTATTGTCAATAAGAAACGTACTCGTAACAAGCTCCGGGTCTTCCTGTGCCTCTGCCGCATTAATATTGAAAACTCTTCCGCGGCCTTGTCCATTCGTGTTCTCCTGGTTCGGGCAATTTCTAATAATGTGGCACGGTTTTCCACATTTATAACAAACTACATTGGCATAACTTGCTCCGACACTACTTGCTCCGCCATTACTCATTCCGATACCATTTGTTCCTTTCGTTCTATTAACCCCTGGTCCGTAGACCTCACACTTCGCCGCGCTATGACCATTTCTTTTACACTTGTTGCAAAATTTGGTGCAGAACCCCGAGTGATACTTTTCACACCTTTGGCATAGCTGCTTCTGATTGTTGTTGTTGTTGCTGTTATTATTGTTGTTGGGATGATTGTTGTAGTTGTTGTTGTTGTTGTTGTTGTTGTTGTTGGGCCATTTGTTGTAGTTGCGATTGATGTTGCGATTGTTGGGATAATTGTTGCGATTATTGTTGTAATTGCTGTTGTTGTTGTATTGGTGATTCTTATCACCGTTTTCCTCCCACTTTCTTTTGACTTGCTTCACATTGGCCTCTTCAGCAGTCTGTTCTTTAATTCTTTCTTCAATCTGGTTTACTAGTTTGAGAGCCATTCTACATGCCTGTTGTATGGAGGCGGGCTCGTGTGAACTTATATCTTCTTGGATTCTTTCCGGTAATTCTTTCACAAACGCGTCGATCTTCTCTTCCTCATCTTCGAATGCTCCCGAACACAATAGGCACAATTCTGTGAATCGTCTTTCGTACGTGGTAATATCAAATCCTTGGGTTCGTAACCCTCTAAGTTCTGTCTTGAGCTTATTGACCTCGGTTCTGGGACGGTACTTCTCGTTCATCAAGTGCTTAAATGCTGACCACGGTAGTGCGTACGCATCATCTTGTCCCACTTGCTCTAGATAGGTATTCCACCATGTTAACGCAGAACCTGTGAAGGTATGCATAGCGTACTTCACTTTGTCCTCTTCAGTACACTTACTTATGGAAAACACCGATTCGACCTTCTCGGTCCACCGTTTCAATCCGATCGGTCCTTCGGTTCCATCAAATTCCAAAGGTTTGCAGGCAGTGAATTCTTTGTAGGTGCATCCTACACGATTTCCTGTACTGCCAGATCCAAGGTTATTGTTGGTATGTAGCGCAGCATGTACTGCAGCTATGTTTGAAGCTAGAAAAGTACGGATTTCCTCTTCATTCATATTCACGGTGTGTCGAGTAGTCGGTGCCATTTCCTTCAAAATAGTCAAATGGAACAAGTTAATCATACAGAATATTAAGAGTAGTTAATAGTATTTCGTAGCATAATATGAACTCATTTATAAAAGCTTTTTCTTCATATTAGCATTTTATAAGTTTAAATTCGGGTAGTACCTACCCGTTAAGTTCATACTTAGTAGCTAATATACAATTCAACTACTACAATTCTATATGAAAAACTGATTGTAATAATATTTCGCGTTCAAACTTTTATACAATATTTTACAAACTTACAATACCGCTTATTTTACATAAAGCATGAAATATAGCACACAATAACTTTGATACAAGATAGTTGTGAAGATAATTCTAGCTAGTACACAAGTCGTTCAGCAAAGGCAATAAAGACACGTAATTCATACGTCCAGAAACAAGTCATGCATTCTGGTTTTACTAGGACTACTTCCCATCCTTGGTCTTGTGGAACATAACCGTTATGGCCGTTGATAAGACAGCGTGTTGTAACGTTGTCAAAGGGATGAGGGTTACGTAATGACCAACAGTCTCGTAATAACCTAAAAACCTCATTTCTTACCCCAATTACCGACTCCGTCACTTGTGGGAAAGTTTTGTTTAATAGTTGTAGCCCGATGTTCTTGTTCTCACTTTGGTGAGAAGCGAACATTACTAATCCGTAAGCATAACATGCTTCTTTATGTTGCATGTTAGCCGCTTTTTCTAAATCACGAAGTCCTATATTCGGATATACTGAGTCAAAATAATTTCTTAACCCGTTGCGTAAAATAGCATTTGGGTTCCCCGCAATATATGCGTCAAATTAAACACATCGTAACTTATGGACCACAAGATTTCATATTTCAATACACATCCCATACATAGAGATAAAAATCATTCATGGTGAACACCTGGTAACCGACATTAACAAGATGCATATATATAAGAATATCCCCATCATTCCGGGACACCCTTCGGATATGATATAAATTTCGAAGTACTAAAGCATCCGGTACTTTGGATGGGGTTTGTTAGGCCCAATAGATCTATCTTTAGGATTCGCGTCAATTAGGGTGTCTGTTCCCTAATTCTTAGATTACCAGACTTAATAAAAAGGGGCATATTCGATTTCGATAATTCAACCATAGAATGTAGTTTCACGTACTTGTGTCTATTTTGTAAATCATTTATAAAACCTGCATGTATTCTCATCCCAAAAATATTAGATTTTAAAAGTGGGACTATAACTCACTTTCACAGATTTTTACTTCGTCGGGAAGTAAGACTTGGCCACTGGTTGATTCACGAACCTATAACAATATATACATATATATCAAAGTATGTTTAAAATATATTTACAACACTTTTAATATATTTTGATGTTTTAAGTTTATTAAGTCAGCTGTCCTCGTTAGTAACCTACAACTAGTTGTCCACAGTTAGATGTACAGAAATAAATCGATAAATATTATCTTGAATCAATCCACGACCCAGTGTATACGTATCTCAGTATTGATCACAACTCAAACTATATATATTTTGGAATCAACCTCAACCCTGTATAGCTAACTCCAACATTCCTATATAGAGTGTCTATGGTTGTTCCGAAATATATATAGATGTGTCGACATGATAGGTCGAAACATTGTATACGTGTCTATGGTATCTCAAGATTACATAATATACAATACAAGTTGATTAAGTTATGGTTGGAATATATTTGTTACCAATTTTCACGTAGCTAAAATGAGAAAAATTATCCAATCTTGTTTTACCCATAACTTCTTCATTTTAAATCCGTTTTGAGTGAATCAAATTGCTATGGTTTCATATTGAACTCTATTTTATGAATCTAAATAGAAAAGTATAGGTTTATAGTTAGAAAAATAAGTTACAAGTCGTTTTTGTAAAGGTAGTCATTTCAGTCGAAAGAACGACGTCTAGATGACCATTTTAGAAAACATACTTCCACTTTGAGTTTAACCATAATTGTTGGATATAGTTTCATGTTCATAATAAAAATCATTTTCTCAGAATAACAACTTTTAAATCAAAGTTTATCATAGTTTTTAATTAACTAACCCAAAACAGCCCGCGGTGTTACTACGACGGCGTAAATCCGGTTTTACGGTGTTTTTCATGTTTCCAGGTTTTAAATCATTAAGTTAGCATATCATATAGATATAGAATATGTGTGTAGTTAATTTTAAAAGTCAAGTTAGAAGGATTAACTTTTGTTTGCGAACAAGTTTAGAATTAACTAAACTATGTTCTAGTGATTACGAGTTTAAACCTTCGAATAAGATAGTTTTATATATATGAATCGAATGATGTTATGAACATCATTAATACCTCAAGTTTAGTAGGTAAACCTACTGGAAGTGACAAGAAATGATCTAGCTTCAAAGGATCTTGAATGGCTTGAAAGTTCTTGAAGTAGGATCATGACACAAAAATAAGTTCAAGTAAGATTTTTACTCGAATTAAGATAGTTTATAGTTATAGAAATTGAATCAAAGTTTGAATATGAATATTACCTTGAATAAGAAAGATAACCTACTGTATATAACAAAGGTTTCTTGATCTTAGATGATTACTTGGAATGGATTAGAAAGCTTGGAAGTAAATTAGTAAACTTGAAGGGATTTTTGAAGTGTTCTTGAAGTGTTCTTCCTATGATGATTATAGCTTGATTCTTGAAGTGATTTTTGATGAAGATGATGATTAACTACTGGAAAAATACGTTCATAATAGTGTGTGTGTGTGTGTGTTGAGAGAGAATTAGAAAGAGAATTGGAAGTGAAATGGAGTGAATGATGAGTGGTAATTGGTGAGTGGTGAGTGGAGTTAAAAGGAGTTCTAGTTAGTTGACTAGCTCATGGTAGAAGTTAAAATTGATTAGTCATACATGACATAATCAAGAGTGGAATCCCATGCTAGTTCCTATTGGTATATACTCATAGTAAGTACGTTTTGAAGCTGTGTATAATACGGGTAAGAATACGACTAGAATTCTTGATGAAAGAAAAGAATGGAAAAGTAACTGTAACCATTTTCGTTAAGTATGAGTGTTTTGATATATGTCTTGAAGTCTTCCAAAAGTATTTTAATACATCTAAATACACTACATGTATATACATTTTAACTGAGTCGTTAAGTCATCGTTAGTCGTTACATGTAAGTGTTGTTTTGAAACCTTTAAGTTAATGATCTCAATTAATGTTGTTAACCCATTGTTTATTATATCTAATGAGATGTTAAATTATTATATTATCATGATATTATGATATCTTAATATATCTTAATATGATATATATACATTTAAATGTCGTTACAACGATAATCGTTACATATATGTCTCGTTTCGAAATCCTTAAGTTAGTAGTCTTGTTTATATGTATATAACTCATTGTTAATATACTTATGGAGATACTTACTTATCATAATCTCATGTTAACCATATGAATATCCATATATATATCGTCATGTCGTTTTTACAAGTTTTAACGTTCGTGAATCGCGGTCAACTTGGGTGGTCAATTGTCTATATGAAACATATTTCAATTAATCAAGTCTTAACAAGTTTGATTGCTTAACATGTGGGAAACATTTAATCATGTAAATATCAATCTCAATTAATATATATAAACATGGAAAAGTTCGGGTCACTACAATACCAAGGAGTTCTTTTTCAGTAGTTGTGTAATTTGTTTGTGCTCGTTGTAACATCTTACTAGCGCAATAGATAGGTTAAAATCGTTTTTCAATCCTTTGTCCTAAAACGGCCCCCATTGCAAAATCACTTGCATCACACATGAGTTCAAATGGTAGATTCCAATTTGGAGTTATCATGATCGGCGCATTAGTGAGTTTTTCTTTAAGAATATTAAAAGATTTGATGCATTCATCTGAAAAGATGAATGGAGCATCCTTTTCTAGGAGTTTATTCATAGGAGTGGCAATTTTAGAAAAATCTTTTATGAAACGTCGGTAAAAACCGGCATGCCCTAGAAAACTCCTAACTCCTCTAACATTGGTGGGATGTGGAAGTTTAGCAATTACATCTACTTTAGCTCTATCCACTTCAATTCCTTCCTTTGAAATTTTATGACCAAGAACGATGCCTTCTCTAACCATGAAGTGGCATTTCCCCCAATTAAGTACTAGATTTGATTGTTCGCATCTAATAAGCATTCGTTCAAGATTAACTAGACATGATTTAAAAGTATCACCGAAGACTGAAAAGTCATCCATGAAAACTTCCATTCATTCTTCTATCATGTCGTGGAAAATCGTCATCATGCACCTTTGAAAGGTTGCAGGGGAGTTGCAAAGTCCAAATGGCATGCGTTTATAAGCAAAAGTACCATAAGGGCATGTGAATGTGGTTTTCTCTTGGTCCTCGGGTGTTATTGGAATTTGAAAATATCCGGAGAAACCGTCAAGAAAACAATAGTAACTATTCTCAGCTAACCTTTCCAACATTTGATCAATGAAAGGTAAGGGAAAGTGATCTTTTCTGGTGGTGTCATTTAATTTTCTATAATCAATACAAACACGTCATCCTGTTACAGTCCTAGTAGGAATAAGCTCATTTTTTTCATTTGTAATGACAGTCATGCCACCCTTCTTAGGTACGCATTGAACTGGGCTTACCCATGGACTATAAGAAATTGGATAAATTAAACCTGCATCGAGCAGTTTAATAATTTCTTTCTTAACAACATCTTGCATATTAGGATTTAGTCTTCGTTGACGTTGCACATATGTTTTATGACCTTCTTCCATAAGGATTTTATGTGTGCAATACGAAGGACTTATGCCTTTAATGTCATGAATCTTCCATGCAATAGCTGGTTTATGAGCTTTTAGCACATAAATAGTTGAGATTTTTCATTTTCCATAAGAGAAGACGATATTATTACAGGTAATTCAGATTCACCATGTAAATAAGCGTATTCCAAATAGTTTGGAAGTGGCTTTAACTCTAATATCGGTGGTTCTTCTATCGATGATTTGTATCGATATCTGTCTTCCTCTTTTTTGCATTTGAAGTTCTTCTATTGTTGGTTCATATTCATTATCCATAAGTGTAGCTAACATTTCAGCTTCATCAATTGGTTCAGTTCCTTCTCCTAAAGAATATTCTCCTGTTCCTTGTAATTCTGGAAATTCTTCTAACAATTCTGCATGTGAATCTATAGTTTGAATATAATAACATGTATCATCTGCAGATTACGGTTGTTGCATGGCTCTATCAACAAAAAAGGTAACACTCTCGTCCTCTATACTTAGGGTCAGTTTCTTACCAAACACGTCTATTATTGCTTTAGCCGTGTTTAAAAATGGTCTTCCTAATATGAGAGGAACTCGAGAATCTTCTTCCATGTCCAGAATAACAAAATCTACTGGAAATACTAAAGTACCAACTTTAACTAGCATGTTCTCCATTATCCCTCTAGGATATTTTACTGATCGATCGGCTAGTTGTATGCTTATTCGTGTTGGTTTCAATTCTCCAATGTCTAGTTTAGCGTATAATGAATATGACATTAAATTTATACTAGCACCTAAGTCTGCTAATGCTTCTATTGAACTAAGACTACCCAGAAAACATGGAATTGTGAAACTTCCTGGATCTGATAATTTTTCTGGTATCTTATTCAACAGCACTGCAGAACAATTAGCATTCATAGTAATAGCCGAGAGTTCTTACATTTTCTTTCTATTTGTGATTAGATCTTTCAAGAATTTAGCATATCTTGGCATTCCTGAAATCACATCAATGAAAGGAAGATTTACATTTATTTGTTTAAACATATCCAAGAATTTGGATTGCTCGGCTTCAAGTCTTTCTTTTCTCATTTTACTCGGGTAAGGAAGCGGTGGTTGGTATGGTTTAATGTAAGGCTTAGCCTTAACTGTGTTATCTTCATTAACCTTTTCAACTACAGGTTCTTTTTCCTTATCTTGCTCAGACTGTGTTTCTTGTGGAGTAGGAATAGAGTCATCAGAATTTACAGGTATTTCTGGTGGTTTAAGTGTAATACCACTTCTTATGGTAATGGCTTTAGTTGTTTCATTCCAGGGGTTAGCATTTGTATCGGTAGGTAGACTTCCCGGTTTTCTTTCACCTATCAACCTTGCTAGGTTACTTACTTCTTGTTCCAGATTTTGGATTGAAGCTTGTTGATTTCTAAATGATTGAGCATTTTGTTCATTGGTTTGTTTCTGAGATGTAAAAAATTGAGTTTGAGATTCAACTAGCTTCGACATCATGTCTTCTAAATTTGGCTTTTTATCATCGGTTTGTGGTGGTTTAATTGGAAAAATAGGTCTTTGCTGATTGTAAGTATTTTTAGATACTTGTTGATTGCTAGGACATTGTTGGTTGTTGTATGGAACATTTCGGTTATAATTCTGATTGTAGTTTGGTCTTGGAGGTTGATAATTATTCTGATAATTATTTCCAGGCCTTTGGTTCATGTATGAAACATTATCTCTTTGTTCCATTGTTTGTTCAATACTGAGACAATCTTTTGTCAAATGTGGTCCTCCACATTGCTCACAACTAATTCATATTGCGTGAATATCTTTAGTCATCTTTTCCATTCGTCTCTCGAAAGCATCTATCTTTGCGGAAATGGAATCAAAGTCATGGCTAGAATCGGCTCTAGCTGCTTTAGATGATCTAACGATGTCTTTTTCTTGATGCCACTCATGTGAGTGGGAAGCAGTGTTATCAATAAATTTGTAAGCTTCAGTTGCGGTTTTCTTCATAATGGAACCACCAGCTGCTATGTCGATGTATTTTCGTGTAGTAATATCGCATCCTTGGTAGAATATTTGTACTATTTAATAAGTGTCTAAACCATGTTGAGGACATCCTCTCAACAACTTTCCGAATCTTGTCCACGTCTCATAAAGAGTTTCATTTGGCTTCTGTGTGAACGTAACTAATTCTCCTTGAAGTCTCACGGCTTTAGATGCCGGAAAGAATTGTTTAAGAAATTTTTCAACTAAGACATCCCATGTATCAATCGCCCCTTCAGGTAACGATTCTAACCAATCTTTGGCTTCTCCCTTTAAAGTCCAGGAAAATAACATGAGATATATCTGTTCATCCTCCACTTCTCGGATTTTAAATAGAGTACAGATCCTATTAAAGGTCCGAAGATGTTCGTTTGGATCTTCCTTCGGTGCACCACTAAATTGGCATTGATTAGTTACTATGTGTAGTATTTGTCCTTTGATTTCATAATCTGGCGCATTAATGTCTGGTTGAGTAATTGCGTGACCTTGGCCAGTGCGTTTAGCTCTCATTCGGTCTTCCATACTTAGAGGTTCCAGATTTTCCATGATTGAATTTGTTGAATCTGAATCACTAGAGGATTCTGATTTAATGGTTTCTTCCTCGACAATCTCTGGATGAGTGATTTGTGGTTCAGGAGGAATGATTAGTGTTTTAGGATCTCTGAATTGTCCCTGAATATCCTCCGGATTCTCAATTGTGAGGTCCGGTTCAAAAAATGGATTATCGAAAATTTGAATCGGAGTACTTGGTTGACTAGATGACGATTCTAAAGAAAAATCAACGGCGACAATGTTGGCTAGATGTCTTGATCGAGTTACAGGTGGTGAACGTATGAAAGGTGGTAAACGTTTTGCTCGGTGCATTCACTGAATATCCTATTAGTTATAAAGATAAAAATTATATAAGTTATCAAATTAATAGACTTTTCTGATTTTGTCCACATTTCGAATAGCCAATAGATGCAGCAGGTAGCCAGGACCCTTTAAATCGGAAGCCCACAACTCGCCACTAATAAATCCAACTACTACTACGAACCAGAAAATTTTGGATGTCTATCAATTTAACCGCTTAAATAATTTTTCGTCGAAATTTTGAAGAAAAAATCTATGTCCTAAAAACTAGAGCGTTGAGAAATAAGAAAGAAAAAGAGCGCGTCGAAAAACGTCGAAAAATAAAAGGTCGAAAAATAAAACTAAGAAAGAAAAACGTCGAAACTTAAAAGTCTAAAAACTAAAAATTAAAACTTACGTCTAAAGGTATTAAAGCTTAAAAGGAATTCTATATCCAAAACAGCAATAACTTAAAAAGTACTAAAATCTTAAAACGGCGTCGCAAAATTCTAAAGCACCTAAATCTTAGTCTAAAGAAAAAGCACTTAAGAGATTTTACGGCAAAGCCTAAAAATCTAGAAATAAAAATAAACTACGGCAAAAACTAACCTTAAAACTAATTACGAACGAAAAATATACAAAATTATGCTTGAACGATTAAAATGATACGAAATATAAAAATATAACTTAAAGTTATAAAAATACAATTTTTATAAAAATATTATTTTTATATAAAGTATTTTATAAAAATATTAGTTTTATATATTAATAAAGCTAATTAAAACTTAAAAATACAAAATTTAATTAAAACTTAAAACTAATTATATTAAATTACTAAACCCTAATTATAATTAATAATAATTAATTTTTAACTCTAATTTCGTAATAAATGAGGTTCAAGGTCAGGCGTGTCAGACGGCTTCGCGAGTGCGGATTTTTTATGCCAAAAATCTCCGCGAGTGCGGAGGTTGCAGATTCAGATGAGTAGCAGGCTCAAATTCGTTCGACAGGTTTAGTTTTTAATATATTTTTTTTTACTTTTTTACTTTTAATTTTTTATTTTCAGTTTTTATTTTATAGAAAATGTAATTTAAATAACAGTTATATTAAAAATTGCTTACTAGTTTTTTTTATATAAATTTTCACAATAAATAAAAATATAAACTTTTTAATAAACTTAAAAATATAGATATAGATTTCTTTTTTTTATGTTTTTATATTTTTGTTTTTAATATTTAAAACTTATATTTTTACAAAAATAGATTAAAACTTAATAAAAATCTCTTATATATATATATATATATATATATATATATATATATATATATATATATATATATATATATATATATATATATACATATATATATGTATATATATGTATATGTATATATATATATATGTATATATTTATATATATGGCTTTTCGCTTCGGCGTTTTAGTGCTCCCCGGCAGCGGCGTCAAAAATACTTGATGTTATGCAAGGTGTATACGAAATAGTTATATTTTTATTGCGAAATACTATTAAATACGCTAAAATTTTACACAAGTTATTTATTTATTTATTGAATGGATATACCTAAACCTTGCTACAACACTTATAGGCAGTGTACCTAATCGCAGAGTAGTGTAGTTTTTAGTAAGTCCGGTTCGTTCAACAGGGATACAACTAAATTTAACGTTATATTATATTTTAAACTATATTTGTATATAAATATATATATATAAGTAGTATTATGATTATAAAAGGGGGGTTTTACCGTTTAATGACCGGTTTGTCGATTTTATGTCTTAAGTCGCAATTAAAACCTAATGTAAAATATTAAATATACAAATGACTTAATTTAAAGCGTAAAGTAAATGACGATAAATAAAAATGCGATAATTGAAAGTACTATAATTAAAAGTGCAATAATTAAAATGACAGTAAAAGTGCGATGAGATATAAAATAAAGGAATTATACTTATTTAAACTTCCGTAATCATGATGTTCGACGTGTTGATTTTAGTTTATTACCATAGGTTAATTGTCCTTTGTCATAGATTATTCGATATGTCCATCTGGTTTTTGTCCATAACAGTCCATCAGTCATAAATATAAAGTGCGAGTGTCCTCGTCAAATTATCCTTATACCCGAAGTCAAATATTCCAACTAATTGGGGACTTAAACTGTAACAAGGTCTTAATACTTTGTTTAATAATTACACCAGGATATCGACTGCGTGTAACCCAAGGTTTTAATACTTTGTTAACAATTACGCCAAGTGTCCTTGTATGTAATCCACTCCTGTTTTAATAAGTCCATTTACTATTAATCCATCCCCGTGTCCGGTTAAATGAACGATTATTAGTACTTATAAATATCCCGCCCATCGTGTCCGATCGAGTGTATGTGGTTATTTATAATTACCTCAAATTGTAAATCTCTATATTAAATTAACGAACTATCATTCAGTTAAACAAATATAAAGCCCATTAATAGCCCATAGTCCAATTTCCACAAGTGTCGGTCTTTTGTTCAAACCCCAATTATGGTACAAAGCCCAATAACCCCGTCTTTAATATTTAGCCCAACATCACGATTACTTCGGCTTAAATAAGCATTATTATAATTTAGCTACGAGACATTAATTTAAAAAGGTTGAACATAACTTACAATGAGTATTAATCGCGTAGTGTTACACGGACAGAGTTTCGACTTACAAACTTAAAACATTCGCTAACATAACCTTATTATTATTAAACTTAAATTAAAATTATAATTAAAAAATATAAATATATATATATCGTATATGTTGAGAGAATGTAAAAGAAAAAGGTTTGTTTGATCGAGCAGAATTCGTTGCCTTTTATATGCCCACGTTGAATTGTTGAACTCCGCGAGTGCGGTACTTCTCCTCTTCACAGCTCCGCAGTCGCGGAGCTTTGGATTCCAGTTAGTCCCTTTGAGTTAAACGTGGGCTGCTTATAATTATAATATATAATAATATATATAATTAATTATATATTATATTATATTCTTTTGCATAGTTGACTTGTAATTTTTAGTCCGTTGTGTCGCGCACTGAAAGTTGGTTCATGTCTCAGTTCCAGATTTTCGAACGCCTTTTTGTATGATTTAATATCTTGTACTTTGCGTTTCACGGCTTGTACTCTTGTCGTTTTTAGACGTTTCTTATCAATAATTTGAACCACTTGGATTGTACTTTGTACTTTTTAGCTTGCGTCTTTAAATCGTCGAATCTGTCTTTTGTCTTCACCTTTTATTATTTAAACGAATATCACTTGTAAGTAGAACAATTGCAACTAAAAGCTTGTCTTTATTGAAGGATAATGCTATGAAATATATGTTCGTTTTTAGCATTATCTGTAACCTATATATTAAATTAACAAGATATCATTTAGCTAATTAAATATAAAGCCCATTAATAGCCCATAGTCCAATTTTCACAAGTGTCGGTCTTTTGTCCAAACCCCAATTATGGTCCAAAGCCCAATAACCCAGTCTTTAATATTTAGTCTAACATCACTATTACTTCGGCTCAAATAAGCATAATAATAACTTAAATACGAGACATTAATTTAAAAAGGAAGAACATAGCTTACAGTGATTATTAATCGCGTAGCGTTACACGGACAGAACTCCGACTTTAAAACCCGTAATTAACCGTTACATTAACTAAACTAATCTAATATAAAACTAAACTAATTTATAATATATATATATATATATATATATATATATATATATATATATATATATATATATATATATATATATATATATATATATATATATATATATATATATCAGAGAGAGATTGATTTTTGGTGTAGGTAACTCGGCAGAATTCGTGGACTTTTATAGGAAGATTTTGAAACTGTATGCTCCGTGATCGTGGTACTTTTGTGCCTTGGAGCTCCGCGATTGCGGAGGTTCAAATTCCCGCTCATTCAACAATTTAAACGTGGGCTTCTGTTAATTTTTTGATATATAATATATATATATAATTATTTATATATTATATTATATTCTTGTGCATAGTTGACTTGTAATTTTAGGTCCGTTGACTCACGCGTTGATGCTCGGTTTACGTCTCGGTTTCGGATTTTCGAACGCCTTTTCGTATGCTTAGATATCTTGTACTTTGCGTTTCACGGCTTGTACTCTTGTCAATTTTAGACGTTTCGCATCAATAAATTGAACCACTTGGATTGTATCTTGTATATTTGAGTTTTTTGGACGTTTGCGTCTTCAAATATTCGTTTTCTTCTTTTGTCTTCGCACTTATTTATTTAAATGATTACAACTTAAAAATAGAACAATTACAACTAAAACTTTACATATTGGAAGGATATTGTGCCTAAATATATTTCATTTGGAGCACTATCAAATATCCCCAGACTTGAACGTTACTTGTCCTCAAGCAATACAGAACTTGAAATTAAATCACACTTCACTCAAATCACTTTTTTATTCTCATACTTTATACATCAGTGATTTTAATACGGCGGTATAAACAATGATAGTAACGATGTGGTTTACAGTCCTACATGACTATGAAAATTTAGATCCTTTAAGGACATTGGATCTTTATGAAAACTTTTGATCTTGTGAAAATTCAATCTAGCTTTTACCCTAGATAAGTTTTCCGGACTAACCCTTCACCGGTGTTTGTAAAATATTTTGTTGTGGGTTTTATGGGTTTTGTGGGTTTCAGATTTTAAAATTTTAGCTCAATACTTACGGTTTTGTGTTACCCACTTGCTAACCTTGTATTAGGAAAGCACACGTCCAGTATACTT
Source organism: Rutidosis leptorrhynchoides (assembly GCF_046630445.1). Taxonomy (NCBI): domain Eukaryota; kingdom Viridiplantae; phylum Streptophyta; class Magnoliopsida; order Asterales; family Asteraceae; genus Rutidosis; species Rutidosis leptorrhynchoides. The sequence goes on from NC_092338.1 coordinate 369,590,525, forward strand.
GCTCCGTATATTACCTTTCGGTAAACTACCGTCCGGTTGTAAAGGAAAGCGATGAACAAGCAACTGTTAAGGCAATGTCTAATGACATGCAGATGTTCATGGTCCACAACGTGTCAGATGCAATTACTATCCTTTGTAGGATAAATAGTAAAGATCACCCTATAATTTTTTGGTCTGGCACAAGGTCCTGTCTTTGACCATGCTATGCAACCACCGTTCTTACGGTTGACACCCGACTTGGTTCAGGTGACCTAATGAATTCTGATGAATTCTTAGGATTTTACGTTCAATGGTAATGAACGTATTGAAAATAGGTTTTCAAAAAACAAATCGGTTTTAATTTTGATCAAAATATTTTCTCTTTCAAGCTCGAGTTTAGATATCATTGAATTCCATGAGTTTGTAATTCTCAATCTTTAAAGTCAATCTCAAGGATTGAGTAATATCAGTTTTAAAAGCTGATTTTTAATCTTTAAGGAGATTATCCTTTCTGGGGGTCTGACTCATTAGTCTTATCAAGCTAATTTGCATGGCGTCCTCCCTATTTTACGAGAAAGATCCTCTCATGGTTAGGATAAGTCTGACCACTTGGCAACCCTGTTTGATGCTGAGGTCTATGGATTTCCAGCTGATTTTCGAGAAAACTTTTCAAGGTTTTTCGTAGACTCTACAACTGGTCTGGATGATAACTTCTTGACCTAAATCAAGAAGCGCATTTCTTTTTTGGAAGACTTCCTTTTAATGATGGAATTGATTCATCATGTAGATCCATCTTTTCTTTCATCTTTATTATAATATACCGAGTAAAACAGTTAATTTAGTCAAAAACAAAAGCACCTGCAATAACTTTACATAAACATGTGATAGATAGTTTTTAATTGAATAACTTGGTACATTCTCCCCACACTTGGCTTTTATTTATTTCTTTCTTTGCCTTTTTATTCTCCTCTTTTCCATTTTAAATGAATTCAAGTATTTTAGGTTGTTTCTCAATTTATTTCCTTTCCGAGGTAACGATAATTTCGGTATTAACACCTAGTTTTATCATTCATAAATATGTATAAACATGATTTTGAATTCATTTAGTTGAAAATTTTTCAAATTTTCACAAAATCTGACAAATAAACCAAGTGCAAACCCGAGAGAATTTATAACCCTTCCCCACACTTGAGATTATGCAATGCCCTCATTTGCATGAAATCAGACTATAATTATAAATTCATGAGGGTGATTAGTGTAGAAAAGTGAAAAAAAATACCCAGTTTGTAATTACTAAGCTCATCGAATGATAGATGGCGCACCTCATCGTTCATTTCTTTTGTTGGTTTATCACACATGTTTTTCTTAAAAAAAAGGGTTGCTTTTCTGAACTGTTTGCTAATCTTTGAAAATGGTTCTTTACCCTATTTTATCATGCATTTTTATTAACGAGTTATGCACTGACCCGAACCCTAAATTTAACGTTAAGTGGGGTTAGACTTCCCCACACTTAGCTGACGACATGTGAAGTCGGTAGAATAAGTTCCACGAATTAAAATAGTGAGCCAGTTATTTACATCTCGGGTGGTGTATAATATATCAATGGGTTTAAAGTTTAGACCCACCCGATTGTCACTACTTAATTCTTTTTTAAGTGTAGCTTTCAGTAAATGGATACGTCTCTTTTCTGGTTCTTGGTCAAATGGATCGTTATACACCGACATACATATTTCTTTAGGGTGGACAATTCCTAACATTTCCTTCCGTTCATTCTCGGGATCAAAGTTTTCACCTCTATTACCCAATTGGGTAAATTTTGAGGTTTCAATATCTATTACAGCTCGTGGTTCATCTTTGGTAGATGACTCGTCTATTGAGAATATTGGGTTGGAAGGTTGTGGAATGGTGAATTTCGGGATCGAAGCAAATTTTACTTCTTTAACGGTCTTTATCGGTCCCACCACTTTGGTCTCGGGGGGTAAAGTTTTCATCTTTATCGTTTTCCCAAGAGTACCAATTTGTCACCCTTACTTCTTCTTTATCCATTGATGGATCGATGATTTCGTCGGTAGAGGCTAATGTGTCGATATGTTGTGAAATTGGTAAAACTGAATAAAAAGTATCATCGGGATAATTGGTGATTTCGGAGCTCTCGAATTCATCAAAATTTGATGATATGAGATTTTCTTGCACACGACTCCTCAGATCAACAGGTGTGTAGTCTGATAGAGTTTCAGCTTGCCAATTTGCAAACTCTCTTATCTGTTCATTTTGAGCGTCAAGTTCTTCGAGTTTGATTTTCATATAATCTAAAAAAATTCAGACACATAATTTTCCTCATCCTCTGGTTGTTGAGTTTTGGATATATTCTTGGGAATAATCCCAATTTGAATCTTCATAATCGTTCCATTCA